>NC_056746.1:122461264-122491264 GCF_019279795.1 Protopterus annectens | reverse complement strand
TACAGCAAGGAATGTAATAGCCTAAGCTGACTGGATGTATGTTACAGCTTCGTAGCTAGGACCCTCAGCCCTCACTTTTCCGAGGGATGAACTAATTTTTGCCAACACAAACATGCTTAATTGTCCTTCCACAAAAAGTTGAAGACTGATCCCTTCAGAATATAAAGTGAGTTTGTTCAATTGCTTGGAATGTGCATAATGTTTGGGGAAGCATAAATATTTGGAGAGGTATGACCTTTTGTTGGAACTGAATCAGGAAGCTATCCCATTTTTGAAGCACTCGTATTTCTTACCTATTCTGGTGTAACTGAGGGTCACAGATGGCAGACGAGTGGAGGTTATTTCAATTCCAGCTAACAAACGGGTTGGAGGCCCACCAAATATGGCTACTGCTGCATTAGTTGCACAGAGCTGAGAATGAATCTACAGGGTTCTAGTATTACTAAAATTAATTTGACATCGCAACAAGGAACCAAAAAAAAAAAGGGGGTACAAGTCCTCGGAATTTGAAAGATACTGGAGAAAATCAGCAGCAACTCATGTAAATTTATATTCCATCCACTTTATAGGTATACCTCTTGAATCAGTTCTGATGAATGAGTTGTGTTAGTGGTTACAAGGACAGGACAAACAGAAGAAAAAACACTGGGCAGCCATGCTTTATGTCCCTTTCTAAGGTAATCGCAGATAAGAATTTGGCCCTTCTTTTTACTGTACGCTCTTTGTGAGTATCCACACAAATTCAGATTGGAGGACAGTTTTCGAAAAGGTATCCTCACTTACCGTGTACAAGGCCTTCTATGGATCCCAACTCTTCAGCGACAAATGCTGGACAAAATTCCCAACATTCTAAATCAGGAAACCATCTTAATTACGGGTTCTATTGTAATTCTAAGACTTGCAAATGTCAAGCCTGGAATTATGCAAAAACATAGGAAAACCGCAAATATCAAACATTACTGTTGTTTAAAAAAGTGTTATTTTAGCAGGAAGGGCTTGCCCCCACACACACACCTTCAAACTCTATCTATAACAAGTCTGAGATTGCCACACCTCAGACAAAAGGGGATGTTCCAAGAAACTGCATCCTCAAACTTAGTTTAACTCTGTATTTTCGGTCCTTCAGTCTTGCTGTTCCAGACGTTACAGTAATGACTCTAAGAATATCAAACAGCTACTCTTAATTACAGTGTGACATTGTCCTTCCATGTATAAAGCCACACTGATCATATCAGTTAGATAAGGAACTAGCTGAGTGACCCTGTGGATAATTCCATTAAGACCAACTTACAATCACAGTTAAAAAAGTACAGTTGTGTACACTTACCATAAATGTAGTTCGAGTGTATTCACTGTTGCAGTCATCACATGTGGGTTATCCCTGCTGTGGTAGCCCTCAGCCGGCCCGAATACCAGAGTCAATGTTTTTCCTGCATCAGCTGCTGTCGCTTGCTGAATGACGTCAGGTCATCAGTGCTATAAAGCAAGGGAGCAGACACCATTAAATCAGTTTTTCTTGCCTTAACCAGTCAGAAGACCAAGTAAATATGGTAAAGTGGTCCTGGTGGCTAAAAGCCGTTAGAAGCTTATGTCTCCCTAAAGAAAGAAGATATAAGGGGGAAGGAGAGAGGGAAACCAGGACTGCAACAGTCCGAGCCAGAAGACGAAGAAGATTTCTGTGGCATACCAGCCTCTGAAAGGGTCTCCGCAAAGGCCTGCGAAGGTATCGTATCGGGCATCAGGTGCTGCGAAAGTGCCTCACTGAATTCCAGAGAACTGACGACCTGCTTAGCAGTAGAGTCATCGGAAGGCTTAGTCTTCGGTGGTCTGTCTTTATCTTTATGTTTTTTTCAGAATGTCTACGGATTGTTGGCTGATAGATGCCATTTCAGAATGCGAAGATGGAAGACAAAAATACCTGCTTGCAATAAGAGCTCTATGATGAATGATTCTCACATTAAAGAAGGCACAGAGCCGGCAACAGGGACATCGTGGTCTGGGCCTAAACAAGTGATGCAGTACGAATACAAGTCTCGGTGTGGGATCTACTTTCCACAGGCGAGACAATTGTTTACTTTTTCAGACATCGGTTAGTGCAAGTAAAAAGGATCCCCAATGGGGTACTTAGCTTTAGACGTTTTCAGCTGTAATTCAAACTCTAGTAGTGATCAACTGGCACACTTGTGAACTGCTTCTGCTACGGGCTCCACGGCAAGAAAGACTGATTTAATGGCGTCGGCTGCCTTGCTTTATAGCACTGATGACCTGACGTCAGTCAGCAAGCAACAGCAGTCGATGCAGAAAAACATTGACTCTGGTATTCGGGCCGGCCTAGGGCTACCACAGCAGGAATAACCCACAAGTGATGACTGCAACAGTGAAACACAAAGAACATCTGAAGCTGACCTGTAAGATAAAGACAGGAGGGTTTTCTCCCCTCCTTAACAGCAACAGAAATGACGGTGTGTTTTCATCAAGCGATGGCCCTTCTACCCTCATAGTTTGGTTTGATAAATCAGTAAAGTAGATGAACAGATGTGATATAACCTTCAGCTGACATAACCGTTTTTTATAGCTTGTGTGTTGCTTAACTCCAGGTTCCCTTAATTCTGACCTGTTAATAACAGCCTGCATTTAAATTGGAACCTGTGCACTGAGAGAGAGCCTTACAAGACTATCTGCAAATATAGAGCTGAGTATATTTTTCTGTATTATTCTGTATTATAGAGCTAAATTGTTGCTTAGATATCTGTTGTTTTACTGTTCTGCAAATATACAGAGATCAGTATATATTTTTCTGGTTTTATAATTTGCACTGTGATTCCTCACATCTCTGTTGAAACTGTCTTCCCCACCCCCCATCCCTGTTCTTGGTTGTAGTTTAAATCTGGTGGCTTTTGCAGTGCCTGCCCCACTGTAGATATGATCTAGGACACTCCCCCAGTCACATCTCTTTACTGCATTCTACCTAATTAACCCTTTCTGCACTTGCTTTTAGTCCTTTTTAATTTAATTACATTTTTTCAAACTGTGTGTGGACTAATATTGCTACATACTCAAGTGTGCCAGCTTGCACTGCATGTGAATTGTTTTTACTACTGTTTTTGCTAATTTTCTGAAAAAAAAAATTGTAAGCCTGTTTCCTACCTTTCCTGTAATTAGGGTTCCAGATACAGATTTGCTGTATCCAGGACTGTTTGTAAGCTTCTGAGCCCCCCAAGCCTTTCTGTGTTGGAGGGAAGCCTTCTAGCTTATCAGTGGGAGTGGTAAGCATTAGGTAACCTGTCTACCACATAAGGAGTGGTTCTGGCCCAGAATTTGTAGTTATTGGCCGTTTGGAGGTCTTTCCATCTCTCTCAACTTTCTGATTTGAAGGCCTGCATTTGCACTTGTTTCTGTCCTGTAACTCCCGGGCCCATCTCATTTGCTCACTCAAAAAAATTATCTGCTTTTACTGTATTTGTGTTTCTTCCTACTTTATTTTGCTTTTGCATCATCTTAATAGTACTCAATTGTATTTATTACTGCTTGGTGTAACTCATTCTAAGCCTTTTAGTTTAAGCACTTGGACTTCAAACCAGTTGTTTTACATTAAGAAGGTTTGTGGTCTGCACTGTAGTGGCAGAACAGGTAGCTTACATCCTTCTAGGTTGGAAACTGCTGATTGAGGGCTCAGTGTCTGTTATTCTAAAAGTGTATTAATTCTGGTTTAAGCACTTGGGCTTCAGGCCAGTTATTTTACATTAAGAGGGTTCATCGTCTGCACTCTTGTGGGAGGAGAGGCTGGACTCTGCCCTTCTGAGCTGGGAATTTCTGGTTAAAGGGTTATAGTGCCTGCATATTTGAAATGCTTCTTACTGAAATTAGTACACCTTGTTTGCTGTAGCATAGACTAGATCCAGACCTGCTGAATCTAGTTTTGTTTGTATAACTTGAGCACTAATCCAGGCATTCTTTAAAGTATTCAACTGTATTTATTACTGCTTGGTAGTAACTTGATTAAAGTGTAGCTATCATTCTAAGTCTTTTGAATTAAGCACTTGGGCTTCAGACCAGTTGTTTTACATTAGGAAGGTTTGTGGCCTGCACTGTGGTGGCAGGACAGGTAGTTTACATCCTTCTAAGTTGGGAACTGCTGATTGAGGGCTCAGTGTCTGTTATTCTAAAAGTGTATTAGTTCTGGTTTAAGAACTTGGGCTTCAGGCCAGTTATTTTTACATTAAGAAGGTTCGTGGTCTGCACTCTTGTGGGAGGAGAGGCTGGACTCTGCCCTTCTGAGCTGGGAATTTCTGGTTAAAGGCTTATAGTGCCTGCATATTTGAACTGTTTCTTACTGAAATTGGTACACTTTGTTTGCTGTAGCATAGACTAGATCCAGGCCTGCTGAATCTAGCTTTGTTTGTATGCTTGTTGTTTGTTTGCTTGTTATTTCCCTGAAATGCTAATGCCACCTAAAACGCGGCTTTTCAGCGCTTCTGTGGATCTCTAGTGATATCTGCATTGCTTACTGTACTTATTTCCTTGTTTCACTTGAAAGAAAGTTACTGTTTGTCGTTTTTGCATTTACGTTACCTGTAACACACTGCATTTAAGTTACCTGGCACTTGCTCACTAAAGCAATTATCTAAGTCAGCACTAAAAAATTAAAAGCACTACACCCTCACAAACTCCCCTTGAGTACCTTGTTCCCCATTGGCCCTTTTTTTCAATTATAAAGGAATTCATAATACTATTCTAGCATGTCCAAAGGTCAGTTGTCAATCTCCTCTCCGGTCCAGCTGGCGAATATGGGAATCTTGAGGCAATGTTACAACTGCCTCAAGTACACAGACAACCCTCTCCTCCTCCCAACAAATTCCAACACATGTGAGAGATGCAACCATATAGCCAAACTGGAGGCTAAGCTCTCTCAACTCAGTACTGGCGTAACCAGTCAGGAGGAGAAGGAAACCACACTCACTACAATTCCACTCTCACATAGACCTACCACGACAGCAAACCAAACACATAAACACACAAAAACATACTCAGAGGCTCTAAATAAAAATCTGCCTAAGCAGCAGAGACCTCCAAAGCAGACACCCAAGCAACCGCTACCCCAAAACAAAACACGTGCAACACATAGCTCACAAAGCCAGTTTGCCGAACAGTCACAGCCCTTAAGGCTAAACAACACACCTGATACACTTGTAATAGGTGACTCTATCGTCAGGCACACTGACGTCCCGCTCACCAGGCTGAACAAGGAGAAGATCACGGTGAGCTGCCTGTTGGGCGCTAGGATCCGCCACATAACACAAGCACTCAGGTCACTCCAAGGCAAGTACAAATATGACTCGGTCATTGTCCATGCTGGTGTGAATGACCTGAGACATACCTCCCTAGACTACATGAAAAGAGACATAGAGGAGCTCTCTGAGTATGTAGCCCAGGCCAGTATGACCCTGACCTTGAGTAGCATCTTACCCTCACCAAGAATGATGCCACAACATGAAGACAAGATGATCAATTTCAACAATTGGCTTAAGTATTGGTGTCATTCAAAGGGGATCCAATGCCTGTCAGCCTGGGATGACATGCTCGACAAGCCACGATGCTTCGCTAGGGACGGCTTGCACCTGTCACCCCTGGGCTTTCGGATATTGGCAAAGGCTCTTGCTTCCACCATAGTGCCTTTTTTAGGCAAGGCTCAAAAGACAAAGCCACCTCCATAGGTATCACAAGGGATAAGAAACTAAGAGTAATGCTACTCAATGCCAGAAGTCTAAACCTCAAGATGCATGCACTCAAAACTCTCCTTAGCATGGAGAACATCGATATCTGTGAAATAACAGAAACCTGGTTCAAGGCTCCCGAGAGCACCCCAGCGCTACCAGGTTATACCTCATACCATGCTTTACGGCCCCAAAACTTGGACCGAACCACAAAAGGAGGGGGAGTATCAATATTCGTCAAAGATACCCACACCTCCAGGTTGGTGGCACAGCACGAAGCATCAGAGACTATCCATGTGCAACTAACAGTGGGTAAAACTGCCTTCCAGTTTATAGCCTGCTACAGACCACCCTCCCAAACCCAGGAACCCCACTCGGCCTTCCTGAAAACACTGGAAAATATGAAGATATCTCCAAACACCATTATACTGGGTGACTTCAACTACCCAAACATAGACTGGGAACATTACTCTAGCTCCAACACCTTAGCCCAAAGGTTCCTAGAATTTATAAACTCAAATGCTATGGAACAACTTGTTACCACTCCCACAAGAGGGAAAACATACTGGACCTGATCATCACCAACATAGGGACTCTATTCTCCAGACCAGAAGTGTATCCCTCACTGGTAAGATCAGACCATAAACTAATCTCACTGGATATTCACATCCCGACCCCATCCCCTGACCAGAAAACCACAGTGAAAAACTTCTCTAAAGCAAATTTCACACTCCTCAAAACCAAGGTGGAATCCTTCAAAGCCCCCGAGCCTGTGGAAAATACGGCCCAGACTGCAGAATCCTTTATAAATGCATTCTATGAACACCTTCAGGAATGCATGGATCATGCAATCCCAAATAAAACCAAGACCCAATCCTCCAAAGGCAGACGTCCTGTCTGGTGGACCCCAGCCATAAACAAACTATACAATAGGAGGAGGAAGCTACTACATGATAGAGCAAAATCCCAAAAAGGGAAGGCATCTCTGATCAGTATTAGCAAAAAACTACGGGCACTCATAAAATCGTCTAAGGCCAGCTTCGAGAGAAAAATTGCACAGGACACTAAGGATAATCACAAGGCTTTCATTAGTTATGTTGGGAACCTGGGTGGGAATTCCCAGATATGCTCAGAATTACTCCAAAATGACAAAAAATACATCGAACCCACAGAAATTGCCAACATCCTAGCTGACAGGTTCAGCGCAAACTTCTCCCCCCCTCCCCACCAAAAGGGCAAATATCTATCCCAGCAGAGTGCTGCCTCACTGACATCTCAGATGCTCAGGTAACAGCCGCCCTCTCCAAAGCAAAAAACACAGCATCAATGGGACCAGACGGTGTCCCGGGCTGCGTCCTACATGAACTCCAAGAAGAGCTAAACCCAAACATAAAACTACTGTTCAATCTCAGCCTTACTACAGGATATGTACCCAAAGAGTGGCGTACAGCAACATTGGTCCCTCTCCACAAAGGTGGTGCCTCAACGGAAACTATCGCCCCATAAGCCTGACTAGCTTGGTCTGCAAAGCTATGGAAAGGATCATCATGGACCTCATAAGTAAAGATATTGGGGACCTACAGACACTGGATCCTACCCAGTTCGGCTTTGTTAAGGGCAGATCCTGCCTCTTAAACCTGGTCGATTTCTTTGAAAGAGTCACCAAGGCCATTGACGATGGGAAGGTGGTCCACACAGCCTACCTGGACCTCGCAAAAGCCTTCGATACAATACCCCACTCGGGCATTATAGATAAGCTCACCAGCTTAAATATAAACCCCTATGTCACTAGATGGGTTCCAAACTGGCTCAAGGACAGAACCCACATGGTTAGAATTGCTGGAGCCATGTCAGACTCCAAACCAGTTACAAGTGGCGTCCCACAAGGCTCAGTCCTAGGACCTCTCTTGTTCTGTATATATTTCTCGGAGGTATTGGCCAACACGGAAGGACTGTGGCTGACCAAGTTCGCAGATGACTGCAAACTGGGCGCCATAATCGACTCTCTAGCCGACACAAGCATCCTCCAAAAGGGCCTCATAGAAACAGACAACTGGTGCCAGAGCCATGGCCTCAAGCTAAACGCCAAAAAGTGTATAGTCATCCCCTTTGGCAAAAACAAAGTGCCCACAAATTACCACACAGGTGGTAATCCATTAAGTACAGAAGAAGTAATTAGGGACCTGGGGACCCATGTTGATAGCAATCTCTCATTTGACAACCACGTGGCCAAAGTGGTTAGAAAAACATTTTATATAGCCCACCTAATCATGAAGGGATTCACATCTAGATCAGGGGAGGTCATCGTGCCTCTTTACTCATCCCTCATCAGGCCCATAATTGAGTACAATGCCCCTTTTGGGATGTACCATACCAGACACCTGCAGCAACTGGAAAGACCCCAAAAATACCTCACCAAGAGGATCAAAGGGCTCAAACAGATGCCATATGCTGCCCAGTTAAAGAAACTCCAGCTCTACTCAGTGGCATACCGCCTGCTCAGAGGCGATCTGTGCCTGACGTATAAAGCCATGTCCAACCCGGAATTAATGGACATGCTGCACCTCAGAAAATCCAAATCCCATTGAGCTATGCGCTCAAGAGACTTGAACCTCAGCACTGAAATAAATAGGACATGCTGGAGGAACAGATTCATAACCCAGAGGCTCCCTTCACTCTGGAATAAAATCCCAGTCCAGGTTAGGCAGAGTCCCTCACTGACTCTCTTCAAGAGGAATCTTGATGAGTGGATGGGAGATCGTAGGTTTACCCCGGGTATCACTTCTGTTCATAGGTTCATAGGTTCATACTAGGCTATCTGCCCTAGGGCATTTATAAGCCTAGCCAGAGTATGTTTGGCTTTCGCCACCCATTTTAAATTAATTTTGATATGCCCTTTTTCGAGATTAGTATACTGTGCCTCTGTCTAACAGTGACACAGAAGTGATACCCGGGTTACTACAGTTAAGAATGGGATTATATGGGGTGATGTCTCCACAAGGAAGGTGTAGGGGAGTTTGCTCCCTTGCAAAAATTATGATAGTTATGGCATGCACGTAAAAAGTTCAAGGCAGAAATTTACAACACTTTTGGGTTAGTAAGTCTGCATCTGGCACTTGTGAATTGACTTTTCATAATGCACTCCTAAGTACCACCCTGCTGTACACTCTCCTAAACATGCACACCCAAGTCCCATCTGCACTAGCCATTGTGCACAGCGTGGTGCTGTGTGCACTCTTCTAAACATACTACAAGTGCACACCCAAGTCTCATCTGCACTAGCTGTTGTGCACAGCGTGGTCCTGTGTGCACTCTCCTAAATATGCTACAACTGCACACCACATCCCATCTTCACTAGCAGTTGTGCACAGAGCGGTCCTGTGTGTACTCTCCTAAACATGCTACAACTGCACACCGAAGTCCCATCTGCACTAGCTGCTGTGCACAGTGCTATGTTGTGGGATGTTCATTTTAACATGGTGTGCCAGTTACCTACTCAACAAACAATCTGTATGGACAAGGACTCAAAGTACAGTTGTGTAAACTTACCATAAATGTAGATGTTCGAGTGTATTCACTGTTGCAGTCATCACACTTGGGTTGATTCCCAAAGTTGAGGAAGGGTGGAGGCAGTCAAGAAGTGTTAGGGCTGGCTAGCAGGCCTTGTAAAATTGCTGTAGCAAATCCAGCTCTGGATTTAGAAAAAATAGGTAAGTGGTAATGCTTGGTGAAGGTATGCACAGAACTCCAGGTTGCAGCTTCCAGAATGTCCCTGGTAGGAACTCCCCTGAGAAATGCTATAGAGGTGGAAGTAGCCCTAGTGGAATGTGATCTGATCCCCTGTGGGTTAGGTTTTCCATGGTGCTTGTAGCAGAAATGGATGCAGTGTGCTACCCATTTGGAAATGGTTTGTTTTGAAATGGCCTTGCCCTTTGCCCCTGTAGCAAAGCTGACTAGCAGCTGGTTAGATTTTTTGAAAGGTTTAGTCCTATCCAGGTAGAACCTGAGCTGTCTGTGCACGTCCAAGGAGTGCAGGATCCTTTCCCCTTTATTATGAGGATTAGGGAAAAAGGTTGGCAAATGGATGGATTGGTTTAGAGCCACACTGGACACCACCTTAGGCATAAAGGACAGGTTAGTCCTGAGGGAAACCCTGTCAGCATGGAAAATAATGAAGGGTTCCACAGCCATTAGCGCCTGTAACTCAGACTCACTTCTTGCTGACATTATGGCTAAGAGTAAGGCTGTTTTCCAAGAGAGGAATTTTAACTCTGCTGAAGTAGCAGATTCAAAAGGGGGAAGCGTGAGCTTTTCCAGTACAAAGTTAAGGTCCCAGGTAGGGGTGGGTGCTCTCCTAGGGGGCCTTAAGTTGTTATCCCCTCTCAGGAACGGTTTGATGAGAGGGTAAGAAAAAAGAGGTGGTTCAGTATTATAATGAGCTGAGATGGCAGAGGCATGAATCTTAATGAAGGAGAAGGATAGATCTCTGTGGAGTAGCTCTGCTATGTAATCCACGATTAGAGGTAAGGAGGGCACTGCTGTATCCTTTCCTTGAGACTGATTCCAAGAACAATATCTTTTCCACTTTTCAGCATAGGATTTCCAGTATTAGGCCTTCTGGCTTCCAGAATGACATCTAGCACCTATTTGCTGAGGGTTGCTGGTGGTCTATTCAGGGGATAAGCCAGGCTGCAAGGTTTAGGGTTTGCAACTGTGAATGCAAAATCTGACCATCCAGCTGAGACAACAGGGTAGGAATCTGGTGAAGGTACCAGGGTGGCACTGTTGTCAGACTGTGTAAGAGTGGGTACCAGTGCTGGCGTGGCCAGTCTGGGGCAATAAGAATTGCCCTTGGCCTGTCCCGTTTGATCTTGAGTAGTACTTTTGAGAGGAGGGGCAGAGGGAGAAAGGCATAAATTGAGAGGTTTTCCCATTGGAAGGATAGGGCATCCACCTGCCATGCCCAGCTGTGAGGGTTTCTGGTGCAGAATTTGCACAACTGGTGGTTCTCGGGGGAGGCAAAGAGGTCCACCTCTGGTGTCCCCCACCTCTGGATTAGAAGGTTGAAGGTTTGGGCTCCAATTTCCACTTGTGTGGGTGTAGGAGATTTCTGCTCAAGTCATCTGCCATTGAATTTTGTTTGCCTGGCAGGAATTGAGCTTGAAAATGCACTTGGTTGCTCAAGGCTGTGTTCCACAGGGCTATGGCTAACCTGCAGAGTCAGTAAGAATGGGTTCCCTCCTGCTTGTTTATGTATCACATAACTGTGGTGTCTGTTTTTATCAGCAGCTGTCCTGGAAGGATTAGGTATTTGAAGGCTGCCAGAGCATTCTGTACAGCTTAGCATCTCCTTTTGATTGCTGTGCAGGGCAAATTGGCCTGGGCTCCAGTGGCCCTGAATGCATTTGACTGCCATGTGAACCCCACATGCATAGTCTGATGCGTCTGTAGTCAGGGTTTGGGCGACGAGGGGTTGAGTGAAAGGCAGTCACTTGCTGTGGTTGCAAGCTTCTGCCCACCACAGGAACTCTGTCCTTAGACAAAGTATGATTGGAATGACTGTTTCCAGGTCCTGAGAATGTTGGCACCAAAGACTTTTTGGTACCACTGAAGTTTCCTCATATGCAGTCTTGCATACGTAATTAGCAGAATACATGAAGCCATGAACCCTAGGGCTTGCAGTATTTTCCTTGCAGATAGATGGGTTCTGGTGGCCAGATGTTTGAAGTAGTTGGTCAGATAGAACTGTTTTTCTGGAGTGAGAAATGCCATCTGGGAAGTTGTATCCAAGCTTGCTCCCAGGAATACAATCTTTTGACTGGGTACCAGTTATTTATTTTCATTGATGGTGTACCTCAATGAAGTGAGAAGGCTTTTTACAAATGCCAGATGGTAAAGTAGCAATTCCAGACTGTCTGCCTGAATCAGGCAATCATCCAAGTATGAGAAAATGTGGATATTTCTCTGCCTGCAATATGCAATGGCTGGAGACAGGCACTTTGTGAATACTCTGGGTGCAGTAGATAAGCCAAAAGGAAGTGCAGAGAACTGATAGTGCATAAAGCCTGCCCTGAGGCGTAGATATTTCCTGCATGACTCCCTTATAGGGATGTTCAGATAAGCTTCTTTTAAGTCTAGCGTGACTAACTAGGCATCCTTGGCTAGCACAGGAAGAAGCTGTTGCAGGGTAAGCATCTTGAATTTTGGGACCACCAGAAAGGTGTTGAGAATTGATAGATCCAGGATTGGGCGCCAAGAGCCCTCTTTTCTGGGCACCAGGAAAAGTCTGGAGTAGAAACCCTGCCCCCTTTGTTCTACTGGAACAGGTTGAATAGCTCTGCTATTGAGCAGGGAAAGCACCTGCTTTTGAGCCTCTGCCCACTGGTTTGGAGGAAGGACTGGAAATCCGCTAGGGGTTGGCAGTGAGTGGAAGAAGAATCTGTACCCATGGTATACAATGTTTAGGACCCATCAGTTGTGAGTTATGGACATCCAGTTTTTTGCATGAAGGGCAAGTTTTCCTCCTAGGGGCACAAGTAATTTGGCAGGGCTGGTACGGATAATTGAAAAGTCATTGTGAACTTTTTCCATAAGGGGGCGACTTACCACTTCCCTGTTTTTGAGGTGGGAGCACTCCACTGTTTAGATCTCTGCATACCCTGAGACTGTAGTCTGGGTGGCCTGCGTCCCCTCGGTTTGGACTGAGAAGGCCTGGAAGGGGCGGGAAAGAACCAGTTTTTAGAAGGCCAATGCCTACTGAATCTAGGTGGCTGCACTTGTAAGAATTCTTTAACAGTTTGCATAGATTTAGCTTTTTCTTCCATCTTTTTAAGAACTTCTTCTGCTTTGGTACCAAACAAACGGTCCTGATTTAAAGGAGCGTCTAGTAATTTTGATTTGACATGATCTGGCAAGGTTTTTTCCTTCAGAAAAGCATGCCTTCTCGGTACAGACCCTGTGACTACAGCCCTGCAAGATGCTACTAGGGCATCAAAGCCACACTGCAAAGTACGCTTACTAACTTGGTTTGCAGAATGCATTAACTCTTGTAAATCTTTATTTTCTGCACAGTCTGGAAGTAACACCATTTTTTGTTTAATTAGTTCCATAATATGTTGATGGTACTTCAACATGTGAAACTGGCAATTCAATGCCCTGATGGCAAGAGTTGCAGAGGTATATAACTTCTTGCCCCATCTGTCTAAAGCTCTGGAATCCCTGTCTAAAAGGGTAGGGGTTTTGGCTGTAGTAGCCTTAATGCCTTTAGGTCCCTGGGAAATGGTCTCTGGATCCGCAGTAGGATTCTTAGAGAAATTTGTGAGAATCAGGTACTCTGTAGTACCTGTCATGTTATCAGGGCTGGTGGTAAAGTGTCTGGAGTAAGACTGGATTCCATGAAAACATCATCTACAATATCCAGGACAGGGGTTATAGCTAGAGGCCTGTGCTGAGGCAACTCTAAAAATTCTCTGAGTCTCTTTTTGGACTGAGGGTAGTCCAGGCATTCCTAGCGGAAATGCTCTCTTAAAGTAAGCAAAGTTTCACTAAAAGAAAAATCCTCTGGAGGGGAGGCAGAGGGAATAGATTCCTCTGCATCTGAATCTTCATAGGTTGATAAGGGTATGTCTTGGTAATCAGAAGGGTCAGAGTCACTGGACTCCAGGTCTATAGAATCAGAATGAAACTCAATTCTTTGTCATTTAGCAGGGGAAGGCTGGCTTCCCCTAATTGGGGTAATAAGGTCTTCAACCATTAAAAGCATTTGTTTTTGTGGCATGGGAGTTTGAGCATACGCTTTGGTCATTGTTTTCTAGGCGTAGTGCATACTCTGGGTCTGAGAAACTCAGTAGTTTTAGCTAAAAATGTAGTTGTTGGTTTAATGCGAACATCACTAGGTCAGAATACACCCTCAGAAGCTGGTGCCTGCACAGCGGCTCTGGACCCATCCAAGGTGGAGACATCCGCAGGTTCCATAGTCGAAGAAGCATCTCACGGCATATCGGATTCCGAATGGGTCTCAGCAGAGGCCTGCGAATCTGTAGAAGCGGGCAGCAGGGGCTGCAAAGGTACCTCACTGAGAACCAGAGGACTGTCGACTAGCTTAACGGAAGCGTTGTCAGCAGTTTTGGACCTATGCGGTCTGTCTCTGACTTCATCTTTACGTTTTTTCAGAAGCTCGGTAGTCGGATGGCTTATCAAAGCCATTTCAGAATATAGAGAACGAGAGAGAAAGAATTTAGCGACAAAGATAGCCCGACAATGAATGGTTCAGGTGTTAAACAAGGCACAAAATCAACAGTGAGGGACGTCGTGGTCTGGGCCTAAGCAGGTGACGCAGTAAGAATGAAAATCTCTGAGAGGTATTTGCTTTCCACAGGCAAGACAATTGTTAACTTTTTCTGACATCGGTTAGAGCAAGAAAAAAGAATCCCTAACAGGGTATGTAGCTTTAGAAAACTTCAGGTTTGAAGCTCGAAAAACGAAAATTTCGGGTAGCGGCCGACCACCACTTGCGAACTGCTTCTGCTTCAGGCTCCTTCTCGACAAGAAAGACTGATGTAATGGTGTCGGCTGCCTGTTTTATACCCCTGACAACCTAACATCATGGAAGAAGCGACAGCATCAGTCGCAGACATCCCAAGACTCTGGTATTCGGGCCGACTGAGGGCTACCTGCAGGCAGCTAACCAAAGTGTGATGACTGCAACAGTGAAACACAAAGAACATCTGGGCCTTGTAACAGCTAGTTGGAAATTAATGCAATGTGATGCATACCTGAAGAAACATTTCCTGTCTACAGTAAACAATGCCATATTGCATTCCATGCTGACACCACCATATTGCATAAGTACTAAATCATGTGACCCGCCAAAGATTTAATATGCTGTATGCATAAAATAAAATAAACTGCAATGTTCTTTTGACACTCTAACCACCTAAACAACTTCTACTTAGGATCTCAAGTTTCTCATACAACACTCTCATCAGGAATTCAGGTGCAAGTCAGACCTCCACTTTGTTACCTGATGTTCAGCTGCATGTAAGACCACCACTTTGTTACCTGGCATCCAGGTGTAAAGCATACCACCACCAGATTTTTAGCAGGCATCCAGGTGCAAGTCAAACCACCACTTTGCTATCTGGCATCCACAGGCAAGTCATACCACTACTTTGTTACCTGGTGTCCAGGTGTAAGCCAGACTACCACTTTGCTATCTGGAGTCCAGGTGTAAGTTAGGCCACCACTCTGTCACCTGGCTTTTCACAAGCTCTTATTCAATGTCCTAAGCAGAACTTCAATAAACCTTGAATATTTCTGCATTACATTTTACTTAGCCATGTCTTTGTTGATTGATTCTTACATGTACTCTTCTCCACAGATGCTATACTTCTGAATGTTGCTGCACTTATGAAAAAGTGGAATACTAAATGTTCTTACCTCATTGTAAAAAAAGTGTACAGTATGGTTGTTCAGTTTCAATGACAGTGTCTTCAGGAAAGATATGTAGTATGCCATAATCTCCTCATCAGAGAAGTCAAACTTATGAACGATAATTGAATTCACGTGGTTGTTGGACAACAAGTAATCTGTAATAAACCAATGCATTTTATGTTTAGTTCTGTTACAACAGGATAATAAAATAAAGTTGTTACATGGCAATTAAGGGAAATAAAACTAAACTGAAACGGCTTGTTATTGCTGCCATCTAACTTTTCTTTACTTCATTTGGGCCTCATCCTTTTCAGTTCATGCAAAACGTAGCTCCTCAATCAGTATTAAGCACAGTGCTGCTGTCAGACTATGAGCAAACTGCCAGTTAGCCAGTGTTCTCAGCTTGTCCCTGAAAAGGAGGCTTATGGTTCATAACTTACCTGCTTAAAGTAATAATTCTGAGCACACACATTCATGTTTTAGGTGCTTGCATTTTATTTATGTATGCATGTATGTTTACCAATGTAGTGAACTGATCAGAATGGGCACAATGCAGGCACGGCATGGGGTGAACTGATCAGAATGGGCACAATGCAGGCACGGCATGGGGTGAACTGATCAGAATGGGCACAATGCAGGCACGGCATGGGGTGAACTGATCAGAATGGG
The DNA here is from genome assembly GCF_019279795.1 of Protopterus annectens. NCBI lineage: Eukaryota > Metazoa > Chordata > Ceratodontiformes > Protopteridae > Protopterus > Protopterus annectens. Next base: position 122,475,449 of record NC_056746.1, on the reverse strand, counting down.
CACAATGCAGGCACGGCATGGGGTGAACTGATCAGAATGGGCACAATGCAGGCACGGCATGGGGTGAACTGATCAGAATGGGCACAATGCAGGCACGGCATGGGGTGAACTGATCAGAATGGGCACAATGCAGGCACAGCATGGGGTGAACTGATCAGAATGGGCACAATGCAGGCACAGCATGGGGTGAACTGATCAGAATGGGCACAATGCAGGCACAGCATGGGGTGAACTGATCAGAATGGGCACAATGCAGGCACAGCATGGGGTGAACTGATCAGAATGGGCACAATGCAGGCACAGCATGGGGTGAACTGATCAGAATGGGCACAATGCAGGCACAGCATGGGGTGAACTGATCAGAATGGGCACAATGCAGGCACAGCATGGGGTGAACTGATCAGAATGGGCACAATGCAGGCACAGCATTGGGTGAACTGATCAGAATGGGCACAATGCAGGCACAGCATGGGGTGAACTGATCAGAATGGGCACAATGCAGGCACAGCATGGGGTGAACTGATCAGAATGGGCACAATGCAGGCACAGCATGGGGTGAACTGATCAGAATGGGCACAATGCAGGCACAGCATGGGGTGAACTGATCAGAATGGGCACAATGCAGGCATGGCATGGGGTGAACTGATCAGAATGGGCACAATGCAGGCACGGCATGGGGTGAACTGATCAGAATGGGCACAATGCAGGCACGGCATGGGGTGAACTGATCAGAATGGGCACAATGCAGGCACGGCATGGGGTGAACTGATCAGAATGGGCACAATGCAGGCACGGCATGGGGTGAACTGATCAGAATGGGCACAATGCAGGCACAGCATGGGGTGAACTGATCAGAATGGGCACAATGCAGGCACAGCATGGGGTGAACTGATCAGAATGGGCACAATGCAGGCACAGCATGGGGTGAACTGATCAGAATGGGCACAATGCAGACACAGCATGGGGTGAACTGATCAGAATGGGCACAATGCAGGCACAGCATGGGGTGAACTGATCAGAATGGGCACAATGCAGGCACAGCATGGGGTGAACTGATCAGAATGGGCACAATGCAGGCACAGCATGGGGTGAACTGATCAGAATGGGCACAATGCAGGCACAGCATGGGGTGAACTGATCAGAATGGGCACAATGCAGGCACAGCATGGGGTGAACTGATCAGAATGGGCACAATGCAGGCACAGCATGGGGTGAAATACATTCACACTTTCAGTAAAGGAAAAAGGGTGTAATTAGAAGCAATACACAAAATAATTAAGAACTGGAAAAATCAAACATTGTACAAAATTTGTATTTACATTACATAAGTAGATTTGTTGAGGCCTTTGGCTTGTAGAGCAGAAGAAGTTAACTGTAGGGCAGACACAGGAAGAAGCCGAGCTAAGGTGGGGTGTCATTTTGGGAAGCAGGAACACTTCGATTGCATTTGAAGGTGGGTTTTAAATTTCAATTTTGAACTTAGAATAGTTTAAAATATCTTCACGGCGAGGTGCCAGACAGGGGGCGCTGTTGAGATGAAGGCTTTTGTGCAATGAAGGAACGTGTCTGGGGTAGAGAGGCAGGGTACTGTTAGAAAGCAGGGAGGGTATTGTTAGGGAGTACTGCCACAGGTTATATGAAGAGGTTTTTCATGGAGTTTGGATGTAACAGAAGACAAAGTTTCCAGTTTCAGTAACTTCAGGAGATGAGACCCCAGTAATAGGTAATCTCTTTGTTTGATGGAGAGTCATCTTGCCTTGTTAAGGGTGATGCAGTGATGCTTTTGAGGATGTGAGTTGATTAGATATGGTGTGCAGCAGTTTTTTTTTGAGGCCCCGCTGATAATGGAAAGCACATACTCGAGTCGGGAGTGGAGGACTCCTTAACTCAAGGCTAGGCTGGCAGGGGGAGAGACAAAGTACAGTTGTGTAAGTAAGCCTACCATTAATCTTATCCTAACAGCAGATGTTTGAATGATCACTGCAGCAGTAGCCTTAGATATATGGGTTCTATCTTGCCAAGGATACAACAGCAGGCTAGCTTCCAAAGCTTCATCGTACCTTCCACGCACTCAAAATGTCAGGTAGCTTGAGCTGAGCTGACTAAAAGACAAGTTTGGGCACAAAGCCCTTCAAAGCTTTCCTTCCAACAGAGAGAGAGAGGCTGACCCCTGAAAGGAAAAAGCTAGGGAGAACAAAAAATAAATGTCCACATCCTGGCATAAAAAGCACACCAAAAAACAAAGGGGATGGAAGAACGGAGTGACTACTGCAGCAGTGACCATTCAAACATCTACTGTTATAAGTTTACCTATACAAGTGTACAATGTTCATCATATTGATCACTGCTGCAGTGGCCTTAGGTATGCGGGTAGATTATCCTAGCTTACTACATTTGGGAGAGGGAAAAAGAGTCCAGCAGCCACTGGAAAATGGTCCTAGCAAAGCCTGATCTGGAGCAGCTAAAGAAGGAATCAAGCTTATAGTGCTTTGTAAAAGTATGTACAGAGAACCAAGCAGCAACTTCTAGAATCCAACAATTTCCAGAAAGCCACAGATGAAGCCAAGGCCCTAGTAGAGTGGGCTTTGACCCTGCCTCGAATAGATTTGTTACTTATTTATTTGTATTTGTTTACCGGCATGGTCCACTGGGCCAACAAATGCCCATTTTGAATGGAGGCCCAGGGTAAAAGCTCCACATACAAAAGAAATTTAAATATAAATCACACATAGACAGATAACAACTTAAAAAAAAACAGACATACAATCTTATCATAAATTTCTTGCTAGAATAACAAAGGCAGTATACATTATATACAAAATATACAAAGTACAATATAGCATCTGCTTTGGATACTGTAGAGTGAAGACAGCAAGAGATAGTTGCATAACTGTTAAGCAGAGGGGAGAAAAAAGTTAGTGAGATCAGGTGGGGGAAGATGCTCTGTAGTCGTAGCCACATGTACATTGCCATAGGGCTAAGAGGTGCTGTTTTATGGTGAGTACAGCAAAAGGCAATAGCCTTAGACAACCATTTGCTAACAGTCTGTTTTGACAAAGGTTGGCCCTTCTTGCTATCACAAGAAATGAACAATTAATTCTAAGATTTGAAAGATTTAGTTCTGTCAAGACAGGACCCGAGCTGTCTGTGGACATCCAAGTTATGAAGTATCATTTCTCCTTGAATTTTAGGTCCAGGAAAGAAAACAGGAAGATGGACAGTACAGCTTAAAGTAAACTTGGGTACCACCTTAGGCATAAAAGAAGGATTAGTTCTCAAAGAAATCTGTCCCTGTGGAAAATGAGATAAGGTTGACTTACCCTCAGATACCCTTCTTGCAGACGTCAGAGCAATCAGTAAAACTGTCTTCCAACGAAGCTCATGTCAGTCAGGTTAGCTGGTTCAAACAGACCAAGTGGTAGCTTCTCTAACAGAAAATTAAGAAAATGCAAGTTTTTATCCCCAAAGGGAACAAATCTGCCCAGTAAAAAAACAGCAGAAGCAGACCGTCGATCCTCGAAAACCCTCATAGACACGTACTCTTTGGCAGCAGTAAAGCCCTGGAGGGCTTTGCTTCCAAACATGTCTAAGTCAGCTCAAGCTCCTTGACAGTTTGGGCATGTGGAAGGCTGGCTGGATATAACCCTTACAGTAAAGGCTACTGCAACAATGATCAAAATAATGAACATAATGGGAGATTGTTTTAGTCCAGAAAAGAAGGGTATGTATTTTAGAAGTTCTTTTTATTATGCAAGATTGAAAGTTAAGAAACTGAACAATGCAGAGACCAAGACATTTGAATGAAGTAGTTGTTTTGATGTTGGAAGTTGTTTAGGCCAGCAATCGTACGGTGTCAGAAGACTATGACAGTCTTTAGGGAGTTCCAAAAAAGCCTTTTTTTTCAAAATATTTTTATTGGTTTAACATCATAACATAACAACTAAAAAAATATAAAAAATAAAATAAAATACAACAAACAATCATGTATGAAAATCTTTTCATAGTACAATTCATGGTACTATTTGCAATCCTTATATAAATATAAAAGGCTACACTACAACCATTTTTCCCCGTACCGTCACCTGTTTCTGCTCTATTTTCTTTTTATTTAAAGTATTTATTAAAAACAGTATTAACAGTACTTCAGAACTTGGTCAGCAAAAGAAAAAACATCCAAATTGTGCTGACACATTTGTCGTGCAATAATGTTACATTCAATGCAAATATACACAGCAGCATCCACATAGGACTACATCATGTGCATCTTGTATCAATTCACTTACACAATCATATTCAAATGACAGAATAACCAGTTAACTCACACTACCTGGTAATTACAGGGCCTGCATCTTAGTGATCCACCCTCGCCATTTAGAAATCATATGGATGCCTGTTCTGATTACTGATACCAACGTAGGGCTGCATCTTAGTGATCCACCCTCGCCATTTACAAATCGTATGGATGCCTGTTCTGATTACGGATACCAACGTTTCGGTCGCACCTTGTCCATTACAGTGTGCATGTCCTTTACTAATGGAAGAGATTCCTTCTTCCAGGACGCTATTAGTAACTTAACTAAAGGGTGAATGATTCCATAAGGTACACTAATGCCTCAGCCTTTCTCAAGTATGACGATTCCAAACTAACCCCCTCTGATCTGCAAGACTTCCGCATCCTCTCCCAAATCGATCTACTCCTCCACATGACCTCTCTCCACCCTAGTCTCCCCTTCTTTTCACTTTTTCTTCCCAGCCATCAATATTTGTAGTAGCAACTGTCCTCGTAGAGAAATCAAAGGGGTTCTATACAGCCTAGTAAAAAAATAAATAAATAAAAGGTAGATGAAATCCCAATCTTATCCAGCCATAGTGTGTCAGGCAATTTCTGCAACTCCAATTTCAAATCCTTAAATGATGGGCAGTCCCAAAATACATAGAATTACAATTTTTTTTGCTCTCAATCATTTCTGCATAAAATCATTTTACTATCAGACTTCGTTTTTGCTTTTTGATCGGTTCAGTAGCAGACAGTGATGAATGAATAAGCCACTGCTAGAGTAAGGAGTAAGTCATTCAGAAGACGGGACTAGATTATGGAGTGTCAACAACCAGACGTCTAGATGCCCACATCACCTGCTAAGAGGTAGCTGTGGGAAGTCAGACAGGAGTTTGCTAATAAAGTCAGAAAATAGCACACAGACAAGAATGGATCCCTGCGAGACACTTTTGTTGAGCTGGGCTTTCACTGACTGTGCAGCTCCAATACTGACTTTGAAAAGTCTATCTTTCAGGAGGTTAGTGAACCAGAGAACTGCATCCGAGCTGAACCCGATTTCTGTGAGTGCGTTTAGGAGATCTGGGTAGTCAATGAGATGAAATGCTTTAGTCATACCAACAAAAAGGGTTCCTGCAATTTAAACTTTGTCAATGTTTTATAAGATATCATCTGTGATGGTGCATAGAAATGTTATGGTGCTCCAGCTATGGCAGAAGCCATGTTATTTGGGAGAGCAGCTGGTATTTATTAATCTACTGCGATAGTGTAGGCATTTTTTTCAAGTGTTTGCCTAGATTACAAAGAAAAGAGATTGAGCAAAATGTGTGAAGTAGGACATTAGGGTTAGTTTCCTGGGTACAGGCTTAATTAGGACTGTTTTCCATACATCTGGCAGAGATTTCAGAAAGGTATAGTTTATAAATATGGGTAAGAGGTTTGTCAAGGTGGTTCTCTGCACTGTAATATGAACCAGGGGAATAAATCATCTGATGTAGGAGGAGAATCCATGTCGGTAAGTAGTTCATCTACTTATCTGGGCTTTAAGCACTTGAACTAGAAGAATGGAATGCAAGGTGGAAGGAGGGAAAGTTATCAGGAGAACTAAATGACAGGATTATTTGGGAAAGGAAGCTGAATTATTTCCAGATGAAAGTGTGTTAGTTTATATTTATCATACTCAAGGAAGGTTGAGGCATGGGTCTTTCAACCTGTAATTAAGTTAACTTCCCTTAAGAAGTGTTTTGGTGTAAACAGGTTTGTGAAAGGTGATCTGTCTTTGGATGGAGTGTCTGGCTAGATTTCTTAAGGTACCAAAGTAGAGGCACTACTGCTAGTGGAGGGGTCTAACTTCCATCTGTGGCAGGCATTTAAAGTCTATTGTCTAACTTATACAGCTGTGTTTTGCAGGTAACTTAATTTCTGGATATACTCCTGATGTTAAAGCAGCAAGTACTTGGAAAACCAAACAAAGATTATGACATTTTTTATGTTGTAGTTTTACTGCTGAATCAGTTTTTCCTTACAGCCATACTCAGAATATGTCAACTTAGGTATTGGCAACAATTCACACAGAAATGCAAAACTTTATGGGCAATCAAAACCACAAAACTTCTTCAGAGGAAGAGCTACTTATTTACATTATAGTTTCACTAATGGAGCATCAAATATGTTACATTTTCAAGGATGGGTGTTCCACCTGTGAGAAATAGGTGACAAATTGTCTTACTTGGATACAAGACCTAACTACTGCAGCTAGCATGGTGTTGGCTGATAATAATAAAGGAGAGTGAATGATTGTATGTGTGCTCTTACACTGACGTCGTTGGTGTGGAGAGGTCAAGAGAGGTCACATGACCATGTGCTTTATAATAAAGGAGGAAGCGAGGGTTGTCCCCCTCTTCTGTTTTTAACCAGACTGATTTCCTTCACGTGTGTTTATTTTCCTCTGTAAGTGTATGTCTAACCCGACTTTCTTGCCCTTAAGATGATACCACCAACAAGTTATCGGCCCAGGAGGGAAGTAGGAAGCCGATGGCGCAGACTATGTTTGACGGAGGGGAGAAGAATTACGAGTTGTGGGAGACAAAGTTTCTGGGGCACCTGCGTTTGCTAGGGCTGAAAGACGCCATTTTGAGAAATGTGCAGCAGGATGCAGAAGATGACGAGAATAACGAGGAAGCTGATGACGATGCTGAGAAAAATGAGGAGGCCTATGCAGAACTAATACAGTTCTTAGATGACAAAACTTTGTCTCTTGTCATGAGAGGCATATGCAGAACTAATACAGTTCTTAGACGACAAAAGTTTGTCCATCGTCATGAGAGAGGCCACAGACGACGGTAGAGAAGTGCTTCAGATCCTAAGAGACCATTATGCTGGGAAAGGGAAGCCATGGGTAATTAGCCTATACACCAAATTAACAAGCCTCCAGAAGACCATCAGTGAAAGTGTCACAGACACTATTATTAGGGCTGAGACGGCCATTACGGCACTTAGAAATGCTGGGGAGAAGCTTAGTGATGGATTACTAATTGCGATGATTCTGAAAGGGTTGCCTGAAACTTTTAAACCATTTGCAGTACACATCATGCAAGATGATAATAAGGTGAGCTTTGTTGAGTTCAAAACAAGGTTGAGAAGCTATGAACATACCGAGAAATTCAATGCCAATGTAAGTAATGATAATGTGATGAAAGCAGGTGGCCTTGGGGAAAGAGTAAAAGCAGAGATTATATGCTTTGGCTGTGGCTAAAAGGGACACAAGGCACGAGAATGCCAGAAAGAATATAAAGGCCAGAGACAGTGGTGTAGTTTGTGTAAAATCTCTAGCCACAGGGACAGTAACTGTAGACGAAAGAAGAAAGACAATTTGAAACAAGCAACTAACGCAGATGATCACACATTTGTCTTCAGAATAAACGAGCATCAAATTTGTGAATTAAAACAGAAGCGATTCATGGTGGACACTGGTACCACGTCACACACAATTAACCACCTGAAAAAGTTTAAATGCTTTGATGCAACTTTCCAACCGGAGGAACACACTGTGGAATTAGCTGATGGAATGAGAACCTGTGGGGCCGCACAAAAGAGAGGTAATGCAGATATATGGCTGCTAGACACAGAGGGGCACAAAGTAAAGGTGATGAGGACTCGGGTGCTGTATATCCCAACGTATCCACAAAGCATTTTTTCCTGTTAAGACAGCAACGTCCAAGGGGGCCTCGATCAACGGCACCAGGTTTGACATAATTGAGTGTGATATTATTTAGACACATATAAAAACGGTACCAGGTTTGACATAATTGAGTGTGATCGACTATTATTTAGACACATATAAAACGGCACCAGGTTTGACATAATTGAGTGTGATCGACTATTATTTAGACACATATAAAAACGGCACCAGGTTTGACATAATTGAGTGTGATCGACTATTATTTAGACACATATAAAACAGCACCAGGTTTGACATAATTGAGTTTGATATTATTTAGACACATATAAAAATGGCACCAGGTTTGACATAATTGAGTGTGATATTATTTAGACACATATAAAAACGGCACCAGGTTTGACATAATTGAGTGTGATATTATTTAGACACATATAAAAACGGCACCCGGTTTGACATAATTGAGTTTGATATTATTTAGACACATATAAAAACGGCACCAGGTTTGACATAATTGAGTGTGATATTATTTAGACACATATAAAAACGGCACCAGGTTTGACATAATTGAGTGTGATATTATTTAGACACACATGATGAAGAAAACGATAGTGAGATACATTATGATGCATCTCAGAGCTGTTATGACATTCAAGCATGGCATAAAATGCTTGGTCACTAAATTCGAAGATGTGTCAAAATTAGAAAAAGTGGTAAAAGGAATGAAAATTAAAGGTAAAGTTGAGAGATCCAACCTAGATTGTGAAACCTGTATACACGGGAAATTTGTACAGAGCAGAAACAGAGAACCAGATGCAGGAGGAAAAGTTGTGTTTGAACTAGTCCATACTGATTTGGCAGGCCCAATTGAGCCAGTAGCAAAAGACAGCTTTAAGTACACTTTAGCATTTACTGATGATTACTCGGGTGTAATATTTGTCTACTTTCTGAAAGCCAAGAGTGATACAGTCAAGGCAACTGAAATGTTTATTGCAGATTCTGCCCCTTATGGGAAGGTAAAGTGTATCAGATCAGATAATGGCACTGAGTTCATGTCGAAAGACTTTCAGTCACTACTGAGTAAAAATGTTATAAGACACGAAACGTCTGCACCTTACTCACCCCATCAGAATGGGACAGCAGAGAGAAACTGGAGAACACTGTTCGAAATGGCAAGGTGTATGTTGATAGAGAGTGACTTACCTAAAGAGTTGTTGACATAAGCAGTAACAACTGCTGCTTTTATTCACAATAAATGTTATAACAGGCATGCGGGGCAGACCCCATTCTTCATGCTAACAGAGAAGAAACCTGATCTTTCAAGGATGAGAGAATTTGGATCAGTGTGTTATGCATACAGACATAATAAAAAGAAGTTAGACCCAAGATGTGATAAGGGGATCTTTGTTGGATATGATAAAACAGCCCATCATATCTAGTCTATTATCCTGACACAGGAAGGGTCCTAAGACACAGGTTAGTCAAGTTCTTTACAAAGAATGTAGCTGAATGCCAGATTCAGACAGACCCAGAAGTGATAGATGAAGATCTTAATACCAGAAGAAGTGTGCATGTTAAGTCAGAATCAAAAGCTGACAGTCAAATCACAAAAGAAATACAAGTGAATCACACTGAATCTATAATGAATGAAGGAGAGACAAAAATAAGGCAAGAAGACGAAAGGCAGGATACACACTACTCTGAGAGAGAGAAAACCACCTGCATACTTGAAGGACTATGAGTGTAAAGTTGAAAGCGACGATTATATGACAGTTAATGTTGACTATTGTTACCAACTATTATGCAACAACCACAGAGCTTTAAAGAAGCCATGACTTTGTCTAACTCTGAAAAGTGGGTCAAAGTCATGAAGGAGGAACTTAAGTCTTTAAATGAAAACACACATTTACATTCACCACACTGCCGGAAGATAAAAATATAGAGGGGAGTACGTCGGTTTTCACTGTAAAAGACAATGCAGATAATACTGAGACTTACAAAGCTAGATATGTAGCTAAAGGCTACAGTCAAGTCGCTGGTATAGACTACAAAGAAACATTTGCACCAACTGTAAGTATGACATCTGTACGAAGTCTAATGCAGATGACAGCTCAGTATGATTTAGCGTTGCACCAGATGGATGTACGAACGGTCTATTTACATGCTCCTATTGACTGTGAAGTGCATATGGAGCAACCTGAAGGTTTTGAAAATAAACCAAATTCTTCTTCTTCTTTCTGCTTTTCCCAGTTAGGGGGTGCTACAGAGGATCACCTGTTTGCTCATGATTGGCAGTGGAGTTTTACAGTGTCGAGTTGCCAGCCCGGCGCCCAGCCTTCCATGGAAGGCACACACACACATGCACACACTCATGCCTATGGCCAATGTAGAGTGACCAATCCACCTACAGCATGCCTTTGAGATGTGGGAGGAAACCGGAAAACCTGGAGGAAATCCACGCGACCACAGGGAGGACATGCAGACTCCGCACAGAAGGCACCCCAGCCGAGGATCGAACCGGAGAACCTCTTGCTGTGAGGTGACAACGCTAACCGCTGCACCACCGTGACCGCCCTTTGAAAAGAAATCAAATGATGATGAAAAATTACCAAAAACAATTCTAATATATCGGAAGGAAAAAAATCAAATAAAAACCACAAAGAGAGCCAAAATAAAACCAAGTTCCACTTTATTCTTCACATCACACAGCAAGCACTTTCGTCACCCAGGACTTCCTCAGACTGCAGTCTGAGGAATTCCAGGCGTAATGATGAAATATTAGTTTGTAAACTGAATAAGTCATTATACAGATTGAAGCAATCAGGACGTAAGTGGAACAAAATGTTGCACAATTACCTTTGTAAAAATAGTTTTATCCAAAATCCCGCAGACCATTGTGTATACACTAGACAAGCTGAAAATGAGAAAACAGTTCTAATTATATGGGTTGACAATCTCATTATAGCAACTAGTGACAATGAATCCCTAAACAATGTAAAGGAAATGCTTAAAGCTAAATTTAAAATGAAAGATCTGGGAAAGTTAAAACATTTTCTAGGCATTGATTTTACCCAAAATAGAGGTGAAGTAAAGATGAACCAAAAGAGGTACATTACGAAAATTCCTGAGAAATTTGGTATGTCTAATTGTAAAGTAAGAAGTACCCCTTCTGAACAAAAAACAAACTTTGAATGTGACAGTGAATCTACAGATCCAAGAAAATATCGTGAGCTTGTGGGTAGTTTGATATATGTTATGACAAGCATGAGACCTGATCTTAGCTGGATTGTAAGTAGTAAACTTTCACAATATTTGTCACAACCAAGTGAATCTCATTTAACGCTAGCCAAACGTGTTAAGATACTTGAAAGGTACATTGGACAGAGACCTGTGTTACAAGAAAAGTGAAGGTTCAGCTTACAGCATACAGTGATGCAGATTGGGCAACAGATCAGAACGATAGACGTAGTACAACAGGTTATTGCTTTAGCCTCAATAGAGATGGGCCTATTATTTCGTGGAAATCAAAGAAGCAACAAACGGTGGCTTTATCTCCATGTGAGGCAGAGTACATGGCGTTAGCAGCGACAACACAGGACAGTCTGTACCTTGTGCAGCTGTCGAGTGGAATGGATGGAGAGAGCAAGTATGTGCCAGTAACAATATCTGAGGACAATCAAGGCGCAATCGCTTTGTCGAAGAATCCAGTAAGCTGACAGAGATGTAAACATGCTGATATTAAGTTTCATTTTGTCATGTCAGCACTTGATATCAAAATAAGCATTGAATATTGCCCGACAATGGACATGGTTGCAGATGTCTTTACTAAACCTGCTACGAAATCGAAGATTGAAAAGTTCATGTATTACGTATTTGGAATGTGAAAGAAAAGTTATCCAAAAATATGTTCTAAAAATGTATTTGTATACTGTGTAAGAGCAAGTGGGGGTGTTGGCTGATAATAATAAAAGACAGTGAATGATTGTATGTGTGCTCTTACCTCTGGAGAGGTCAAGAGAGGTCACATGACCATGTGCTTTATAATAAAGGAGGAAGCGAGGGTTGTTCCCCTCTTCTGTTTTTAACCAGATTGATTGCCTTCACGTGTGTTTACTTTCCTCTGTAAGTGTATGTCTAACCCGACTTTCTTACCTTTAAGATGATACCGCCAACACAAGGAAAAAATGGTAAGCTACACACTAATTTAGGACGGGAGGGATTGTGGGTACAGTCTTTCATTATGTCATGTTAGGCATTTTCATAGGTTCATAGGTAAGTACTAGGCTATCTGTCTGAGGGCATCTATAAGCCTAGCCAGAATGCATTGGCTTTCACCGTCCCCCTTAAATTAGTTCCCTGTGCCTCTGTCTAACAGAGCCACTGCAGTGATCCCCGGGGGAAATTTTCTGTTTCCCATCCACTCATCAAGGTTTCTCTTGAATAGTGTTAGTGAGGGGCTCTGCCTAATGTAGACTGGAATCCTGTTCCAAAGCATGGGGAAGTCTCTTTGACAGGAAATCTATCCCTCCAGCACGTCCTATTTATCATTGTGGTGTGGCTCTTGGAGATTTGTTTTTTTTTAGGTGGAGCATGTCCATCAATTCTGGGGTGGACATGGCCTTGTATGTCAGGCAGAGATCACCTCTGAGTAAGCGGTATGCAACTGAGTACAGCTGGAGTTTTTGCAGTCAGGCTGCATAGGGCATCTATTTGAGACCAGTAATCATCTTGGTGAGGTACTTCTGTGGTCTTTCCAGCTGTTGCAGGTGTCTTGTAAGGTACATCCCAAATGGGGCATTGTACCCTATGATAGGTCTGATGAGTGATGAGTAGAGGGGCACAATAACGTCTTTTGTTCTAGATGCAAACCTTTTTGTGATTAGCCACACAGAAGGATTTTCTAACCACCTTGGCAATATGATTATCAAAGGAGAGATTACTATCTACTTGGGTCCCCAGATCCCTTATTACATTTTCTGTATTTAGGGGACTACCATGTATGTTCACGGGTACTTTGTTTTTTCCAAAGGTGATGACTATGCACTTTTTGGCATTTAGCTTGAGGCCATGATTTTGACACCAGGTATCCGTCTCAGTGAGACCCTTCTGGAGGATGTCTGTATCAGCTGGAGAGTCAATTATGGCCCCCAGTTTGCAGTTGTCTGCGAACTTGGTCAGCCATTGTCCTCCTGTGCTTGCCTGTACCTCTGAGAAGTATATGCTGAACAGGAGGGGTCCCAGGACTGAGCCCTGGGGGACGCCACTTGTAAATGGTTTAGAGTCGGACCTAGAGCCTGCAACTCTCACTGTGTGGGTTCTATCCGTGAGCCAACTGGCAACCCATCTCGTGATGTAGGGGTTTATGTTCATGTTGGTGAGCGTGTCTATAATACCAGAATGGGGAATGGTGTTGAAAGTCTTTGCGAGGTCTAGGTAGGCTGTGTGAACCTCCTTTCCCTCATCTAAAGCCTTGGTAACTGTCTCAAAGAAGTCCATCAGGTTAGGAGGCATGATCTGCCCTTAACAAAGCCAAACTGGGTAGGGTCCAATGCTTGAAGGTTCCCAATGTCTCTGTTAATGAATTCCATGATGATGCGCTCCATAGCCTTGCAGACCAGGCTAGTCAGGCTTATATGGTGATAGTTCCCGGGGTCCGTTGTGGCTCCTCCTTTGTGGAGCAGGATAACTGTTGCTGTGCGTCACTCTATGGGTATGTAGCCTGTAGAGAGGCTGAGTTTGAACAGTGTGTTTAGGCAAGGGGTTAGTTCATTTTGGAGCTCGTGTAAGACACAGCCTGGGACACTGTCTGGTCCCACTGAAGCAGTATTTTTGGCTTTGGATAGGGCTGTTTTAACCTGTGTGTCAGTGATTGCTGGGGCTCTACATTCTTCTGGTATGGTTATGGGCCCTTTAGGGGGTGAGAGAGGGGTGAAGTTTACACTAAACCTGTCTGCCAGAATGTTGGCAATATCAGTCGGTTCAGTGTATTTTGTGCCATTCTGCACTAACTCAGAGCAGATCTGAGAGTTTCCACTTAGGTTCTTGACATAGCTAAAGAACGCTTTGTGGTTATCTTTGGAGTCCTTGGCAATTTTTCTTTCAAAGCTAGCCTTGGATGATTTTATGAGGGATCGTAGTTTCTTGCTGATACTGATCAGTGATGTCTTCCCTTCTTGGGATTTTACTCTTTTCTGTACTAGTTTCCTCCTTCTATTGTATAGCTTGTTTATGGC
>NC_056746.1:122438764-122453764 GCF_019279795.1 Protopterus annectens | reverse complement strand
TGGACTTTTTAAGACCAAAATGGGAAACTTGACTTGTAATAATATATGCTCAAGAGGTACGCTCCCACTTGTAATGAGATACATTCAAAAGGTACGCTCCCACTTGTAATGAGATACTTTTGAGAGGTATGCTCCCACTTGTAATGAGATACACTCGAGAGGTATGCTCCCACTTGTAATGAGATACACTCGAGAGGTATGCTCCCATGTGCGATGAGATATACTCGAGAGGTACGCTCCCACTTGTAATGAGATACACTCGAGAGGTATGCTCCTACGTGTAATGAGATACACTCGAGAGGTGCCCTCAAACTTATAATGAGATGCACTTGAGAGATTTGCTCCCATGTGTAATGAGATACACTCGAGAGTTACGCTCCTACGTGTGATGAGATACACTCAAGAGGCATGCTCCCACTTGTAATGAGATACACTCGAGAGGTATGCCCCCACTTGTAATGAGATACACTCGAGAGGTATGCTCCCACTTGTAATGAGATACACTCGAGAGGTATGCTCCCACTTGTAATGAGATACACTCGAGAGGTATGCTCCCATGTGCGATGAGATATACTCGAGAGGTACGCTCCCACTTATAATGAGATGCACTCAAGAGGTATGCTCCTACGTGTAATGAGATACACTCGAGAGGTGCCCTCAAACTTATAATGAGATGCACTTGAGAGATTTGCTCCCATGTGTAATGAGATACACTCGAGAGTTACGCTCCTACGTGTGATGAGATACACTCGAGAGGTATGCCCCCACTTGTAATGAGATACACTCGAGAGGTACGCTCCCACTTGTAATCAGATACACTCGAGAGGTATGCTCCCACTTGCAATTAGATACACTCGAGAGGTATGCTCCCACTTGTAATTAGATACACTCGAGAGGTATGCTCCCACTTGTAATTAGATACACTCGAGAGGTATGCTCCCATGTGCGATGAGATATACTCGAGAGGTACGCTCCCACTTGTAATGAGATACACTAGAGAGGTATGCTCCTACGTGTAATGAGATACACTCGAGAGGTGCCCTCAAACTTATAATGAGATGCACTTGAGAGATTTGCTCCCATGTGTAATGAGATACACTCGAGAGTTACGCTCCTATGTGTGATGAGATATACTCGAGAGGTATGCTCCCACTTGTAATAAAATACACTCGAGAGGTACACTCCCATTTATAATGAAATGCACTCGAGAGGATTGCTCCCACATGTGATGAGATATACTCTAGACGTACACTCCCATTTATAATGAAATGCACTTAAGAGGTACGCTCCCACTTGTAATGAGATACACTTGAGAGGTACACTCCCATTTATAATGAAATGCACTTGAGAGGTATGCTCCCACTTGTAATGAGATACACTTGAGAGGTATGCTCCCACTTGTAATTAGATACACTCGAGAGGTACACTCCCACTTATAATGAGATGCCCTCGAGAGGTATGCTCCTACATGTAATGAAATACACTCAAAGAGTACGTTCCCACTTGTAATGAGATACACTCGAGAGGTGCCCTCCCACTTATAATGAGATGCACTTGAGAGATTTGCTCCCATGTGTAATGAGATACACTTGAGAGGTACGCTCCCACGTGTGATGAGATATACTTGACTGGTATGCTCCCACTTGTAATAAGATACACTCGAGAGGTACACTCCCATTTATAATGAAATGCACTCAAGAGGTATGCTCCCCACTTATAATGAGATGCACTTGAGAGGTATGCTCCCAATTGTAATTAGATACACTCGAGAGGTACGCTCCTACTTGTAAAGAGATACACTTGAGAGGTAAACTCCTGCTTATAATGAGATGCACTCGAGAGGTACGCTTCCACTTGTAATGAAATATGCTTGAGAGGTACACTCCACTTGTAATGAGATACATGCAAGAAGTACTTCCCCACTTGTAATGAGATACGCTCAACAGGTATTCCCCCACTTGTTATGAGATATGCTTGGCAAGAACACTCCCACTTGTAATGAGGTATGCTCGCAAAGTATGCTCTCATTTGTAATGATATTCGCTCGAGAGGTATGTTCCTACTAGAAATGACATACGCTCGAGAGGTACGCTCCCACTTGAAATGACATACGCTCAAGAGGTACGGTCCCACTTGTAATTAGATACGCTCAAGAGGTACGCTCCCACTTGTAATGAGATACACTCAAGAGGTATGCTCCCACTTGCAATTAGATACGCTCAAGAGGTACGCGCCTGCTTATAATGAGATGCACTCGAGAGGTATGCTCCCACTTGTAATGAGATACACTTGAGAGGCAAGACCCTGCTTATAATGAGATGCACTCGAGAGGTGTGCTCCCACTTGAAATGACATACGCTCGAGAGGTACGCTTTTGCTTATAATGAGATGCACTCGAGAGGTATGCGCCCACTTGTAATTAGATACACCCAAGAGGTACACTCCTGCTTATAATGAGATGCACTCGAGAGGAATCGAGAGGTACGCTTTTGCTTATAATGAGATGCACTCGAGAGGTATGCTCTACTTGCAATGAGATATACTCGAGAGGTACGCTCCCACTTGTAATTAGATACTTTTGAGAAGTATGCTCCCACTTGTAATTAGATACACTCGAGAGGTACACTCTCACTTGTAATTAGATACTTTTGAGAGGTATGCTCCCACTTGTAATTAGATACACTCGAGAGGTACGCTCCCACTTGTAAATGTGATATGCTCAAGTGGAACGATCACATGCGCCCATCAGCAGGTGGTACTGTTCTATCGCAGGGACATCTGCAGGATGACTTGTGAAAATCTGGCCCTGATATTGTGAGGAAAGGGCCTAGGCCCTAACAACAGACAACATAAAAGCATAATTTAAAAAACAATGTTATAACTCCCAGAGATCTAGCAAAGTAGGAAAGACAAAGAAAACAAAATAAATTAATTTTACTTAGAAAAATGTTGTTAAATGGCAAAAATTCAAATGGCAGCATATTGTCTAATAAAGGTGAAGCAAAGAATATCTGTGAAGACAGGGCACTCCCAGTGCATTATGGAAAGGGGAAAGATTTAAGGAAGCCTGCGAAAGTTATATCTGCCAAGTAGTCCTAATGCTTGCTTCTGCAGTCTAGTTATTAAAAATGACAAACTTCTTCATCAATACAATTAGGTCTGCAACACGGAAGAATGTAATTACTAATTAAGGGATGATCTGTACATAAACAATGTTACTTTAGATTTTGAAATATTAGAAAAAAATCCAGATGGATGCAATATGTCCTTATAAAACAGCCCATTGCAGGTAGTTGACTATAAAGTAGTAAAAGAGCATGTGAATGAGGAAGAGCAGCCCCCACAGTCCTCCTTGTTGGTTGGCAATCCTGCTCATGCAGACTTACATTTGCATCTACAAATTAGAAGTAAATACACTTCTAGACTAAATGCAGATCAAGGGGTGGCTTTTCTTCAGTCATCACAGAAAGTCTTTAAGAAATCAAACACACAAATATACTTAGGGGTATCGTAAAGAGAAAAAAATGTATAACAAATAATGTTCCTGAGGCTATTCAATTAGGTTATGCAGGATACATGAACAGAAATAAAACTGCACTTACAAAGGGATGTTTCATGGCTGATGTTCTCAAATAAAATATTCAGGGTCTGAAGCAGCTGCACACAGACATAACGCCCAGATTTTTGCCGAAGAATATTCAAGAAGAAGGCAAACATGTTTTTCTCCAAAAAGAAGCTAAAAAAAAATAACAAAATTACTTCCAAGCAGACACAGAAATTATTTTCTTAGTTTTTATTATTCTTCAACTATAATGTTCCTAGAATAATCAGAAATTAAGATGTAAAGTGCCAAGAAGACGTAAGCCAGAACAGTCCCTCTGTCAAAAAGAATTACATATATGACAAGCTTTTGTTAAGAAGTCTCCAAAAGCACAAAAAAACAGTACTTTCTGAAAAACTGCGTTTTTAGCTCCAAAAATACACATATGTATACATTTCTACACACTATATATATATAAAAAACACAAACACACACATAACCATACAGGTATTAGACAAACATAAATACATACATATATGTACAAATATGTATCTATGGGTCTACTTCAGATAGTCGAATGGCCATAACATCGACATGCATATGGCCCAGACGAAAACATCTTCACATCAAACCCGTAAAAAAAAATCCTTTTTTTTTGCTGCAGCAGACTATGCTCTCCTGCGTCTCGCACACCACCCGCTACTTAAATATACCAACTCCAAGATCACACATACATTGAAGTGAATGTGAATTTTTCCCTATGGCGATCTCCATGCAAATGATTCAATGTTGTGAAGAAACAAGGCTTTCGTCTTGGCCATATGTGGTCCGAGGTTATGGCTGTTCAACAATCTGGAGGGAACCCATATCTATATATACAATGTGTTTCTGTATTGATTTTTGTATCTCCATCTTTGTATCCATGAACACATAATAAAAGAGAGACAAAACATTTTTGTTTCTTGTCCAGAATGCCATAAAACTATACAAACACACACACACACGACAGATATATAATAACACACATGCACATATACTGATGCAGGAGACAGAGCATGATGATTATGCTCCTAAGTTGGGAAAAAAACAAACTTGTTATGCATTTTTTTTTTTGTCAAAGAGGTGTACAGCAAGTTTTGTTATGCACTTTCACAGTCATTATGCTCTAGTCTTGTGCTATAACATACACAGCAGGCGTCATGGAATGGTACTGGGAAACAGCTTTACAAGCTGTAAAATAAGAAGTTATGTACTCACCATAACGTTCCATCTGAGTAGGTATGTTCATTTGTCTGCAACCTGTGGGATACAGATCCGATCTCGGATCCGAGCCGGCAACTTCTATCAGCAGAGATCCGAGCTCCTAGCTCCTCCCCCTACCCATAATCCCCTGCCTGCCCTAACTGACCTCAGATCAAGTTTGCCCCATAGCACAACAGATAACAGGTGTCCCAATGGGAACATATGCTAATAACACAAGAGCGATCAAATCGGTCAGGGGGAAGGAGGGGGGGATGGTTGCAGACAAATGAAAATATCTACTCAGATGGAACGTTATGGTGAGTACATAACTTAACAGCAGGCAATAAAATCAAATTTCTTTTAATTCCAGAACAGCACATGTAGTCAGCTCTAAATAGAACAGCAACACAGATAAGCCAAGCGCTTTCACCCAGTATATTACTGGGCTTTTTCAAGGCAAAAAACAAAGCTATCCTTTACACATCAGTTTTAAATAACCAGTTCAATTAAATGGTAACTCCACCCATCAATTAAAAGCTAATACCGTTGATTTTGTTGTGTTAAAAACGTAGTACAAAGGGAAAACAGTTTCTCAGGTTAAATCATGTGTGTTTTTGTAAGAAATACTTCTTAATGTAGTCAATAATGGTAATAACACCATACAAAGTGCCTTATACAGTACAATAAATCAAACTTTTTACAATGACATTGTAATAAATATGAAGCTTTCTAACTGTTTCACAACACTACCTAACAACAACAACAACAACAAGAGCAACAAGAAGGTGAAAGAAGAACAGGGGAACCTATACACAATTGAGCTAGATGGTCACATATTATAACCGTGCTCTTCTCATTTTTAAAATGCTGTTAATGTTTAGGCCCTCATTCATTCCAGGAGGGGTGCAGGCATCCAATTTCAACTGCCAGAACAGCTCTCGAGTCTCCAATTTAGCCTCCCAGTTGCCCCCTCGTGGGTCTGGCACCACCTGCTCCAATACCAAAAATTTAAGGTTCATGCCTTCACATGTCTGGGAGTGTTTAGAAAAGGCATTGGTGTCCTTACATTTAGGAATATCATATTGGTGCTCATATACCCTTCTCCTAAGCTGTCTCTCGGTTTTACCAACATAAAACCCAGAACAGAAAGTACAAATACCCAGGTATACCACCCCTTTAGTTGCACAATTAAAATGCTGATGAAACTTGTATTTAAACCTTCTTGAGAAAATGGTGATGGTGTCTTGGTCAAACATAAATTGACACTGTTTACATTGACCGCATTTTAAAGTGCCAGGCCTCTGATTATTAATGTCATAACCCATATTTTTTCTCCCCTCAAACAGATCTTTCAAGTTTCTACCTCTTTTTCTAACAAAGCTAGGCATCAGGGGAAAAAATTGTTTGAGATCAACATTGGTAGATACTATGGGCCAGTATTTTCTAATAATGCTTTCCAAGTCATGGGAGCTGGAAGAAAAAGTGTGTGAAAAACTGTCCTTAAACTTGTCAGTCTTCTTTTTTTACCGACATGGACCCCGGGGGGGAAGCAGCGTATTCCTTAATTAGATCCAGCTGCATCCTAATAACGTGTGCCATGTAGTTCAAGGCCCTCATAGAGAAGGTCGCTGAACTGAAGGCCCACTTCCCAAGACGGTCCATCGCACGAGACTCCTTGCTCGGAGGATGAACCGTGGGGCTCTCCTGAGCCAACTCTTTCTTGGTGGCTGCAGCCACCAACATGGCATCCACGTGGGGACCTCTGCTCCAATGTGATCTCTCTGCAGGGGGGCTCAAAATTTTGTCTGGGCATTTGGGGATCGGCTCTACGGTGTCCAGTTCCTTCCAAGCCCTACAGGATATGAGATCCACCAGGGGGTCGGGTGGAGGGGACACCCAAGAGGTAGATGGTCCTGCCTCAAATGCCTCAAGGAATACGGACTTGTCAGAGGAAGCCTTGGGGGCAGACTACCCACCTCTGATTTTGAGAATTTCCATGATGTCTCCAAAGGAGACATCCTCAGGGGGTGATCTAGGGGAGCCTTCCCCTTCATCCAAGTCCGTATCTTCTGTGAGACTCTCAGGGGAGTCCATGTGCCTCCTTTTGCACTTTGCCTTGTGGGGAATCTCCTCAGGGGGGCTGTCCGAGGAGTCCTCACGGGCTGTATCCTGTTCCACTGGAACTCCTAAAGGCGCTGAGGCAGGCTGCCCTGAGGGCCGGGTGAGGGGAGCCAGGACCAGATGAGAAGGAGTGCGGGAGGGAGCCGAAGCCAGGACCGGAGGCCTGGAAGCACTCGACAGTGCCCTCTCCACCGCAGCGAAAGCCGAGGGGAAGCCGCTCTCAGACGGATCTGAGATCCGACTCCCACTCGGATCCGAAGCGGGGATCGGACCCAGCGCCGAGAATGTCAGATCCGAAGGACCAGTGTGCTCCGACCGGGACGGAGCCGAAAGTACACCGAATCCCTCGGATCCGAAGCTCGGCCCATGGCTCCCAGAGGTCGGATCCGACAAACTCGAGGGAATAGTCGGAGCCGACGTGCCCAGCACGGTCAGCTCAGACCTACCCCCGGATCCAACGTGGCTCGGCTCCGAGCACTCCGAGCCCAGAATGCGGGTCGGAGAAGGAGCTATAGGAGCGAAAAATGGGGTCGAGCTCCCCCCCACAGGGGGGGGGGAGGCAAGAGCACTCCCATCTGCATCTGGGCCTGGATGAATCTCCTCATCATCCGGTCCATATCCGCATCAGACATGCTAAAAGTGGACCTCGACGAGGCCACCGAGGCAGACCTGGAGTGTCGCCTTGATGACCTCGATGGGGACCGGATCACCTCCTCCTCGGGTCCCGGGGAGAAACAAGGGGATCGGATCCGAGGAGGAGGAGATCGAGAAGACTTGGACGGGGAAGCCCTCTTGGCGGGCGGGGCCGATGAAGAGTCCTCGGCCCGCCGCTTAAGGAGCTTCTCCCACCGCTTCTCTTTCCTGGCCTCCCTATCCTCCAGAGCCGAAGCGGAAGGTTGAGTCCCGGTCGGAGGAAGGGAGGCAGGAGTGACCGCTACCGGGGGGCTAGCGGGCATCGAAGCACCGGAGGCCGAAGCAGAGTCTGGGGGTAGAAGGCCCGCCAGAACTAGCTTCAACCTTCGATCCTTGAGTGCCCTGGGGTTGAACGCTGTGCAAATCGCGCAACCCGAAGAGAGGTGTTCAACCCCAAGGAACCTAACGCACCGAGTGTGGCCATCAGCCGGTGAATGCTTGTGACCACACTCGGTGCATTTCGAAAAAATTGCCTTAGGGGCCTCCGACATACTGTAGGAAAGCACACTCACTAGGCCCCTAACACTCAGTCACACACACATGCTACGACCAGCAGGGGAGGGAGAAATATTCTTAAAATAAATCAAAAGTATGTAAGATATAAAAAGGTGTAAACCTACCACACACACAACCAGTCACTCAGAAAGAAAAAATACAAAACTTTTTTCCTCACAAAACGCCAAGAGCTCTGAACCTAGCTGTTGCTTGAAGAGCGGCAAACTAGATCTGAGGTCAGTTAGGGCAGGCAGGGTATTATGGGTAAGGGGGAGGAGCTAGGAGCTCGGATCTATGCTATGATAGAAGTTGCCGGCTCGGATCCGAGATCGGATCCGTATCCCACAGTTTGCTGACAAATGAAGTTCCTACTTCAGATCACTTGTTATGCACTTTCACAGTCATTATGCTCTAGTCTTGTGCTATAACATACACAGCAGGCATCATGGAATGGTACTGGGAAACAGCTTTACAAGCTGTAAAACACTTGTTATGCACTTTCACAGTCATTATGCTCTAGTCTTGTGATATAACATACACAGCAGGCGTCACAGAATGGTACTGGGGAACAGCTTTACAAGCTGTAAAACACTTGTTATGCACTTTCACAGTCATTATGCTCTAGTCTTGTGCTATAACATACACAGCAGTCGTCACGGAATGGTACTGGGAAACAGCTTTACAAGCTGTAAAACACTTGTTATGCACTTTCACAGTCATTATGCTCTAGTCTTGTGCTATAACATACACAGCAGTCGTCACGGAATGGTACTGGGAAACAGCATTACAAGCTGTAAAATTAGAAGTTATGTACTCACCATAACGTTCCATCTGAGTAGGTGTATTCATTTGTCTGCAACCTGTGGGTTATGGATCCGATATCGGATCCGAACCGGCATAGTTTCCAGCTATGGATCCAAGCTCTCAGCTCCTCCCCTCACCCATAATGCCCTGCTCTACCCTCATGACCTCAGATCGAGTTTGCCAAAGCAACAATACCCTCAAAAGGGTAACAAGTAATATGCAGGAAACTGAAGGGCCAGGGGGATAGGAGGGCGGGATGGTTGCAGACAAATGAATCCACCACCTCAGATGGACCGTTATGGTGAGTACATAACTTCTAAATCGAAAGTAGAATATTCATTTGCCTCCAACCTGTGGGACAGAGTCCCCAGCTACCTGAATCTTGGGCGCCATCATGGAAGGATATTCGAGCACCATGAGCCAAAGGATGCTCTACCGCTGGATGCAAGATCCAACTTATAGTGAGAAATAAATGTATGAGATGAAGCCCATGTAGCTGCTGCACAAATATCATCCAGAGGAATCCTAGCCTTGAAGGCTGCTGAGGTAGATACTGACCGGGTTGAATGGGCATGAACACCCTCCGGTGCGCGCCTTCCTGACGCTTGATAAGCCAATAAAATGCACTGTGAAATCCAGCGGGACAGAGAAACTTTGGAAATTGGCTTGCCCAAATTGAATTTTGCAAAGGAAATAAACAGCTGGTCGGATTGCCTATGACCAGCTGTCCTGTTGAGATAAAATCTTAGTTGCCTGTGAACATCTAGTGAGTGTAGCCTATATTCACCTTTGTTTTCATACTTAGGGAAGAAAACAGGAGGTTAATGGATTGATTGATGTTTGCTTCAGAAGCGATTTTAGGAAGGAAGGACGGTTGGTCCTGAGGGAGACACGGTCCGGATAAAAACCAAGTAAGGAGGTTTAGCTGATAAAGCTTGAAGTTCAGAAACTCTCTTGGCTGATGTAATGGCTACCAAAAGGCTGTCTTGTAAGACAAGAATTTGAGGTCCACTGTAGCCGCTGGCTCGAAGGGGAGCGGTCAAGGCCTGTAGGACCAAAGAAAGGTCCCAAGGAGGAACTGCTTGCTTAATAGGGGGCCTGAGAAGGAAAGTACCTTTAAGAAAAGTTTTGCACAATTTGGCTGACATAAGAGGATTAGACTCTTGACCAATGTGATAGTGAGAAATTGCCGCCAGTTGAACTTTGACTGTGGAACTGCTGGCACCATCATTAAAGAGAGAGGTTAGAAAATCAAGCACTACGGGAGAGGAACCGTGAAGGATCTAGGCCTTGCCGCTCCGCCCACACAGAGAAACGTTTCCATTTGCTTGTAAACCTTTCTAGTGGATGGTTTATGAGCCGCCACCAAAATAGCCTTTACGGTGAAGAGATACCGGGAGTCCTTATCAAGAGTGGAACTGGAGCAGCCAAGCGGTCAGCTTCAGGCTGTCCAGGTTCGGAGGAGGAATGCAGGATGGATGGGATATCAGATCCGAATAGGATCTAGAATCCAAGGAGGATTCACCGAGTGAGACCTTAGGAAGGGGAACCAGATCTGTCGAGGCCAGAACGGAGCAATGAGAATCATTCTGCAACCCACCCGAGAGGCTTTCTGAAGAACTTGCAGCATCAGAGGCAAGGGTGGATAGGCATACAGAAGACGGGTGGCCAAGCATGCACCAGAGCGTCTCTTGGGGTACCTCCGGAGGAGGTATCAGAGCGAAAAACTGTCGCACTTGGTGTTTGAGGGAGAGGCAAAAGATCGCATGAAGGGTTCCCCACCGTGCGAATATGCGTTCCTACTTGACAATTGAGAGACCACTCGTAAGGGGTCAGAATGGTGCGACTGAGCTTGTCCGCTAGGATGTTGGACCGACCGAATGTGCGTTGCTATGAGAAAGCGATTGGTGGAGATTGCCCATTCCCAAACTCTCATGGCCTCTCGACAAAGAGGGTAAGACCTTGTTCCCCCTTGCTTGTTGATGTACCAGACAACAGACATATTGTCCGATTGAATGCAATTGTTCCCAAGGGAAGAAAGTCCTGAAGTGCTAGCAACGCTAAGAGCACTGCTCTCATCTCTAGAACATTGATATGCAGTAAGCTCTCTCAATCGTTCCGTGCCTTGGACTGTCCGGCCCGCAAAGTGCCCCCCACCAGGCGGGAGGCGTCCGTGGTGACCGTGGCGAGACGGGGAGAAGCAAAAAATGGGCGACCCTGGTGGAGATCCGGGGAGTGGAGCCACCACAAGAGGGAGCGCTTGCAAGCGTTGCTGATCGCTATGGGATGATACATGGGAGAGCAAGGTATGACCACTGTACTAAGGCGTCCACTGTAGAATGCGCATATTGAGTCTGGCAAGCCGCAGAAGTCCTATCCGCGAAGCCCTGCACGCTAGCGCCCTCAGGCCCCACTCCGCTGGGACAGAACATGCATGGAGAATGGCCGCACCTGGAGCTGCAGATTTAGAACTCTGTCCGCAGTGAGGAAGGCTCGTAAACTCCTTGTGTCTAGGCTGGCCCCTATGAAATCTAAGAGCTGAGTGGGTGCCAGGTTGGACTTTGTATTTATTGTGATGCCCAGAAATGGAGCAAGATGGAGAAAGGAGTCTGCGCCGAGAGAAGTAGATGCCTTGTTGGGGCGGTAAGCCAGTCGTCCAGGTAGGGAAAGACCTGCACCCTGAAGCCTCAGGTGGGCCGCTACCACTGCTAGTACTTTGGTAAACACCCTGGGGGCTGTGGTGAGACCAAAGGGAAGGACCCGAACTGGTAGTGACTGGCTCCCAGCCGAGGCGGAGAAACCTCCTGGGCGTCTGTCCATTAGGATGTGGTAGTACGCGTCCTTGAGATCTATCGAGCACATCCAGTGGCATTCTCCCAGAAGGGGAGAATAGATTGTAGAGTGACCATTCGGAATTTTTCTTTGGGGACTGCCAGATTCAGGAGAGAGAGGTCTAGGATTGGTCTTAGTTCCCCGTCTTTTTGGCACTAAAGAACCTGGAGTAGAACCCTGATCCGATCTGGTCTGGGGAGCGGGCTGGATGGCTCTTTTCTCTAGCAGATGGCCAATTTCTGCTAAAGCGGCCTCCCTTTGACCGGGTGGTGCGTCTGGGAGGGACTTCATCTTTGGAAGGTGAAGGAAAGGAATGCGATATCCCTGGATATGATTTGGAGAACCCAGCGGTCCGATGTTATGGACTCCCATGCCGCTAGGTGCCCAGCGTCCCCGACTGCCTCCAGAGTAGAGCAGTCGGGCAGCCCTCAGGGCTGCTGCGCGGCCGTTCAGAGAAAGGTTCCCTGGACCCGAAGTTTCTGGGAGCCCCTCTGCCTCTAGTGGCGTCCTCCCTGTCCTCCTCTGCCACGGAAGGACTGGTTGTCCGGAGCAGGCTGGGACTGCTGCGACTTCGGAACCACATCTTCTTCTGACCCTTTTGGTTCCTAGAATGGGGCCTCTGGGGTGCAGAGAAGCGGATTCGGCGGCAGACAGCGTCTTCCCGTCCTTCTCGCTCTGGGTCAACGTCTCATGAGCGGTCTTGCCAAACAGAGCAGAACCATCAAAGGCGTTATAGCGGCAGCGCCTTGAAGGGCTCAGAAAAATGCGCAGTGGGCGGAGCCAGGCCTGGCGTCTAGTGACCAGTCCTGTCCCGCAGCTCTAGGCGCCCTCCGTAGCATGGGAGAGTAGCCGCAGAAGTATTTGTGACTGACCTAAGAGTGGCCATTTTGGTGGAGTGCAGAGCTCTGTCCTCCTCGAAATGGACTCAGAGATGCAGCGTACTCCTTAAGGTCTCGCTGCATCCGAATAACATGTGCCAAATAGTTCAGCGCCCTTACCGAAAAGGTCGCCGAACTGAACATCCGCTTCCCGCGGTCCATCATCGAGACTCCTTGCTCGGTGGGTGGACTGAGGGACTCTCCTGAGCCAGTTCCCTCTTTGTGGCGCCGCCATCAACATGGCATTTACAGGAGGCCCCTTGCTCCAATGGGTCCTGTCAGAAGGCGGGCTAAGGATTTTATCAGGTCTTTGGGAATTGGCTCCACGGTGTCGGTTCCTTCCACGCCCTGGTGGTAATAAGGTCCACCAGGGGTCGGCAGAGGACACCCAAGAGGTAGACGGGCCCGCTTTGAATGCCTCCAAGAACACGGACTCGTCGAGGAAGACTTGGGGCAGACCACCCCTGATACTGAACATTTCCATGATGTCTCCGAAGGAGACATCCTCGGGGTGACCGTGGGGAGCCTTCCTTCCTCCAAGTCCGTGTCTTCAGTGAGAGACTCAGGAGTCAATGTGCCTCCTTTTGCCGCGTATGCTTGCGAGGAGCCTCCTCTGGGGGCTGTCAGAGGAGTCCTACGGCAGCAATTTGCTCCATAGGAGCAACTTGGGGCACAAGCGGGCTGTCCCAGGGGCCGGATGGTGGAAGCCTGGCCCAGTGCAGAGGGGGCGGGACGAGCCGGCAAGTGCCGGGGTCCGGAGACCCTCAACAGAGCCCTCTCCACTACATCAAAAGCGAAGGAGCCGACCTCGACCAAAGGATCCGACAATCGGCTCCCCTCGGATCGAAGAGTGGATCGAGGCCGGCGCCGAAGCACTCGGATCCGAAGGGGACAGTGCGCTCCGACACAGACGCGGCGCCGAAGGAGCACTGATCCCCGGATCCGAAGCTCGGATCCAGGCTCCGAGATCGGGTCCGGCGCACTCGAGGGCATGGTCGGATCCGGCATGCCCAGTACTATCGGATCCGACCTCCCCGGCTCGGCTGCTCGGCTCCAGCTGCTCCGAACCCGGAAGCGGGTCGAGAAGGAGCAATAGGCTTGAAAAGGGTGTTGAGCTCCCCGAGGGGAGGCAAACACTCCCATCTGCATCTGGGCCTGGATGAACCTTCGCATCATCGGTCCAGATCAGCATCGAAGGCTATGGGTAGATCTCGGCGAGGCTACCGAGGTAGGCCTGGAATGCCTCCTCGATAGCCTGCGCCGGAGATCGGGTCTCCTCCTCCTCAGGACCGGTGAGAAGCACACAGGTGACCGAGCCGAGAAGGAGGAGACCGCCTCCAACTGAGGCCGGGAGAAGCCGCTTGGCTGGCGGGCCGAAACAGAGGTCTCGGCCCGCTTGGGTGCTTCTCCTCCGGTCCTTTTAGATGCATCCCTCTCCTGTCCTGAAGCGGGAGTTTGAGTCCCAGGAGCAGGAGGGGGTGCTACAGGGGAACAGCTGCAGCCGCAGGAGTCCCCGAAGGAGCGGGGTCGGAGCCGAGTCCGCGGTAAAGACCGCCAGGACCAGCTTGGACCTCCGCTCCCTCAGTGCCCTGGGGTTGAACCCTGCACAAATGGAACAGCCAGATGTGAGGTGTTCAACCCCAAGACACTTAACACCGAGTGTGGCCATCAGCCGGTGAGAGCTATGGCCACACTCGAGCATTTAGAAAAATGACTTAGGCTGGTCAGCCATAGTCAAAATTAACCAAAAGTTACAGAAGTAACTTAAAACAATAAACTAAAAGCACACAGGCCTCACACACACACGTACCAGCGAGGGAGGGAATAAAATATACTACTGTAAATAAAATTAAACCAAAACAAAAATGGTCACTTTTAAAAAAGTTAAAAAACAAAAATTTTGCAGTTAGACTTTTTTAAGGCTTCTAAAGTGAACCCATATATATATATATATATATATATAACACACACACAAATATATATATATATATATATATATATATATATATATATATTTTTTTTTTCAGTTTTTGTTATTGCTGGGGATCATCTGCCCCCATGACTCCCCCTCCAATTTGTCAATCACCTACTGCATGTCTTTGGGATGTGGGAGAAACGCAGCAGGGGGAAAAAGCCAAGGAAATGCAATTTTAAAAAAGCAAGAATCAAACAGTTTGGGGGAAAATGCAAAAGCTGCACCAGGGCCATCCAAAAAAAAAAAAAAAAAAAAAAAAAAAAAAAAAAAAAAAAAAAAAAAAAAAAAAAAAAAAAAAAAAAAAAAAAAAAAAAAAAAAAAAAAAAAAAAAAAAAAAAAAAAAAAAAAAAAAAAAAAAAAAAAAAAAAAAAAAAAAAAAAAAAAAAAAAAAAAAAAAAAAAAAAAAAAAAAAAAAAAAA
>NC_056746.1:122401264-122431264 GCF_019279795.1 Protopterus annectens | reverse complement strand
CCCTACGGTCACCTAGTGGGGGATGCTGGGTACCCATTTGAGCCGTGGCTGATGACACCCATCAGAAATGCACACACACCTGAACAACAACGCCATAATGAGGCACACGCACAGGCCAGACATATAATAGAGCATGTGTTTGGGATGCTCAGGTCACGGTTCCGGTGTCTGGACACATCTGGTGGAGCCTTGCAGTATTCACCAGCTACATGTACCCAAATTGTTATGGTATGTGCTATGCTACACAATTTGATCCTGCGGCAGCAGCATGAGGCAGGGCCACACAGCCCCCCACCAATGCCAAGGCCTGTACAGGCACAGAGTGACTCGCAGGAGGAACAACCTGAGCCTTCCCCAGTAGGCAGAAGGAGGAATGCCCAGTATGCCCTGGCCTTGGCAAAGAGGCAATGCATAGTATATGCACTGACACAGTAGGGACCCAGGGAACGACACCTCTCTCTGACTCGCACAGACAGTAAAAGGGATGCCAAACATGACACTACCTGTGCTCAACCATGTATAGGGAATGTACTATGTGCATCCAACATAGGCAGCCCTCCAGCACCAACCTCATGTCTGGCACACCCTCAACGTAAGTCAAGCAACCTACCAATTGCCAAATGGAGTAGAATGTGTTGTTACCTGTAGCTATGGTATGGATGTGAGCATGCAAGGGAATTGGGTGGGCAAATGTTATGGCAGCAGACAGTAGACACCCATACTGGCACCATGGCATCTGTAACACATACTGGAGTCACCATAGTAGCCAGTACTAGACATGTTGACAAAACCCACTGCAGGAAATGGGCTGAGCAACATGTGTGTCCATAAGACCTACACATGTCAGTCAGGAAGGTTCACATACCCAACAGTCTCAGCCAGCAAGACAGGTGTAGACAAACCCAAACAAGTGCTGTACTATGGCCTTTGAATAAGCCCTATGGGTAACCCCTCCCCCAGGCCTACACAGACAGACTACAGTAGGCCAGGCAGTTGGATGTAAGTTGTGAAGGCTAGGAAGTCAGAAACTAATATGTAGGTAATTAAAGCTAAGATCTGCAGTACACTGGTATGCCTCTAGCCAGTACAATAGGTAAGACTATAGACTGAAACAGAGTACCTGACATACCAGTACAGTCCTAGCAAATGTGTACAAGTGTCAGGTGTGCCCCCCCCATCCTACGTACACTTATAGTAACAGTCAGGTGTGCCCCCCCACTCCTGTGTAGAAATGTAGAAACAGTCAGGTGTCTGCCCCGCTATGCAGAAATGTAGCAAAAGTCAATGTCAAATGACCGATGGATACCCTGCAGACACAGATTGCTACCTGTTGGTGTACAACACAAAGGTCAGAATTGCAGTACAAACTAGCTGGACTTGATCCACACATGCAATACAGATGACCATACTGGGCATGCTCACACACTTAGAGGAATGAAGGCAATGTCAGTCAACAACATACTGAGAGGTCATACTGGGCATGCTCACACACTTAAACACCTGAAGGCCATGTCTGCAAACACCAGTGGACCAGACATATTTGGCAGTCGCAGTTCTCAGTGCAGACACATGTCAGTATGCACCACTCCTGCCTTTCACACACAGTGGATAGGAATACAGACACATATGTAAGGACAACACAGTATAATAAGCTAAAGGTAGACGGACATAGATATGTAGAAGAGGGTGACCATGACAAGGAGCCATCCGGGCCTGTCCCACCCAGCACAAAGCCAAAGGGCCCCAAACACATGAGGTGCAGATGTCACTCACTGCAGATACTAGCCACCAGTATCTGTCAGCATGACAGACTATGTGGTGCACATGCCAGCTGTGCAACATGACTGTACAAGGACGTAGTCATCTAGTAGCTGTATACACGTACCTGTGACATATGACCCAGTGTGTGCCCGCATGTGGCATGCCAACCCCTACATGAATAGGTTATGGTCCATGCACACACCACCCTGCCCATAGCAGTATTATGACAAGCCTGCTGAGTTCATCCAAAGTAAAATACACCTTTGGGAGAGCTGTAGCTCAGTAATCTCCATAGTGTGTCCCATACCTGTGTACTGCTGTAGTGATAAACTAGTCAGGTAGGAGTTCGAACCTCAGACTTGGCAATTGTGTGAGTGTGTGTTTGTGTGCATGTCTGTCTGTCTCTAACTGTGTAGACAGAAATGCTTTTTAGGCTACTCACACTCTGTACAATTCATATACACTCAACTTTGGCAAGGCTGCTGATGTCACTCACCTAGAAATACACCTCTGTGAAAGTCATAGCCCAGTAATCTCTGTAGCATGTCCTGTAACTGCATACTGCTGTAGTGTGATAAAGTAGTTAGGTAGGTGTTCTAACCCCAGACTTGGCAAATGTGTTTGTGTGTGAATGTATGTGTGTCTGACTGAGTAGAGAGCAATGCTTTTTAGGCTACTCACACTCTGTACAAATCATATACTCAACTTTGGCAAGGCTGCTGATGTCAACCACCTAGAAATACACCTCTGGAAAGGTTGTACCTCAGTAATCTCTGTAGCACGTCCTGTAACTGTGATTTAGAACTGTGGTAGGGTTCCATCTCCATCCATGGCAGTTCTGGATGTCTTGTGTGTGTTCCAATGCCTGTGTATGAAGCAATGCATTATAGGCTACTCACTTGTAGTACATTACAAATGCCCTACTTTGGCAATCCTCCTGATGTCATTCATTGTGAAATACAACATTGTGGAAAAAGTTTTGTAGTAATCCCTGTGCTGTGACCTATAACTGCTCCATGCTGTAGTGTGATATAGGCCTTGGTCAGGGGTTCAATACCCACACATGTCAGTTGTGGATGTTTTGTGTGTATCTCACTATCTGTGTAGGGAACAATGCATTTTAGGCTAGTCACTCACAGTACAGTTGAAATGCCCTTCTTTGGTAATCCTGCTAATGTCATTCATTGTGAAATACACCTTTGGGGAAGAAATACTTCAGTAATGTCCGTGGCGCGTACTATAACTGCGTAGTGCTGTAGTGTAATAAACTAGCTAGATAGGGGTTCAACTCCCATACATGACAGGTGTGTGTGTGTGTGTGTGTGTGTGTGTGTGTGTGTGTGTGTGTGTGTGTGTATGTATGTATGTATGTATTTGTAACTCATATCCAGTGTAGAGGTGGTTGCGAGTGTGCGACACCTGTGGGCAATGTGGAGGGGGTTATGCTTACTTATTTTATGGTGGCCCTACTATACATCACAAAGTCAACCATACAGGGATAACAGATGTAAATTAGCTGAGAGGCTGGGGTGCAAAGCCATACCCATAAATGTGACATCAAGGCCAGCCAATCACAGTTAGCAACCCCACTATTACCCAGAGCACACACTCAACCCATCTGTCATATGCACATACATGCCTAGGCAAAAGCCAATATGTGGGTAGTAAACTGCATATTGGCAACTGATAGTAACTATGCAGTGATAGCAGTGGGCTACAGAGGGCATGTCACCCTGCCAATCTGTCCAGTATGCATGTACATGCAGACAGTGCACCTCCACCATGTTCCCCAATGGACATCTGCACCAGCTATGGTGCCTTCACATGTGACTCAAAATGGACATATTATGACTGACAACATGCCCTGTATGGACAATGGACAGATGACACTGACATCAGGGAATGCTGTTTACATGCTATCAATGTAGGTGCAGGGTAAACCTGTTGCCCATTACCAGTTCCTGCCATATGTGGGCAAGACTGGCACATCTGATGATAATCTGTGTTCACAACATGGGCCAGACTCCCCAGGTACAGTAGCACATGTCACTGTACATGCATGTGGGAGGTGTGCAAATCCTAGACACCATCCATGTCATGGACTAAGGAACACATACATGGCAAGTTATGCACAGCATTGGCCACACACAACAGTCACCAGGTGACTGGATGGGAGATGCAGTACCCACCTGTGTGGGCAAATGCAGAAACTACAGGCATGAGCCACAATGTAGACCATTGACATGTGGCCTGATGCCAAGGTATACCCATTGCCTACCCTTGTACAGCCTGCTGGCACAGTTGACCACCACACACCCATGCAAACATGCACCCATGCATGTCAGAACTGGCACCATGCGTGTTTGTGTGTGTTGTATGGTGCTTATGTCCACATCCACACTCACTACAACCCTGCAGGGCAAACTGAAGCATGCTGTCTGATGTCTGTCATCTCCTCATAGTTTTTATCCATACGGCCTCCGTATGACCCGTGTGGTGCATGTGACAGATGCACATTGATGTATTGTGGCAATCCCATTAGTGATGAGTTACAATCCTGGCCCTGCCAAGTGTGTCAATGTGTGTGCATCCCTGTGTGAGTGTGCCTGTGTTGACGCTGGCACCTGTTCATGCAGACAGGCACATGCACGTCACCTACCGTACATCTACTGTATCCCTGTTGCAGATGTCACTCACCATCACATATATGTTCTGAGTGCTTCACAGCAGGTAACCTATGTGGTGCATCCAATAACTACATAGAACTGTGATAGCACTACATAGTTTTTGGGGTCTGATACCCTGTGCTGGTAGGTGTGTGACACAAACATGCTTCAGTTTTATTCTCCCACCCCTCCCTGACATGTATTTGCCTCTGTCTGCCTCCCCTCACCCTCACTCTGGTGGATGTGGAGGCCCACACCTGCTTTGCTTAGACAGCAGCATGTGTAATTTAAGTGATGCTCATGATCAGCTGATGGCCTCTACATGAATTGCAGCCCTCCCCTAGCTGACTGAATGTGGAACAGTTGTGGTAACATTCCCATAGCCAAATGCCTAGAAACGCATTCCAATACCTAGGAATATCATGGTGGTGTTGGCCCTTTTCAATCACTGTGAGCAGGAACTAGATCTGCTGTTTGGCAAACAGCATCTCAGATGGATTGGATATTTACCTCTAACAACATACACTGTGGAAAGAGGGCAACGAACAAGAGGGGGATGTGCATGACCTGACTACAGACTGTAAGTGCTGCTATACTGTATTTGGAGTAATGTTGGTTTAACGGTGTTTGTCTGGATATGCCTGTCGTACATGTCGCAGTACCTGCCACGTCAGTTCCATGCATATGAGGAATCCCCATCTGCAGGGTCATCTGCAGAATGGGCAGTGTTGTGCGTTTGGTTTCATGTGTTAGCCATGGTGCATCTATCTGTAGAATGCAGAAGGTAGTGTGGGGATTGCAGTCTGTACATGGTGAAGGCCGCAACAGTTACTGACGTCACATCCCTCATTGGACATATGCTGCAACAAACCCTGTTACAATGGTAAATGTATGAGGTTATCTCAGCAACATGTCTATACTGGCCCTGTGTATGTGTCGTCAGCCACACCTCTGTCAGCCTTTGTACATATGTCGTGCATGAAGTGGTGCATATGTGCTGTACACCATAAACAGTGTCATCATATCTGATAACGTGCCAGTGATATATCAGATTGCTACACATGTCATGTACAGTAGGGGTTATATATCATGACATAACCTGGACATTCTGTGGATTTTTGTACAGTACTGCGGTCTGTGTAGTGATAGTGAATGTCAGCAGTGTGTGTATTGTTAATATGTACATTGGCCTGTGTACAGACTGTGGTAGATGTCATTGTTCTAGCTCCCCTTCTATCTGATGTTACATGCTGCCACACTGTATGGTACCGTTTTGCCGTACATGTTTGTAGGGCCATACACACAAATGTCCCGTCCCATACCACAGACAGCCATCAGACCAAACTATGTAGCAGACCAGTATATGTAGAGTCATTCTGTGAGTGGCACATATGAGGATGGTGTAGAACAGATAGTCAATATACTGTAATAATATGCTAGCTTACTATATGTGGCTGTGGCTGTGTTCACATTGGTTGTGGTTTTGCACTTTCACACAGGTGTATCTTACCCTGTGCTGTGACATGGCTGTTGAGCCTGCTATATATGCAGGTACAAGTGCATTCTCCCATAAGAGATGTAGGCCAGTCTGCCTGTAGCCTGCATAGTGCATTGTTACATGCCTAGCAGCCAGTACTTACCCAGTGAGATGTCATGTGCAGATACTTGCCAGATGTACTGCTGCCGGGCCTCCCTTAAAAGTTATGTAGGTTAGACAGAGCAGTGGGATGCTGTACAGATATATGTCACTATCTAGTGGGTAGTATGTGTCCATGGCACCCCTGTATCAGCAGTCATTATGTGTCAGGCCAGACAGGAGTGTGTGAATCCAAAACCTATGGTGGCAAATGTATACCAGTTATGTGTTATACCCATCTACATGGCTGTCTACAGCCATAATGTCAGGCCTGGTACACGTGTTGTGGACTAAGGGATTATGTATAAACTCTGGACTGTACAGGGTGTTTGCGAAGTTCCACATATATTGGCCAATATCTCTGCTGCACTCCACAGGGGCATTACATGCTAGTGGCGGCACTTTACAATGATTTCCTTAGGATGTCTGAAAGTAGCCAATGGCACACATGTTATAAGCAGATGTCACCTTCCACACACACACTGTGTCTGTGAAGAGAATCCCAATGACAGTAGCAATAGTCAAGTAATATTCCTGCTATACATACCTGACATCCCCTTGCACTACAACTTTGGGACTGGTAGGGCTACACTCCAAGTCCAGGACATATGGTGGAAATATATGTACATATACTTATCCAGATAGCCATATATATATATATATATATATATATATATATATATATATATATATATATATATATAATTACACGTGTACCACTTCCAATTACCACTGTCATGGCAACCATCCACTGTAAATCCCTACAGCATGTGGGTGAGATCCCTTTATATTTCCTGTGTGATGGACATCCTTCCTGTGTGTGGGCATCAGTGTTACAGACAGCAGGTAGCAATACCTCTAACAAAAGAACCTGCATACTCAGAGTGGCCACATATCCATAGGAGGATCAGGAACTACAGACAGACTATGAGTAGAGTTGTGTTATGCTTTGCATAGTATTGGTGTTACAGTGTGTGTGTGTTTACATACTAGTGTACCTTGGAATGCAGTCTGTCTGCATAGCTCACTACTGTGGGCCTATCCTCTTGCTGGACAAAGGTATGCCTATCATGTGTTGTCTGCCCACCACACAGGTCCTGTGTCAGATACTACACTGGCAGTGTGTGTGTTGTGTGCTATCAGTACATGGCTACATCCGCTTCTGTGTCTAACCTCAATTCCCTGACTAAGGGTATGTTGCAGACTATCCTTTAACACCAACACCTTGCTTAGTGTATGGAAACAGTGTTCCACATATGTGCCTGTGTTCCAGCCTCTATCCTCCATCTACATACCAAGCTTTGCACATATGTCATGCTGTTGGGGGTTGTTCTGTAGTGGGCTGTATGTATATCACACCGCCACTGCTGCCATTAGTCCACTGCTGTTGTATCCCTCACACATACATTGGGGCTGGGGCAATATATGTGTGGGTGTCACCTACACAATACGTGTGCCATTATGCACTGCAGAGGCCAGTGTATGTAACAGTGGTATGTACATGGGCCTGTATTATTGAGTCTAGGTGGGAAGCACCATAAATGACCTAGGCTGTTACAAAGTGTGGGGGTATCAGGGGTGAGCTGCCACAAGGTATCTGGATGTACAGTACCGTATACTTCACCTATACTGACATTACTTACATGAAGTGTGGTACTGCAAGCCTACTGCCTCCTGCCATACAGACTGTTCTGTTTGTCGGTGTGCTTGTGATGGTGTCAGTTATGCCTTATGTACCAGTTACAACCCATTTGATCACAAAATGTCTTTACCTCCAACTGAGTTTGTGCAGAGTGTAAGATAGAGGCTGCTGAATTACACACCTGCAGTACATACTGTCGATTGTTTGGTATCCTGTGGCCCAGTCTGTCTTCACTATTGTACAATATGAAGGGCTTGGCCTGGACAGCAACAGCTGTGAACCTTTCCAGACTACTGTATTAGTGCAAATGTTTCACAGTTGTAGTACTCTGTTTATATGATTGTCAGTATCTGAACAGCTATATCACATGGCATATAGAACTGTTATAGTACACAATTAAAGGATTCCCATTTCTGCAAACCTGTGTGTGGTGTCTTTCCTATGACCTTTCTATGGGTATATGTTGCAGGCAACGAATGACATTTGTATGGGTGGCCCATACAGTGTCCAGTTGTTCAGGTGTTAACTGTAGGCATAGTGGCTATTCCATATTGTGTGCACCTTCTACATATGTATCTTACTGTACATATATATGCATGTGTATGTGTAGACATGTGTGTGTGTGTGTGTGTGTGTGTGTGTGTATATATATATATATCTATATATATATATATATATATATATATATATATATATATATATATATGTGTGTATATCTGTATCTGCATATCTATGTCTGTGTATCTGTATCCTGGGGATGTTGATGGCATCCACATATTACATGTCCTATGAAAGGCAGACTGTACTTGGTAGTGTATTGCAGGGCGCACGTGTTTGGCTGTGGGTGGGATGCCTATTCGTACAAGACGTATAGTGTGTAGGGCCTCTCAACCCCATTAACGGTGCATGTGGACATGTGTACTTGTTAATCTGCCATTGCTATCTACAGATGTATGGCCATATATACTTATATAGATTTATATATCTGCTAACATACATATAACTATGTCCGTATATACCTACATAGATTTATATCTGCGTACACATATGTAATGAGCTATGTATATGTAGACATAAAGGTGTAGACACATGTGTCAATTTGGGCATATGCATGTACATATGTGCATATATATTGATACATATGTACATAGTTTTAGACAACAAATATATATATATATATATATATATATATATATATATATATACCTAGATATGTTGTATCTGTTTACAGATTAATATATTTACACAAACATACATCTAGATGTTGGTATACATTCTCTGTACTGTTGCATGACTGGACTGGATGATATGTTTCTGAAAACATCAAATCTGTTTGTATCCGTCATGGCTTAGTGGTAAATAACTTTGTTTATGGTGTGCAGGGTCCTTGGTTTGAGCCTTGCAACAGCTGTTTATTTTGTTGCTGGGCAGAACACGGCCCACTGGATACACAGTGATTAAGGCACTTTAAAGCAGTTGTAAGCAGGTTTGCGCGAAGCTAAGCAATGCATATACAGGTTAAGCAATTCAGCAGCTAACTGAGTATAAGAAACTGTAACCAGACTTTAGCAGTGCTTACCTCCGCACAAACCCATGTACAACTGTTTTAAAGTGCCTTAATCACTCTGTATCTATCGGCCCTTGTTCTGCCTAGAAACAAAAACTACCTCTGCTAGGCTCGAACCCAGGACAATGCACACCATAGCCAAAGTGAATTACCTCTAAGCCATCTCAGATATACATAACCCTGCTGTATTCACAAACATATCACCCAGCCCAGTCATTCAACAGTACAGAGAATGTATTCCAACATGTAGATGTATGTGTGTGTGAAATTATATTAAAGTTTAAACAGATACAGCATATTGATATATGTAGATATATATATATATATATATATATATATATATATATATATACATACATACACACACACATATATGTAAGCAGATATTTATATCTATATAGGTATATACGGACATACATCTGTAGATAAAGTGGGAACATAGCAGAAACATACATGTCCACATGCACCATTAATGGGGTTGACAGGGACAAACATATGTCATGCACGAATAGGTATTCCCCCCCACAGCCAAACACATCTGCCCTACAATACACTACCAACTGTTGCAGATCCCATAACCAGGACCTTATACGGCAAGGGCACAAGATGTTAACAGTACTCCATCTCACCTGTATGATGTCAGGATGGTATCAGTAACATATCATGCAGTACAGTCAGGCTCATAATGACTCCCATTTTGCAGTCATCCGTTACCTTTTTTAGCCAGCGTCCCATACTGTTGGCCTGTACTTCAGAGATGTAGATGCCACACAACAGTGGTCCCAGGACTGAACCCTGAGGTACTCCACTTGTCACATGTCTGGGGATCGATCTGGAGTCAATTACACCTACAGTTTGGGTTCTGTCAGTAAGCCAAGTGGCATAGGGATGTATGCCCGGATTAGTATGCTAATCTGTGTCTCCACACTGTGGAATGGGGTTGAAGGGCTTGGCAAGGTCCACATAGGCTTTGTGGACTGCCTTACCCTCTTCAACAGCTATGCAGACTGAGTCAAAGCAGTTAATCAGTTTCAGGAGACAAGACTGGCCCTCCATGAGCCCAATCTGTGTGGGGTCCAGTGTTTGAGGTTTGGCAATGTCTGCGTTCAAAACATCCCTGATAATGCATTCCATGGCCATGCAGATCAGGCTCGTCAGACTGATGTGACTGTAGTTCCAGGGATCACAGGTGGATCCCCCCCTTGTGGAGTGGGATAACTGGAGCTGTGCGCCACTCAGTGGGCACCAGGCCTGATGTGAGGCTATAATTCCACATGACAGTTAGGTGAGTTGCCATTTCATTTTGTAGTTCATGTAGTACACAGCCCAGGATGTCATCTGGTCCCATGGATGCTGTACTCTTAGCTGTTGATAGTGCGGTTTCTGCCTGTGTGGCCATGATTACTGGGCAATGGAACTCTTTTCGTATTGACATGGGCCCTTTTGTCGGTGAGAGGGGGTGAATGTGGCACTAAATCAATCTGCCAGGATACTGGCATATTCCGTGGGAGCAGTCTATGTAATGCCATTCTGTTGAAGCTCA
This sequence comes from Protopterus annectens, assembly GCF_019279795.1. NCBI lineage: Eukaryota > Metazoa > Chordata > Ceratodontiformes > Protopteridae > Protopterus > Protopterus annectens. Next base: position 122,420,449 of record NC_056746.1, on the reverse strand, counting down.
GAGCACTTCTGAGCATTGCCAATTAGATTCTGGACATAACTATAGAAAACTGTGTGGTTGTCTGTGGAATCTGTGGCGATTTTAGTTACATAACTAGCTTTGCAGGATTCCATGAGGGATCTCAGCGTCTTACTGGGGCTGGTAAGGGAGTTGCTTGCATCCTTGGATTATCCTTTTTTCTTCAACAGTGTCTACCTTCTGTTATATACTCTGTTAATGGCAGGAGACCACCAGACTGGCATGCTTATTTGGGAGGTGAGTGTCGTGGTTATACGTGGGATGTCAGGAATCATGCACAAGTGGAAGTGCTCATACAGTGCCTTAGTGCGGGATTCATCAGTTGAACTGTCAGCTCCTGTCTCCATGGGTGTCACAAACATGGTCACTTCTGCCTTGAGTAGCATGAAGTTGGCTTTGGAGAGGTCATTTATGGACAACTGAACATACATTCCTTTCACATGTTCAGTTTGATTAGCCTATGGTAGGATTACTTTGGTGAAACCGCAGTCTCGTGTACTGTTGTGATGGCTTAGTGGTTAGTTACTGTGACTACACTGTACAGGGCCCTGGGTTCATGACCTGCAAAGGCAGGTTATTTTTGTTCTGGCCAGAACAACAGTTAATGCATACAGACTAATTAGACCAATTTAGGCTAGTCACATTCAATACAATTCAGATGCCCTACTTTGGCAATCCTGCTGATGTCAATCACTGTGAAGTACACGTTTGGGGCAAGAGTACTCCAACAATCTCTGTGGTGCGTGCTATAACAGCGTAATGCTGTAGTGTCATATAGAACTCTGGTAGGGGTTCTATTCTCACACATGGGTATTGTAGATGCTTTTGCGTCTGTTCCTATGCCTGTGTAGACAGCAATGCATGTTTGGCTAGTCACACTCACTACAATTCATGCGCCCTACTTTGGCAATCCTGCTGATGTCACTCACTGTAAAATAAACCTTTGGGGAAAGAGTACTCCAGTAATCTCCATGGCGCACTCTATAATTGCATAGTGTTGTAGTGTAATAACTAGTTAGGTAGGGGTTCTAATCCCAGATGTGACGTGTGTGTGTGTGTGTGTGTGTGTGTGTGTGTGTGTGTGTGTGTGTGTGTGTGTGTGTATGTGTGTGTGTGTGTGTGTTTCTTAATGTCGATGTTTGTCGTTCGTGTCCTGTGTGGAGGTGGTTGTGAGTGTGTTAACAGCTGAACTCAATGTTGAGTGGGTTTTTAAAATTTCTTATATGGTGCCCCTAGCATAAATCACAATATCCACCATGCAGGGATAACAGATGTGATATGAAGACATAGTTAGGGGTTCGATACCCTGGACTGGTAGGTGTGTGACACAAACATGCTTACCTTTTACTCTCCAAACCCACCCTGACTTATCTTTGCCTCTCACTCCCTCTCTGGTAGATTTGGAGACTTACACCTGCTTTGCTCAGGCAGCGGCATGTGTATTGTCAGTGATGCTCATGATCAGCTGATGGCCTCTGCATGGATTACAGCCCTCCTCTAGGTGATTGCATGTGGAACAGCTGTGGTAACATTCCCATAGCAAATTGCATGGAAACACACTCCAATATCTAGGAACATCATGTTGGTGTGGGCCTTTTCATTTACTGTGAGCAGGAACTAGATCTGTTGTTTGGCAACAGCATCACAGATGGATTGGGGACTTAACTCTGACAACATACACTGTGGAAACAGGTCAACACACAGGAGGGGGATGTGCCTGTCCTGACTACAGACTGTAAGTGCTGCTATACTGCAGTTGGGGTAATATTGGTTTAACAGGGTATTTGTGGATATGGCTGTCCTACATGTTTTAATACTTGTCATGTCAGTGCTATGTTTATGAGGAATCCCCATCTGTAGGGTCATCTGCAGACTGGGCAGTGTGTGGTGCCTTGTGTTCTTTGTGTTATCCACAGAGCACCTATCTCTCAACTGCAGAAGGCAGTGTGAGGATTGCAGTCAGTAGATAGTGACAGTCAGGAGAGTTACTAACATCATATCCCTCATAGGACATATGTTGCATCAAACCCTGTACGACAGGAAATGTATGAGGTTATCACAGCGACATGTCAATACTGGCCCTGTGTTTGTGCCTCCAGCCACAACTCTGTCAACCTTTGTACATATGTCATGCAGTAGGGGGTGCATATATTCTGTACACCATATTCATTGACAGCATATCTGATAACCAGCCAGTGAGATATGAGACTGCTACACGTTATGTATAGTAGGGGTTATATTTGAGGACAAAGCCTGGGCATTCTGTGGTTGTGTGTACAGTACTGAGGTATGTGGAAGTCTGGCAATTGTCGACAGTGTGTGTATAGTGCATATGTATCTTGGACTGTGTAGACGCTGTGGTAGGTGTCATTTCTCTTGGTCCTGTCTGATGTTACATGCTGCTCCACTGTATGTCACCCTATCAGCTTACATGTTCGTAGGGGCGAACACACGCATGCCCCAAACCACAGATAGCCATCGGACCACACTGTGTAGCGGCCCAGTATGTGTAGGGTTGTTGTGTGAGTGGGCTCATATGAGGATGGTGTACATCAGATAGTCCATATACTGTAATAGTACGCTAGCTTACCATATGTGGCTGTGTTCACACTGGTTGTGGTTATGCACTTTCACACAGGTGTCTGTTACTCTGTGATGTGACATGCCTGTAGAGCCTTCTATCTATGCCGGTACATGTGTATTCCCGCACAGGAGATGTAGCCCAGTGTTGAGTCAGTCTGCCTGTAGTCTGCACTGTTCTTTGTTACATGCCTAGCAGTTTATTGTACTTATCCAGTGAGATGTTATGTCCAGATACTTGTCAGATGTACTGCTGCCGGGCCACCATAACAGTCATGTATGTCAGACAAAGCAGAGGGATGCTGTTCAGATGTATGTCAATAACTAGTGGATAGTATGTGGCCATGGCACCTCTGTACCTGCAGTTATTATGCGTCACGACAGACAGGGGTGTATGAATGCATAACCTATGGGGGCAAATGTATACCAGTATGTATGTGTTATACCCATCTACATGGCTGTTAACATCCATATTGACAGGCCTAGTCCACATGTCTTGCATGAAGGGGTTCTGTGTATACCCCTGGACTGACCAGAGTGTGTCAGACTGTCCACATATATTGGCAATATCGCAGCTGTAGTCCACAGGGATGTTACTGTGCTAGCAGTGGTACTGTACTATGGTGGTCTTAGGATGTCTGTAAGAAGCCAATGGCGCACATGTTGACATGAGATGTGGCCTCCCACACACACCATTTCTGTGAAGACAATCCCAATTACAGTAGCAATAGTCTACAAATATACCTGCACTACATACGTGACATCCCCTTGCACTGAGAGGTTGGCACGACTGGGATTGAGGTAGAGCTCCACTCCATGTGCAGGACATATGGTGAACATATATGTATATATAAAGTATACATATATCCATATAGAACATATATGTATATAAACGTATACATATATCCATATAGAACATATATGTATATATACGTATACATATATCCATATAGAACATATATGTATATATAAGTATACATATATCCATATAGAACATATATGTATATATAAGTATACATATATCCATATAGAACATATATGCATATATAAGTATACATATATCCATATAGAACATATATGTATACATAAGTATACATATATCCATATAGAACATATATGTATACATAAGTATACATGTCTTGCTTACTGTATGACAACAATGTTACATATATGTGCCTGTGTTCCGGCCTCTGTCCTCCACCTACATACCAGGCTTTGCACATATGACATGCTGTCAGGGGTTGTTATGTGGTGGGCTGTGTGTATGTCATGCTGTCATTCCTGCCATCATTCCACTGCTGTTGTGTCCCCCACACATACTGGGGGGTTGGGGCCATATATGTGTGGGTTTCACCTACACAATACACGTGTGCCCTAATGCACTCCAGAGGCCAGTGTGTGTAACAGTGGTATATGGCCCAGTATTAGTGAGTGTAGGGGGGTGCACCATGACTAACCTAGGCTGTTACAACATGTGTGGGTATCTGGGATAGGCTGCCTTAAGGCATCTGGATGTACTTTACCATACAATCCACGTTAGATAAATGCAGGCCTACTGCCTCCTGCCATACGGGATGTTCTGTTGTCAGTGTGATTGTGATGGTGTCAGGTATGCCTTGTTATATAACAGATACATCGCATTGTGTCAGATGGGGTCTGTAACCCCTACGGACTGTGCACAGAGTGTAGATAGAGGCTGCTGAACTATACGTCTGCATTATGTACTGTTGATTGTCTGGTATGCTGTGGCCCAGTCTGTCATTACTATTGTACTACTTGAAGGCCTCGACCTGGACAGCAACATAAGTCAACCTTTCCAGACTACTGTCTTAGTATAACTGTTTCACAGTTGCATTACACTATTCATATGGAAGTCAGTGTCTAAACAGCTATATGACATGGCATATACAACTGTCATAGTACACAAATAAAGCTTTCACATTCATTTATGCACACGTGTGTGGTGTTATACCCTTTGATATCTCTGTGGGTATATGTTGCAGGCTATGAATGTCATTCATATGGGTGGCTCATACAGTCTCCAGTTGGTAAGGTGGTGACTGTAGGAATACTGGCTGCTCCATATTGTGTGCACGTACTACATATGTATCTTACTGTACATATCTTTGTGTGTGTGTATGTGTACTTACATACATATATATATATATATATATATATATATATATATATATATCTATAGATATATATATATATATATATATAGATATATATATATATATATATATATATATAGATATATAGATATATAAATATATATATATATCTGTATCTGCATATATGTGTCTGTGTATGTGTATCCTAGGGATGGCCATGTTGTGTCTGATCCTGGTTATGGGATCTGCAACACTTGGTACTGTATTACAGGGGGGTTATTCGTATCAGAAGTATATTGTGTGGGGCCTCTCAACCCCATTAACATTGCATGAGTACATATATGTTTTTATTTCCCCATTGTTATCTACAGATGTATGTCCGTATATACCTATATCTTAATAAATATATATATATATATATATATATATATATATATATATATATATATATATATATATATATTCGGACATATATATAACCTGTTGTATATATTTAGACATGTAGATGTGGACATATATATCTATAGATGTAGGCATTTGCATGTTTATATGTTTATTTATATATATATATATATATATATAAATAAATATATATATATATATATATATATATAAAATATATCAATATGCTGTACCTGTTTAGACAATATAATTACTCACACACATACATCTACATGCTGGAATACATTCTCTGTACTGTTGAATGACTGGGCTGGATGATATGTTTGTGAATACATCAAGAATGTGTATATCTGTGGTAAATCACTTTGGCTATGATGTGCAGGGTCCTGGGTTTGATCCTAGCAGAGGCTGTTTATTTTGTTACTAGGCAGAACAAGGGCCATTGGATAAAGTGTGATTAAGGCACTTTTGAGCAGTTGTAAACAGGTTTGTGCGATGGTAAGCACTGCTAAGTTACGGTTACTGTTTCTTATACTCAGCTCCTGAAATGCTTAACCTGTGTAGGCATTGTTTACACCCGCACAAACAGGCTTAATTCTGCTTATTGCTGCTTAAAAGTGCTTACTCCCGCTTACCCCTGTGCTAATTCCTTTAAAAAGAAAAGAAAAAGGGGTAGATAGGAAAGTGGTGAAGAAAGGGGAACAAAGAGGGTAAGACAGTAGGGAAAATAGCCAGGGATGTGCAGGAAGAGTGTAGGGAAGGTCCACAGCTGCCCATTTCATCTACAGCAACAGCTGTGCATATACACTGTATTTGGAGGTAGATCTGGACACTCGAACACCTGGGAGAGGGGTGAGGACAATAATAATTAATTGTGATGCCAATTATACCAGATTACATGTATCCAATGGACACGTGTGCAAAATGGACAGCTATGTATGGGGCATAATTTTTTTTGTGGGGACAGACTGCCCTTTTTTTTCAGGTGGGAGTGGGATGTTGAGGAGGGGTAGTAGGTATATTTAGGGAGGCAGGTTGGGTAGGTTAACAGACAAGACACACAAGACTCTTACAGGGATGGTATATGACAATTGGGGGATAAAACCCCTTGATGGGGAGGAGTGTTGGGATATCGGAAGCCCACAAGCCCCCTAGTGGTAACAGTGGGACTGAGGTCCCCAATCATGGGCAGTCACCACTGCACCTTCACAGCCCCGAAGGTGGCTGTGCTGGGGGCTGAGCCACAGAGCCAGGCTGGCTCTCTAATTGTGACATGCAACTCTCAAGCTGGTGTAGAAGATCAACAACCTGGTTGTTGATCACTCTACGCACCATGAACATGATCTGGCCATGGGTGACAGGTGCCTGTCCACACCCACTCCCGGGGGGGGCGAGCCCCATACCCTGGGGCGGCTCCACCCGAAGGTGGTGCAGGACCAACAGACAAGAGAGGTGCGGAGTTGAGCCCCAGACATGCTGGTGCCCGGTACCTCGGCCAGCTGAGGTGGGACAGGTGGGTCTGCTGGGACCGGCCTTCCCAAGTGTGCTACAGTGCTTAGATTTCAACATCATATATGGGTTAGTTACAGTCAACACATTCCAGGGTTAGGTATAACAGCATGCACAGATATTCTCATTAACCCAGACACCAGATACGGAACAAATGCATAGCAAACAGAACACATGCATATATGGGACCACAGTGGTAATTAGAACAGCATGCAGGTACGTTGATGGCACCATGCCAACAATGTTGGAATAATTCAATATGGCACATGCATGGGAACCATTAGAATATTTATCAAACGATTGGCCATTATCAGAGTCAGTACATACCAGTTGGGGTGGGTATGTTGATTATTGTTGGAGATAAGGTGGGGGAGAGAAAGATGTCAATTAACAAGTAATATATTCCTGTACTCAACATTACTTTCCTAGTCAGTGCTGTTATCTGTACCTCACAAGTCTTACTACACTACCCTACAGACCTATACTGGACTCTGATATGGCTATCAACATCATAACACATGAACTGGTTTTACCTGCAGTATACAGCTCTTACCTGTTATACCTGTGGAGGGAATGTTTGTTAACACACTAACTAACTGTTTGTTCACATACGCCCGGATTCCAGGTTGATGTTTTGCACTACGCTATCCAACTCTTTTTGCACAGACTCTGGCCATGTGTTGACCACATGCTGGTGTGCCTGGACATATCTAGAATATAGCCCTCTTCCATCTTTAGTGACCTGACACACACATATACATGCTTTCCTATACAGTTATATTATGTAGCACAGTGTGGGCGACAGTGACCAGTGATGCTTTATTATTCAGAGAAACTGCAACACTCACAATCCCCTACAATACCAGGGTGGACAGTACCAGTGCAGGTTATATTGGTCTGTATTTATCAGCACATTGTTCGTATCCACCGTACTTGTGGGATCAATGTTTGTTAGCACTACCTGACTGTTGCCACACAAAGTTCCGGATTACACATTAGTATTCTGCACATACTACTCACTCTGTTACTCTACACACTCTGGCCACAGCTTAACAAGTTGGGGTGTAAATGGGACATACGTGGCTTCTTAGTCACATAAGGTACTGGGGAGTTGCTAGTGTGCCAGATGTTTGTCAGAGATGTGTTAAAATCAGTTGTATTTCCTGTTTGCTACCTATACATCTGCGATCATCCCACAGATTTCCCATGAAGACAGGTTGATAGGCAATAGATATGGGCCACTTTAATAAACATTCTGGACATATCTGTACAGTTGTGGGGTATGATTCTTTATGCAGACTACTACCACTGGCAGGATTCGAATCATGGCTGTGTGTGCTAAAAGAACAACACTTCACATCTCAGTTACATGTGCTATTCGGTTTTTGTTGTCTGCATTTTACCTGTTTACTGTCTATGCGTCTCTCAGTTGTATTAAATGGCCTCTGGGGATTACACCTGTCATATACAGGCATTCCTACACATTCGATTTATGGTGCATGGTGTGGGTAACAGTGCTTAATACAACAGTTCTATTACATGACTGCAAATCTACATTACCATATTATACCAGAATATAGATATATAGTCCAGCAGTTGGACCTGTTTTGTCAGGGTATTACACTTTTATTGCCATATTAACAATATCAGACTCTTCCTGCCATATTCTGTAGTGTATGCAGTACTTGCCTTGAACAATACAGGTTTTATACTAGCAATTACTTTACTACTACTTTTATTTTTATTTCCTATGACAGTAGAAGCATGAGTATTACTGACCTGCCTCGCATCACAACCACGCCAGTTGGCTGATGTGGGCCTCCTGGTTCGTGGCCCCCTCCATTGCAGCTGTGGGGGACATAAGAATATTTAGCCATACCTAGCCATTATATACCCAAGATGGCAATTATTACACAGGTCATGGACTGAAACTTACACACGGCTGGGACATCCCCTGCTGCTTTAGCATCTTGGAGCCACTCCTACAAGAGGTCCCCCTTCTGCCGCTTCAGGTCGGCATAGTGGTGCCTGACCTGCTCACCAGTTCGGGGTATGCCAGTGGCACTGGTGAAGTCACGGGTGAGATTGTCCCAGGCCTCTGCCTTACATTGGGAGCCCTGGTACTGGCACAGCAGCAGTCTCTGTGAATGGTCTTTAACTAGGAGTCCAGCCATGACCTTGGACTCCTGGATGCACCAGTGCTGCACCTGGAAGCGCACTCCTTCTCCCCTTACTGCCACAGTGCCTGCAAGTGGAAGCTACAACCAGTTATGAGCTGTATTCCCATCACTTGGGTTTAAGTAGGGCCGATTTCCCGCACTTTTCCATGACTGGCCGGTTTTGAAAAGGCTAAGCTATGAGCACACCTGCTTACCTAAGGTTGGCACTGCTTAAAGAGGTATACCACTGGGCAGATTGAATTGGCTTCCCTACACATTGCTTACACTTACAAAGTTGAGCTGTGCTGCGGTTAGCATTGCTTAATAATTAGCACTATATTTGCCTTTTGGCAGTGGTTTATTATTCATTACAGGTTATATATGTGTCTGGTATCTGTGATTCATGTGTACATGCACTGTATGGGGACCTGGGGACTTCTACACTTTATTACAATAACACCTCAAATCTATGCTTACTGCAGTACTCCAGTTCACATATTTATGTTCTGTGGCAGGTTATACAACATCACACTGTACATAGATTCAGTTCACATGTTTGATTTGATTTTCCTGTGGTGAGGATTAGTTTGATGATACCGCATTTATTTGTATTACTATGACAGCTTAGTGGTTAACTACTGTGTCGGTGGTGTACAGGGTCCTGAGTTCGAGCCTTGCAGAAGCTGTTTATTTTGTTGCTGGGCAGAACACGGGCCGTTGGGTACAGAGTGATTAAGGCACTTTAAAGCATTTGTAAGCGGGTGTGCGCGGGTTTGCATGGAGCTAAGCAATGCTAACCTCCAGTTACAGTTTCTTACATTCAGTTAGCTTCTACTTTGCTTAATCTTGTGTAGGCAATGCTTTCCCCAGCGCAAACTTACTTAAACACGCTTACTAGTCCTTACATATGCTTATTTCTGCTCATCTGTGCTTACACCTGCTTACTGCTGCCTTATTCATTATGACACTGACACTTCACATGTGCATTTAATGCAGTATTTCAGTTCACATTTAAATGTTATTTACTAGGTTATACTGCAAAGGAATGTCAAAAAATGTTCATATACAGCTTTCACATAGAAAATGGAATGTGCTGCAGTGGGACTCAAAGTACAGTTTTGTACCTACCATAAATGTAGATGTCCGATAGATATGCAACTGCAGTCCTGACATATGGGTTTGTCCTGCCTCAGGCAGCCCTTCGATCGGCCGGATTCCAAAGTCTGGGTCCGGCGTCAGCTGATGTCGGCTCTTCCCCGATGTCATAGCAGCTGAGGTATAAAAGCATCAGCCGACGCCATCTTCTTCAGTGTTTCTTGCCCCGGATGCCAAGTGCCCTCCAAGGAAGGCTAAATTTAGAGAATGGATAAAAAATTCCAGACATGCACAAAAGTAATAAACAGATACACCATAACAGATATCCCCAGCTAATTTGAAAAAGGGGGAGTGGACCCAAAAAACAGAGTTACAGAGGGGTAGGAGGGAGGGAAAACCTGACTGCAGTTGCATATCTATCGGACATCTACATTTATGGTAGGTACAAAACTGTACTATGTCCTTCAAGAATGCAACTGCAGTCCTGACATATGGGTTGAATACCATAGCCAAGCTAGGGGTGGTAGGATCTAAGATAAGTATGGTGTAGCTAAAATGCCCTGCAGGACTGCAGAAGCAAAGCCTGCTCGGGATCTGGAATATAAAGGCAGGTTGTAATGTTTGGAAAATGTATGCACAGAGCTCCATGTAGCAGCTTCTAGAATGTCCTTTGTAGCCACCCCTCTTAGAAAGGCTGTGGAGGTGGCTGTAGCTCTGGTGGAGTGTGGCCTGATATTGGCTGGCACACCTTTTCCATGGAAAGAGTAGCAGAATCTGATGCAGTTTCCAATCCATTTTGAAATTGTTTGTTTGGAAATTGCCTTTCCTTGTACTCCAGCAGCGTAAGCTACAAATAGTTGGTCAGACTTTCTGTTGGCCTTTGTTCTGTCCAAGTAGTAGTGCAATTGTCTGTGTGTGTCCAAAGTGTGCAGAAGCTTTTCTCCTTTATTTTGAGGATTGGGAGAGAAAGTAGGCAGGTGAATTGCTTGATTTAGAGAAACCCTGGATATCACTTTTGGCATGAATGAAGGATTGGTTCTTAAAGAGACTCTGTCCTGATGGAAAATGAGAAATGGAGGTACTGCCATGAGGGCCTGTATCTCCGAGACTCTTCTTGCTGAAGTAATTGCCAACAAGAAAACTGTTTTCCAGGAGAGAAATTGCAATTCTGAAGATGCTGCTGGCTCAAAAGGAGGAAGAGTTAATTTTTCCAAGACGAAGTTGAGGTCCCATGCAGGCACTGATGGTTTTCTTGGAGGTTTGATATTCTTTATCCCTCTTAGAAACTGTCTTAGCAAAGGATGTGAAAACACAGGTGGATCACAGTTGTATTTTGCTGAAATTGCTGAAGCGTGTATTTTTATGGAAGAATATGAAAGGCCATTGTGCAGCATTTCTGCCAAGTATTCTAGTATCTGTGGGATGCTCATTACTGATGCATCCTGACCCTTGTTGGCATTCCAGATGTTGAATCTTTTCCATTTGTCTGAATAGGTTTTTCTGGTGGAAGGCCTGCGTACTTCCAAAGATCTCTTGAACTTTTTTGGAGAGAGAGATATGGGGAGAAGTCATGGAACCCTCCAAGCTGTCAGTTGCAATGTTTGCAGGTTGGGATGAACAGTCCTGTAATTGTGCTGAGTTATAAGCAGAGGCCACTGAGGCAGGGGCCACGGCTTGGTGCGAGTTATGCTCCTTAGTAATGGATACCAGTGCTGTCTTGACCAGTCTGGAGCTATCAAAATGCCTTTCGGTTGTTCTGCTTTGATCTTCAGTAACACCTTGGTCATTAATGGTAGAGGTGGGAATGCATAGATTGTTAGAGAATTCCAGCTGAAGGAGAGAGCATCCATTCTCCAGACTTGAGGATGGTGTGTCCTTGAGCAGAACTTCTTCAGATGATGATTGAGGTGTGAGGCAAAGAGATCTATGTCCGGCCTTCCCCATGCATGAGTTATTTGTGAAAAAATGTCTGGATGCAACATCCATTTGTGCGGGTCCATAATGTTTCTGCTTAGACTGTCCGCCAGAACATTGTCCTTGCCTGGAACAAACTGGGATTGCAACTGTATGTTCAGCTTCAGGGACTTTTCCCAAAGAGTCATTGTTAGTCTGCAGAGGGGGGTAAGAATGGGTGCCTCCCTGTTTGTTTATGTACCACATAACAGTGGTGTTGTCTGTCTTTATTAGCAGATGACCTTGCTGAAGAAATTTTCCGAAGGCCTCGATTGCATGAATCACTGCCAACATCTCTTTTTGATTGATGTGCAGATGCAATTCCCGGGGTGCCCATTGCCCTTGAATGCATCTGCCTTCCATGTGCGCCCCCCCATCCATGATCTGAGGCGTCTGTTGTAATGGTTTGGCTTGCTTGAGGTTTGCTGAAGGACATGCCTTTGTTTATCAGGCTTGCTTGTGCCCACCACAAAAATTCCTTTTGTAGACATGGAATGAGTGGAATAATTGCTTCTAAGTTGTGGCTGTGTTGAGACCATAAACTTTTTAGGTACCATTGTAGTTTTCTCATGTGTAGTCTTGCCAGTGGAATCAGAAGGATGCAAGATGCCATGAAACCCAGGGCCTGCAGGATTTTCCTTGCAGTCATCTGGGTGTGCTTTGCTAGGCTTTTGAAGTACCCAATCTGGTAATTGTTCTTGTTTTTCTTCTGTGAGGAAAGCCATTTGTGAGTTTGTGTCCAGTTTGGCTCCTAGAAAAATTATTTGTTGGGATGGCAGTAGTCTTGATTTTTTAATGTTGACTGTGTATCCCAAAGCCTGTAGTAAGTGAATGACATAGTCCAAGTTTCTTATCAAGGCTTGCTTGCTGTCCGCTTGTATAAGGCAGTCGTCCAGGTAAGGGTATATTTGTATCCCCTGAAGTCTGCAGTGTGCAATTACTGATGCCAGGCATTTCGTGAATACTCTGGGCACAGTAGATAAGCCAAAAGGCAATGCTGAGAATTGATAATGCTCTGACCCTGCAAGAAATCTGAGGTATCTTCTGCAGCTATGTCTGATTGGGACATGCAGGTGTGCCTCCTTGAGATCCAGAGTAACTAGCCAAGACCCCTTGCCCAGCATGGGAAGAAGTTGCTGTAACGTCAGCATTTTGAATTTTGGCACAATGAGAAAAGTGTTTAGAGCGGACAATATAGTATAGGTCTCCATTGCTTTTCTTTTCTTGGAACAAGGAACAGTCTTGAGTAGAATCCCTGGCCTTGTTCCTGAGGAGGAACCTTTTCTATTGCTTTGATTTGTAGCAGCTTTGAAACTTGTATGAGTGCCTCTGCCCTTTGATTTTGTGGCAGGTTTGGCATGCCTTGTCTTGTTGGTAAGGTATGGAAGTGGAACCTGTAACCTTTGTTTATTATGTCCAAAATCCATTTGTCCTTTGTAAAAACGTGCCAATATTTTGAAAATAAAGATAATTTTCCGCCTAAAGGTGCTTCTCTTTGAGCCTTGGTCGGCGGTGTCAAAGTCAAGTCATTGTGATTGTCCCTGTGGAGCAGCAGAAGTCCCTGCGCCACTTCTCTGATTAGTTGGTTGCCATTGGCGGCCCCTGTAGGAGCCTCGGTATTGCCCTCTACCTCGAGCACGCCTGTTTTTTCCCCTTTGGAACTTGTCAGTGTCTGGAAAGGATCAATTCTTCGAAGGCCAATTCCTGCTGAACCTTGGTGGCTGAACCTGGAGGAAATCAACGAAAAACAAACACCGCCGACTTCACAATAAAGGGTGTATCCTGTACCAAACACTGCGATAGCCAGAGAATACAAAATAACAGGGTGGTGCACAGTAGGCACTTGATGAAAAAATCACTAGTCGATGAATGAATCAATAAACCAAAATTTAATTCCAATTAGGACAAACGGCAACCTGGGATTGAGCGCGCTTTCTTCTGTTGTTACCAGACTTCATCAGAATCCAAATAGTTAGCTGTCCCATGCCCTTAAATACTACATACACATCAAATTGATCAATTAATCAATCAATCACTTATGTAAATTAATATAGTCAAAATCCTAAAACTTATTTTTACAAATATTCCAATGGAATTTCTGTTACAATACATTCACATGGTTTAAACATTTTAATAAAAAACGAATAAAATAAAGGACATATAAAACTTTTAAAATTCTAAAACATTTGATGTTATATTAAACATTTAATATATGCAGGTATATTCTAAACCAATCATGCAGCCGCTTGATAAAGACCATAATTTGTAGACTTTAATATATATAATTAATAGTGTTACAGTATTGTTATTTGACAACCTATACTAACTATCTAACATGGTAAATGAGGGTCAAACTGTGTGGTAATTACTATACCCAATATTGTGTATACGTAATAATAATAATACAAATTAGATGAAGGACAATAAACCCATCAACAAACCAAAATCTTCATGATAAAAAAGTTTATAATACAATAGATTCAAATATATTTTATACACATGAATAATATGCATTGTGTATAAATATAATTATTTATATAGAAAGTTTTATATATATATATATATATATATATATATATATATATATATATGTGTGTGTGTATATTATACACAAATTAATGTATTATAATATAAACTCATAAATATACAAAAATATACACAATATGGGTTTTGGAGGAGGTTAAGAAAAGTGAAAGGGGTGGTGACTGGGAATCCCAGCTAGAATTTAAAGAGTTAATGTGGCAACTTAGATTGGATGCATGTGGCCAAGGGGGGTTGAATGATCACCTTTCTATCAAACCGGCCTTGAAATTATTGGCCAATAATCCCAAATTAATATAAACAACACAATTAATTTAAAGTTTTAAGTAATTCATCCTTTTTGTATATTTATGAGTTTATATTATAATACATTAATTTGTGTATAATATACACATATATATATATATAAAAACTTTCTATATAAATAATTATATTTATACACAATGCATATTATTCATGTGTATAAAATATATTTGAATCTATTGTATTATAAACTTTTTTATCATGAAGATTTTGGTTTGTTGATGGGTTTATTGTCCTTCAACTAATTTTTATTATTATTATTACGTATACACAATATTGGGTATAGTAATTACCACACAGTTTGACCCTCATTTACCATGTTAGATAGTTAGTATAGGTTGTCAAATAACAATACTGTAACACTATTAATTATATATATTAAAGTCTACAAATTTTGGTCTTTATCAAGCAGCTGCATGATTGGTTTAGAATATACCTGCATATATTAAATGTTTAATATAACATCAAATGTTTTAGAATTTTAAAAGTTTTATATGTCCTTTATTTTATTCGTTTTTTATAAAAATGTTTAAACCATGTGAATGTATTGTAACAGAAATTCCATTGGAATATTTGTAAAAATAAGTTTTAGGATTTTGACTATATTAATTTACATAAGTGATTGATTGATTAATTGATCAATTTGATGTGTATGTAGTATTTAAGGGCATGGGACAGCTAACTATTTGGATTCTGATGAAGTCTGGTAACAACAGAAGAAAGCGCGCTCAATCCCAGGTTGCTGTTTGTCCTAATTGGAATTAAATTTTGGTTTATTGATTCATTCATCGACTAGTGATTTTTTCATCAAGTGCCTACTGTGCACCACCCTGTTATTTTGTATTCTCTGGCTATCGCAGTGTTTGGTACAGGATACACCCTTTATTGTGAAGTCGGCGGTGTTTGGTTTTCGTTGGTTTACACTTTGAGTGGAGGAGTTGTGGTTTTTGAACCTGGAGGAAATCTTTGACTGTTTGCACTGATTTAGCCTTTTCCTCAATTGATTTCAACACACCCTGTGCATTAGCACCAAATAGCTTGTCTTTTTCCAGAGGTGCATCTAGAAGCTTTACTTTAACATGATCTGGCAATGTCTGTTCTTTCAACCAAGCATGTCTACATATGACGGCCCCTGTCATAGCTGCCCTACATGAAGCTTCCAATGCATCATAACCACACTGAAGAAAATGATTGCTAACCTGCTGAGTATTATGAACCAAATCCTGCAAGGCCTTTCTATCTAAAGGCTCAGGAGAGGCTAACTTTTTCTGCAAATCATCCATCAAGAAATCCTGATACTGAAACATACGAAAAAGACAGTTAAGTGCCCTCATGGCAAGGGTGGATGAGGTATAAACTTTTTTACCCCACCTCTCCAGGGACCTAGATTCCCTGTCTGCGGACAAAGGATATTTGGCCGTGGAAGTGGCCACTCCTTTGGGCCCCTGAGAAATAGTTTCTAGATCAACAGAGTGGGCCTTAAAGAGATGTTTATGAGTTTCAGGAACCCTGTAATATCTGTCTGGCTTGACAGGAGCAGGAGGGAGAGAATCAGAAAAAGTACTGGAGTCTGAGTACACATCATCCAATACATCTAACACTGGGGGTATAGCTAAAGGCCTGTGCTGGGGTAACTTAAGGAAAGTCCAAGGCCTTTTCCTGGAGTCGGAGAAATCCTGGCCCTGCCACTGAAAATGCTCTCTCATGGAGTGGAGAATTTCCCCAAAAGAAATATCCTCAGGAGGAGAGGCAGAGGGAATGGATTCATCAGCATCAAAATCCTCGTAGGCCGGGAAGGATTCTTCCTGGGAATCTGAATGGCCTGACTCACCAGAGTCTTCATCTGAGGAAAGGGCATCTGCCTGTTTTGTCTGAAGGCGGCTGAGAACCTCTGTCTGGATGAGCCTGAGAGCCCCTGATTAAAGAAATTAGATCTGCAGCTAAAGTCATGATCTGTTTATCAGAAGTGGGACCCTGTGAAAAAGATTTAGGAGGGTGAGACTTAGCCTGGCTGGCAGCCTTAGCACGTGTGTAGCCCTTGATGGACATAGACACAGGAGGCCTAGCTGCCCCACGAGCTGGAGTAACTTTGTCCACCAGTATGGTGTCAGGCAAATCTTGGGCTTCGGTTTCAGGAGGAAAAACAACAACCGGCACCAGGGAAGCCTCCGGGACCGAAGTGTGCGGTAAAGCGGTGTCGTCGGCCTGGAGCGGTTGAATTACCGCCTCCGAAGAGACCGATGCACTCGTGGTAGGCTTTAGCGTGGTGTCGGTGGAAGTTGCGGGCCGCGAATGTCGGTCCCGGTCCTTCCGTTTTTTGGAAATATGTGCTGTCGGTAGCTCCGACGGCATGATATAGGAGTAATTTTCCCCAAAAAAAGTCTTCAGCAAATTCTGCCTGGCGCCTAAGTGTGCGCTTATTGAAGCAAGCACAGGCCGAGACGTCATGGTCTGGGCCGAGGCAGGGAAGGCAGTAAGAATGGAAGTCCTTAAGAGGTATTTGTTTACCACAAGACAAGCAATTATTAACTTTTGCAGTTTTATCTGACATCGGCTGAGGCAAGAAAAGGTTCCCCAACGGGGTACTTAGCTTTTTGATGACTTCGGTATCTGAAAACACAGGAGCTGGCCGACTGGCACTTGCGAACTGCTTCTGTTTCGGGCACCGCGCGGCAAGAAAGGCTGAAGAAGATGGCATCGGCTGATGCTTTTATACCTCAGCTGCTATGACGTCGGGGAAGAGCCGACATCAGCCGACACCAGACCCAGACTTTGGAATCTGGCCGACCGAAGGGCTGCCTGAGGCAGGACAACCCATATGTCAGGACTGCAGTTGCATTCTTGAAGGACATCCAGGAATGCCTGCTCGGTAGGCGGATGCTCTGACAACTACACTATTGCTGTGCTGCTTCATTTGCACATATCTTCCTTGTTATCCTCTTCAGCCTTTTAAACTGCTTTAACCATAGCTAAGCGATGGGCAAACCCATGTACCTATGGTTATCTGTACTTAGGGTTTAAAAAAATAAGTCACAAGCGGTGTCCCACAGGGCTCAGTCCTGGGGCCCCCTCTTGTTCGGCATCTACTTTTCAGAAGTGCAGGCAAACATAGGAGGATTGTGGCTGACAAAGTTTGCAGATGGCTTTAAACTGGGCGCCATAGTTGAAAATCCATCAGACACAGATATCCTTCAGAGAGGTCTCATAGAAACGGATAACTGGTGCCAGAGCCATGGCCTTAAGCTAAACGCCAAAAAATGTATAGACATACCCTTTGGTAAAAACAAGGTAACCCCAAGTTACCACATAGGTGGCAATCCATTAAGCACAGAAGAGGTTATCAGGGACCTGGGGACCCAAGTTGACAGTAACCTTTCTTTTGACACTCACATTGCCAAAGTGGTTAGGAGGACCTTCTACATTGCCCACCTGATTATGAAGGGATTCACATCCAGATCAAGGGAGGTCATTGTTCCCCTGTACTCTTCACTTATCAGACCAATGATTGAGTACAATGCCCCAATTGATGTGTACCTTACCCGCCAACTGCAGCAATTGCAAAGACCCCAAAAGTTCCTCACCAAAAGGATAAAGGGCTCAAAATATGCCATATGCTGCCCGACTGAAGAAACTCCAGCTCTATTCAGTCGCATACCGTCTGCTCAGAGGTGACCTGTGCCTGACATACAAGGCCATGTCCAACCCGGAATTAATGGACATGCTCCACCTCAAAAATCCAAATCCACCAGAGCCACAAGAGCAAGAGACTTAAACCTCAACACGGATATAAATAGGACGTGCTGGAGGGACAGATTCATCATCCAGAGACTCCCTATGCTGTGGAACAGAATCCCGGTCCATGTGAGACAGAGCACCTCGCTGGCTCTGTTCAAGAGGAATCTTGACCAGTGGATGGGAGATCGTAGGTTTACCCCGGGATCATCTCTGTATCACTGCTGGACAGAGGCAAGGCAAACTAATGGGTATAGTATTCTTCAACCTAAGGGGTGGTGAAAGCCACACAACTCTGGCTAGGCTTATAAATGCCCTAGGGCAGATAGCCTAGTATGAACCTATGAACCTATAAGGGTTTCTTCATTTTATTTCAATGTACTGTTACTGTTGAGCACATGGGGACTGTTGGTGGGGATATGCAGACACGTATGAGCGGTCTCGCACATTTATTTACACTTTCTTCTGCTCTACTTTGCAGGGGAGTGTTTATTTTGAGAGCTCTGCTCTCAGACATGTCCACTGCACTCATCCACGCTCAGTGTAGGATTTGGAGCTCAGGCAACGCGCCTTCATTAATATGCATGGCGAGCCACCGTCCTCCTCTTAAACTGCGGCTTCCGTGCAGAACTAGATTTGTCCTGCATGGAAGATTAGTAAATCCAACTATATATATATATATATATATATATATATATATATCTATATAGACAGAACACAGCTTTATATATATATGTGTGTGTGTGTGTGTGTGTGTGTGTGTGTGTGTGTGTGTGTGT
>NC_056746.1:122383764-122386264 GCF_019279795.1 Protopterus annectens | reverse complement strand
AAGGAGACATAAAAACTCAGTCCTATCTAAATTAAACTGCTTAGATGCCGATAACAACATTCTTTTTTTTTTAAACAAGTTTATTGTTTTTAACATACAAAATAAATATCATAACAATTTTATACAAGCAATTAAAATAGAAATAGTTATAACATTCAATAAAATAACCAAAGTATTTACAAAGACATCCACTACAAATCAAATCAATTGATTAAACTATAATGTCATGCTACTGAGACTAAGATTTTTTTAACAGGTTTTGTAAAGTATCCCATATAATATAATAAGATGTTTTTCTAGTAGTTCTTGATTTTATTGTCATCAATTCCATATGACACACTTCAGTCATAACATTTTTAAATTCATTAAATGAAGGAGGGGTATCTGAAATCCAAGTTCTGGTTATTATTTTTCTAGCCACTGCTAGAATAGACCATAATAAGGGAAGCTTAACTTTTTTAACACTTTTAGGAACAGGTGTGTTAAATAATATAAGCGATTTAGAAACAATGAAATTATCTGTGAGAAGGGCCTGCAAAAAATCATTGATTAACTTCCAATATTCCTTCAATTTTATACAGTCATAAAACATATGTGCCCAATCAGCATTTATTTCTACATTACATCTTTTACATAAGTTGTCTTTATTATTTATTTTATTCATCATTAAAGGTGTATAGAAGGATCTATGTAAAAATTTCCAAGTAAAAAGTCTCCAATTGATGGAAGAAGTAGTTTTATAAGCAGATTCCAATATATATTGTTTATCTTGTTGTTTTGGTGATTCACCATTAATGGAAATGAAATAATTCCAATGGTATCTGAACTGTAATGAGTTTCTTCTCTGATAATTTTATGTATGTATGAGAGCTTACCTTTATCAGAAACTCTATGTTGTAAATTTAATATCAAGTAATCAATCAGTACTGGAACAGATTCTTTAACTGTTAAAGACATTAAATCAATTTTATTAATAAGATGTTGTCTAAAAGTCTGAATTTCTAACCAACATGTTTCTCTCAAATCAAATTCTTGCTTTAAGAAGTCTAAATTTTTTACTTTATTATCAGACAGCAACTGATACCAATACTTTAGATCATTCTTTGTGACTAAAAGAGTTCTTTCAGAGGTGGTTGACAAAAGTATACCTTGTGTATACATTATAGGGAATAGAATAAAATTCCATTCCTTATACTTAGGATGCATGAATATAAAATTACGATAACTGATAATAATGTTTAATGGGTAACTAACTACATATTTTGGTGTAATGGATGAAGTACAAAATTCTTTTAGTAACCATAACATGGGGTTATTTACAATAATATTTTTATGTATTAAAGAGATTTTCATGAAGTGAATGCTAATTAGTTCCCAGTAATCTTTCCATCTTGCAACATATGACTGATCTATTAACAAAGTAATAACTTTTATAATAGAAGAGACAGTATATAAATTAAAGTCTGGAAATGAAATGCCCCCTTGAGACCAGCTATTAGTATGTTTCTTTAATGCAATCCTAGGTCTATTAGGTGCCCATAAGAAATTTAACATTAGTGAATTCAATTTCTTAATAATTATTTTTGTAGGTGGGAGTATTATTGATTGTATTAAGTATAATATCTTAGGGAATACTATTATCTTAATAATTGTGAGTCTCTCTTCCATGGTAAAAAACATATTGTTCCAGCTATTGAAAAGATTTTGTATATTAAGAAGACAGGTACTATAATTATTATGTATAATAGATTTGATATCTTTAGTTAATATTATACCTAAGTAAGTTATCTGACCTGAGTTGGGTATATATTTGTTAAAATCATTAATGAGGACATTTTTTCATGTGTATATTGGTAATATTTTAGTTTTTTCTTCATTGAATATTAAACCAGAGATATTTTAAAATCCATCATTTTATCAAATAAGGACTGCATAGAAGAGTTAGATCCAGCTGATGTAATTAGAACATCATCTGCAAAAAGTTGAATTTTAGATACTGTATTTTCATCTATATCAAATCCTTCTATATCAGTAATGTTTCTGATCAAATTAGCCCAAGGCTCCATTATTAAAGTAAATAATAGTGGAGAGAGTGGACACCCTTGTTTTGTACCTTTTAAAATGGGTATTTTTTGTGAGACATATGTTCCTATCTTAATGTAAGCCAATTCTCCTTTATATAGATGTTCAATTAGATTTAGAAATGCATCTGAGAAGTTTGTGCACTTCAGTAAGATAAACAAGTAGTCCCAACTTACTGAATCAAATGCTGAACTTATATCGAGACTAATAAGTGTTAAATCTTTCTTTTTCCTATTTGCAAAATCAATTAACGTTAAAGTTCTCCTTATATTATCAAAAGTATTTCTATTTACAATAAAGCCTGTCTGGTCTATATCTATAATGCCTGGGATGATTGTCTTTAATCTATCAGCAAAAATACTCATAAACATTTTATAGTCAACATTAAGTAATGAAATAAATCTATATGAAGTGCATC
>NC_056746.1:122253764-122378764 GCF_019279795.1 Protopterus annectens | reverse complement strand
AGATCAGACGGCAGTCAGAAAACCAATTTTCAACTATGTTAAAAGTATCCTGAATTAGTGTATGCAAATCTTTCTGGGAGGTGGCAGAGCAAATCAAGGTGGAGTCATCTGCATATTGAAGACAATTTGTTTTTGGGGTGACAGTA
The DNA here is from genome assembly GCF_019279795.1 of Protopterus annectens. Lineage (NCBI taxonomy): Eukaryota > Metazoa > Chordata > Ceratodontiformes > Protopteridae > Protopterus > Protopterus annectens. Next base: position 122,378,618 of record NC_056746.1, on the reverse strand, counting down.
TGGAGGTCATTAATGAAAATGGAAAACAAAAGAGGACCAAGAATAGACCCCTGGGTGACACCTACGGTGCTGTGTAGGAGGGTGAATAGTTTACTCTGCCATAGGATGGCTTGTTGTCTGTTCACAGGTTGGTACTAGGCTATCACCCATAGGGCCTATACAAGCCTAGCCATAACAATTCCCTGGCTATGTCTTCCCACACTATTTACTTCCCTGGACCCCTGTCTAGCAGGGCGACTGACGTGATCCCTGGGGTGAATTTCCTTCCTCCCATCCAATCGTCAAGGTTCCTTTAGAAGAGAGCCAAAGAGGCACTCTGCTTGACATGTATGGGCAGTCTATTCCAGAGTCTGGGGAGTCTCTGGGTCAGGAACCTATCCCTCCAGCATGTTTTGTTTATTGTGATGACATGAATGAGCATGAACCCCTAAGGGCTCTGGCAGACCAGATATCTTGTATGTGAGCAAAATGCAGTGAAAAATCCATATAGCTAGAGTCACCTTCGACACTGGCTTACCCAAGAAGGGCTTCATAATGGAAACAAAGAGCTGCACTGACTTGCGAAAGGCAGCTGTTCTGTGCAGGTAAAAGCGCAATTGTCTATGAACATATAACAAATGAAGTTTGTATTCCCCTTTATTCTGAGATAGTTAGGGAAGAAAACTGGTAGATTAATGGACTGATTGATGTTCGCCTCGGAAGCCACTTTAGGTAAGAATGAAGGGTTAGTCCTGAGAGAGACTCTGTTCTTATGGAAAACAAGATATGGTGGTTTAGTACAAAGGGCCTGGAGCTCTGATATCTTTCTAGCTGAGGTAACAGCTATTAAGAAAGCAGTTTTCCAACATAAGAATTTTAAATCAACAGAAGCTGCAGGTTCAAAGGGTGGTCCAGTTAGAGCCTAAGGACCAAAGTTAGTTCCCATGGGGGAACAGCATTCCTAATACGAGGTCTCAAAAGAAAGGTGCTTTCAAGAAGGTCTTACAAATCTTAGTGGAAGCTAAATGACTAAGATTGTCTCCAATGTGAAAATGGGAAATGGCAGCCATTTGAACCTTTACAGTAGAAGAACTGGCTCCTTGCTGAAAAATATGAGATAAGAAATCAAGCACTGCTGGAATGGGAGCAGTGAAAGGATCCAAATTCCTATGCGAGGCCCAAATGGAAAACCGTTTCCATTTGCTGTTGTAAACCTTCCTGGTAGAAGGCTTATGCGCTGCTAACAGGATGGATCTAACTGCAGATGAGATACCGAGAGTCCTGGCAACTAATGGAACTGGATCAACCAAGCTGAGAGCTTGAAATCATCCAGATTCGGAGTTTCTAATCCCGAAGGATGAGAAATCAGATCCGGGATGGGATCTAAGATCCAAAGAGGAGCTATAAGATGAGACCGTAGGTACGGGAACCAGGTTTGACGAGGCCAGAATGGGGCTATGAGGATAATCTTGTTCCCCAACTGACGAGATTTCTGTAAAAATTTTGTCATTAATGGGAGAGGAGGATAAGCATAAAGAAGACCAGATGGCCAAGCATGAACTAGAGCATCTCTGGGGCTTTCCCCCCGGGGGGGGGGGATTAGAGCAAAAAACTCACTGCACTTCACGTTTGAAGGCAATGCGAAGAGATCGCAACAAGGCTGACCCCACTTGGGGAAGATCTGTTTCGTTACTAAGGGGTTCAGAGACCACTCGTAAGGCAAGAGGATAGTTCGACTCAGCTTGTCCGCTAGAATGTTGGACCGACACGGAATGTGCGTTGCTAACAGAAAATGGTTGGTGGATATCGCCCAATCCCAAACTCTCATGGCCTCTCGGCAAAGAGGGTAAGACCTGGCCCCCCCCCATTTGTTGATGTACCAGACCACTGACATGTTGTCTGTCTGAATTTCAATAGTCCCTGGAAGGAGAAAGGCATGAAGGGCCTGCAACGCTAGAAGCACCGCTCTCATCTCCAGAACACTGATATGCAGAACGGTCTCTGTCTGAGTCCACGTACCTTGGACAGTTCTGCCCATGCAATGCACCCCCACACAAGGCGAGAAGCATCCATTTTTACCGTGGCTTGGGGTTGTGGCATTATGAACGGTCGCCCTTACCGAAGCTCTAGAGATTGGAGCCACCATATGAGGGAATTTCTGCAAACTCTGCTGAGGGGGATCGGAGAGTCCAACGGGTGTTGAAGGATGGACCACTGGACCTGCAAGGTCCACTGGAGGACCCACATGTGCACACGAGCTAAGGGTGAAAGGTTGATTGCTGCTGCCATGGACCCTAAGGCTCTCAGGATTAACTCCGCTGATGGGGCTGGAGATTGAAGGAGTGCTAGAACGTGAAGGGTTAAGCTGCAAAGTCTGTCCAACATCAAGAATGCCTTGGTCGTTCTTTGTAAATACTTTAGTTGTTTTGTTGAATATTACAATAATACCTATTTTTAATTACTTGTATAAAATTGTTATGATATTTCTCTTATATGTTAAAACAATAAACCTGTTTTGAAAAAAAAAAAAAAAAAAAAAAAGAATGCCTTGGTCTGAAGTATGTCTATTCTGGCCCCTATGAAGTCCAGGACTTGAACTGGTTGAAGGGATGATTTCTTGTAATTTATAGTGATCCCCACCTGGGAGGCTAAGAGCAGGAAGCAATCCCTGGCTGAGCAGAGTAGATGCCTGGTGGAGGCGGTAAGGAGCCAGTTGTCCAGGTAAGGAAAAACCTGTATTCCCTGAAGCCTCAGGTGGGCCGCTACAACTGCCATGACCTTGGTGATCACTCTGGGGGCTGTGGTGAGGCCGAATGGTAGGACCCTGAACTGGTAATGAGTGGCCCCCAACCGAAGGCGGAGAAACCTCCTAGATTGCCTGTCCATGAGAATGTGGTAGTACACATCCTTTAGGTCTATGGAGCACATCCAGTCGTTCTCCTGCAGTAGGGGGAGAATGGATTGAAGAGTGACCATCCAGAATTTCTCCTTGGCAATGAAGAGGTTCATTGTAGAAAGGTCGAGAACTGGTCTTAAGTCCCCCGTCTTTTTTGGCACCAAAAAGAACCCAGAGTAATTGCCTAACCCAGACTGGTCTGGGGGGACGTGCTGGATAGCTCTTTTTTCTAGCAGCTTCTTTATTTCTAAAGCTGCAGCCTCCCTCTGACTGGGTGGAACATCGTGGAGGCGCCTCGATTGAGGAGTAAGATTTATGAAGGGAATAGAGTAGCCTTTGAATATTATTCGAAGCACCCAGCGATCTGTCGTGATGGACTCCCATAGTGCCAGGTGCCTCAAAAAATGCCACCCCCCCCAACTGCCTCCAGAGAGGAGCAGTCGGGCAACCCCTTAGGGCTGCTGCGTGGGTTGATCGGAAAAGGGTTCCTGCGACCCCAAGTTCTTCAGCCCCCACCTTGTCCCCCTCTGCCTCCGAAGGACGAAGGGTCCGGAGCGTAATGGGACTGCTGAGACTTCCGGAACCACATCTTCTTTTGTCCTCTCTGGTTCCTGGAAAAGGACCTTTGAGGAGCCGAGAAGCGGATTCCGATGGCAGACAGCGTCTTCCCGTCTTTCTTGCTCTGGATCAATGTATCGCGGACGGTCTTGCCAAACAGGGTAGAACTGAAGGGAGCATTAGCGAAGGACATCTTGAAGGGTTCCGCAAAGTTGCAAAGTCAGAGCCAGGCGTGACGCCGTAAGGAGATGCCTGATCCACTGGCTCTAGCGGCCCCCACCATGGCATGGGAGAGTAGCCACATAGACGTGTTCAAAACTAATTTCAGAGTGGCCATGCGAGTCGAGAAGGTCTGTTTGTCCTCGGCTGACATGGACTCAGGGGGAGACTCAGCGTATTCCTTCACCAGATCCCGCTGAAGCCTAATCACATGTGCCAAGTAATTCAGCGCCCTTATGGAAAAGGTAGCTGAAGCAAACATCCGCTTTCTGATACAATCCATCGTCCGAGACTCCTTATCAGGAGGATGGACCGAGGAACTATCCTGTGCCAGTTCCTTCTTGGAGGCAGCCGACACCACCATGGCATCTACTGGGGAAACTTTACTCCACGCTGTCCTATCCACCGGGGGACTAAGGATCTTATCTGGTCTCCTGGGGATTGGCTCTACAGTGTCCGGCTCCTTCCATGCCCTGGTAGTAATGAGGTCGACCAGGGGGTCGGCCGGAGGGGACACCCAAGTGGGAGATGGGCCTGCGTCAAATGCCTCCAGAAACACTGACTCATCCGAGGAAGGCTTTTGGGATGACCAACCCCCTTTTAGGCGTAGCATTTCCATAATTTCTCCAAAGGAAACGTCCTCGGGGGGGGGGGTGACCTGGGGGAACCTTCCCCTTCCTTTAAATCGGTGTCTTCCGTGAAGGACTGGGGGGAGTCCAAGTGCTTCCTCTTACACTTACGTTTGTGAGGGACCTCCTCGGTGGGACTGTCTGAGGAGGGCTCACCAACAGGGTCATGTTCCTCCAGGGGAAATGGCTGGGGTGTCGACGCAGGCTGTCCATGGGGATGGATGATGGAAGACAAGCCCATCTGCAAGGGAATGGTGGATGGATCCGTAGCATGAGCAGGGGGTCTCGAACCTCTCAGGAGAACCCTCTCCACCAAGTTGAACGCCGAAGGTGAAGCGCTCTCTCTGGGATGCGTGAGCGACACCCTCGGATCTGACACGTGGATCAGCGGAGCCGAAGTGATCGGACCCGAAAGGGAAGCGTGCTCCGACCACAATGGAGCAGAAGACACACTTACCCCCCTCGGATCAGACAAATGGCTCTCGGCCCCGAGAGCTTGGATCTGAAAAGGGATCCGACAAACTCGAGGGCATTGCCGGCATCAAAGAAGCAACTACTATCGGTGCCGACTCCCTGACTCCGAGACTACTCGGATCCGACGGCTCCAAAACCTGATAATGGATTGGTGAAGGAGCTATTGGGGGCAAAAAATGGGGCTGAGCTCCCCCCCGGAGGGGGGGAGGCAGGAGCACTCCCATCTGCATCTGGGCTTGGAGGAAACGACGCATCATCCGGTCCATGTCAGCGTCTGAGAGGCTTTGTGTCGACCTAGAAGAGGCAGCCGCAACAACCTTGAAGATGGCCGGGGCTCCTCCTCCAGCTCAGGAGAGAAACGTGGGGAACGGAGCCGAGAGGGGGAGGACCCGGGAATCTTCAGGGGAGAAGAGAGTTGTTTAGCTGGCGGGGCCGATGGGGCTGAGTCAGCCTGCCGCTTGTGGCTCCTATGTTTCTCTCTATCCCTCTCTCTCTCTCTCTCTCTTTCTCTTAGCATCCTTCTCTCCCTGGGAAATGGTGGGAGGTTGAGTCCCAGCCAGGGGAGATGGTACAGCTGGCTGAACAGCCGCAGCTGGAGCCAGTGAGAGAGGAGGAAGAAGAAGAATCCATGAGTAAAAGACCCACCAGGATCAGCTTGTTTCTCCTATCCCTCACAGCCTGGGGGTTAAAGGCTGCACAAATAAGGCAGCCTGATGATAAATGCACTATCCCCAGGCAAAGAACGCACTGAGTGTGGCCATCGGCTGGGGAGAGCTTATGGCCACACTCAGAGCACTTGGAGAAAATGGCCTTAGGGCCTTCGGCCATAACAAAAACCACACCACACACAAGAATAAGGGGAAGGGGGAATATACTAAAATTAAGCTAGGCTAAAGTGTTTAAACGATCACAAACACACACCTATCAAAACATTGTTAAAAGTCAAGAATTCACCCAATACTCACTCCCTAACCGCTAGGAGCTCATAACTCGTGCTTGTTAAAGCCACGGCAAATGAGATCTGGGGACTGGAAGGAGGTAGCAGGGTATTATGGGTAAGGGGAGGAGCTTGGAACTCAGATCTTTAGCTTGGAAAGCTGTTGGCTTGGATCCAGATCGGATCAGATACCCACAGGTTGCTGATTAAATGAAGTTAACTACTTCAGATCTATACATTTCTTGGCATTGAGCTTGAGCCCATGGCTCTGGCACCAAGCATCTGTTTCTGTAAGGCCCTTTTGTAGAGTATAAACATTATTTGGGGATTCAGTAATAGCTCCAAGTTTGCAGTCATCTACGAACTTTGTTGCCAGAGTCCCTTAGTGTTGGCCTGTACTTCAGAGAAGTGGATGCTAAACAAGAGTGGTCCCAGGACTGAACGCTGTGGTACTCCACTTGTCTGGAGCTGGATTTGGAGTCGGCTACTTTTACAGTGTGGGTTCTGTCAGTAAGCCAGTTGGCAACCCATCGAGTGATGTAGGGATTAATGCCCAGCTTAGTAAGTCTATCTATGATTCCAGAGTGGGGGATGATGTCAAAGGCCTTAGCGAGGTCCAGATAGGCTGTGCGGACCATCTTACCCTCGTCCACACCTCTGGAGACTGATTCAAAGAAGTCAATCAAGTTCAGGAGACAAGATTGGCCTTTCATGAACCCAAACTGGGTGGGGTCCAGTGTTTGAAGGTCACCGATGTCTTTGTTTATAAGTTCCATGACAATACGTTCCATAGCCTTGCAGATCAGGCTCATCAGACTGATGGGGCGGTAGTTCCCAGGATTCAAGGTGGATCTCCCCCCTTGTTAAGTGGGATAACTGTAGTTGTGCGCCACTCAGTGGGCATGAAGCCTGAGGTGAGGCTATGATTGAACATGACACTTAGGTGAGGTGCCAGTTCATTTTGTAGTGCATGTAGTACACAGCCTGGGATGTCATCTGGTCCCATGGATGCTGTATTCTTAGCTTTGGAGAGTGCGTTTTTTACCTGTGTGGCCGTTATTACCGGAATTTGGCAATCTTCCAGTATTGAGATGGGCTGTTTAAGGGTGATGGGGGGTGAAGTTGGCACTGAATTGATCAGCCAGGATACTGGCAATATCCTTGGGATCAGTATATTTAATGCCATTCTGTTTACTTGACATAGTTATAGAATGCCTTGTGGTTGTCTTTGAAATCGTTGGCAATTTTATTTTCGTAAGTAGCTTTGGAGGATTTTATGAGGGATCTCAGCTTCTTACCGAGTCTGGTAAGGGAGTTTTTTGCATCCTGGGATTTTCCTTTTTTCTGCAACAGTTTCTTCCTTTTGTTGTAAAGTTTGTTTATGGCAGGGGACCACCAGATTGGCTTCCTTTTTTGGAGAAGAGCATCTTAGTTCTATTTAGGATGACACGATTCATGCATGAGTGGATGTGCTCGTACAGTGCCTTAGTGTAGGACTCAGCAGTCGAACTTTCAGTTCCCATCTGCATGGGTGTCATGAAGTTTGTCACTTCTGACTTGAGTAGCTTGAAGTTGGCTATGGAGAAGTTTTTTATGCAAGTTTCCTTACTAGGGGGTGGGGGTGGGATGTGGATGTTAAGTGTGATTAGCTTATGGTCTGACCTGACCAACAAGGGGGTTACCATAGGTGTGGAGCATCGATTTCCCATGCTGGTAATGACCAGGTCTAGGATATTGGAGCCCCAGGTGGGACTAAGGATTAGTTGATTCAGGGCGTTGGAATTTATGAATTCCAAGAACCGTTGGGCAAAGGTGTTGGTACACAAGTAGATTTCCCAGTTAATGGCAGGGTAGTTGAAATCACCCGGTATTAGGGTGTTTGGTTACTCAGATAAAATTGGAACCAGTGGAGAGAGTGCTTGTCTAAGGAATTTGTTTTCAGGGTGTAGATGGTGATTAACCATATTGAAAGCCTTTGAAAGGTCCAAAAAAAGGGCTGAGGATAATTTGTTGTTATTCCTGTTACAGTTTACAGCACTGGAGAAGGTGAGAAGGGCAGAGGAGGTACTATGATGTGGCCTGAAGCCATGAGAGTTAGTCAGTAGGTTGTTCTGGAATGGATAGTGCAGAAGCTGTTTATGGATGCACTTTTCCATAATTTTAGCTAGTGGTGGCAAGATAGCTACAGGTCTAAAGTTATATAGTTCAGTGGAGCTACCACCTTTACGTGGGGGTATGACATGAGATATTTCCCCGATGGACGGGAGTTTACCTTCTGATATGGTACGACTGATTAGAATGGAGATCGGGTATGCTATGGCATCGCCAGCTTTTGCAGATACTCAGCAGGGAGAAGATCCACAGATAGTTTGGTAGGTTTTATTTTTTTGATTAGGGTACGAATATAAGATGTAGAGACCGGCTGGAGGCTGGAAGCTAAAGGAATGCTTGGTGCTAGTTGTGGTATCCTGGATGTTAGAGGATCCCTGTGGTAGCTGGCTAGCTAGGGCCTGGATAGTCTCAGTGAAGAAACTATTGAAGGTATTAGCTACATCCTCTGGTAGTTTGTCAGTAGAGGCTGAGCGAATTGGTGTGGTGATTTGTCCTGGATGCAGTAGTTTGTTTATACCTGCCCAAAACTTTTGAAGGTTATTTTTATTTCTCTGCTGGAGATGGAAGTAGAAGTTTTTTTTATCTGACAAAGTGGATCTTTTTGTCTCACTCCTTAACTGCCGGTATTTAAATTGATCTAGAGGGGTTTTAGTGGTATGCCATGTGGCCCATGCCTTGTTTCGGAGTATGATGAGGTATGGAGCATGAGAATTATGTGTGGTAAGGAATTTATTGTTAAAGTAAGCAACAGCTTCCTCCAGGGGTAGTTATTTTAGGGCAGACCAATTGCTTGATTTGAGCTCATCTTGAAACTTGGTAAGATTAAAGCTCTTATTATTTGTAACTGCTCTATAGGTGGGCTGGTGGGGGTTATTGGTTTTGTGTTTAACTATAAAGGTAAGAAAGTGATCACTAAGGTCATTGGGGATGGCTATTGATTAGTATCCAGTCTAGTATTCTTTCTTCGGATTAGATTTGCTTATCCTGGTGGTGGTAGATATGACCTGTGTAAACCCATATAGGTTTACATGGGTAGTAGGAGACTTGGAGGAGCAGGAGTTCCAGTCTATGTTAAAATCTCCTAGAACTATGGTTTCTTGGGGATAGGTATTAGCTAACCAGAGGAGGATGTCTTTTAGATTACTGGCATTATTCCCTGGGGGAATGTACATGCATACAATATTTATACATTTGTTTTTGTTAATATGGAATTTTGTAGAGAGTTAGAAAGACCTTGGTTTGTAAGATATCAATTCTCACTCCTATGTAGTCTAAGACCTGAACAGGGTCTAGAGAAGACTTGGATATGTTGACTGTAATGCCCAACAAGTGTGACAATTTCAGGAAATAGTCTCTGGCCTGACAATGTAGATGCCTGGGGGGAGCGGCAAGGAGCAAATCGTCCAGGTACGGGTAGATCTGTACCCCCTGAGCCTCAGGTGAGCCGCTTCTACTGCCATAACCATGGTGAACACCAAGGGGGGCTGTGGTGAGACTGAAGGGTAGGGCTTGGAATTGATAGTGATTAGCCCCTAGCCGAAAGTGGAGGAACTTCCTGGAGCGTCTGTGCATTTTGATGTGGCACTACGCGTCCTGGAGATCTACTGAGCACATCCAGTTATTCCCTGTAGGTAAGGCATGATGGATTGTAGAGTGACTATCCTGCACTTCTCTTTGGCAACTGACAGGTTTAGAGTGGAAAGGTACAGGATAGGCCTTAGGTCCCCCGTCTTTTTTGGCACCAAGAACCTAGAATTGATGCCTGATCCAGACTGATCTAAGGGGACGGGCTGGACGACTCGTTTCCTTAGCAGTTTTTTTTATTTTGAGTGCTGCTGCCTCCCTTTGCATGGGTGAAACATCCGGGAGGTGTCAAAGGGGGTGGTATAACCTCTGGATATTATTTGAAGCACCCCAACGGTCTGATGACATGGACTCCCATGCCATCAGGTGCATAGAAAGGTGACCCCCGACTGCCTCCAGAGAAGAGCAGGCAAGCAACCCTTCAGGGCTGCTGCACAGGCCTGTCTGAGAATGGTTCTCGAAAACAAAAAGTTTTCAGACCCCCCCCCCCTGCCTCTGGGCCGGTGTCTGTCCTGTCCCCCTCTGCCTCTAGGGGAAGGTGAATCCCAAGTGTCCCGGGAATACTGAGACTTCCAGAACCACATCTTCTTTTGCCTCCTCTGATTCCTGGAAAAGGATCTTTTGGGTTTAGAGAAGCGGATCCCGACGGCAGACAGTGTCTTCCCATCCTTTTCACTCTGGACCAACGTCTCACAAACTGTCTTTCCAAAAAAGGAAGAACCATCATAAGGGGCATTCGCAAAAGACACCTTAAAGGATTCCGTGAATTGACAAAGCCTAAGCCAAGCATGTTGCCTCATGGCAACGCCGGACCCAGCCGCCCTTCCTGCTCCTTCAGTAGCATGTGAGAGGAGGCACATGGACGTATTAGTAACCACTTTGCGAGCGGCCATTTGCCCAGAGAATGTGCGTTTATCCTCCGGTGACACGGACTCTGGGGAACTCAGTGAACTCCTTGACCAGGTCTCACTGTAGTCTAGTTTTGTGGGCCAATTCATTCAGTGCCCTTATAGAAAAGGTGGCTGAAGCACATGTCCGCTTTCCCAGACAACCCATCATCCTGGACTCTTGGTCGGGGGATGAACTGTAGAACTTTCCTGGGCTAGTTCTTTGTTAGTGGCAGCCGCTACTACCATGGTGTCCACTGGGGACCACTTGTTCCAACTCAGGTCTGTCTACTGGAGGGCTCAGGATTTTATTGGGGTGCCTGGGGATTGGCTCCACGGTGTCCAGCTCCTTCCATGCCCTGGTGGTAATAAGGTCCACCAAGGGATCGGTGGGGGAGGAGAGACACCCAGAAGGTAGATGGGCCCGTGTTGAAGGCCTCCAGGAACACCGACTTGTCCAAGGAAGGCTTGGGGTGCACCAACACCCCACTGGCACAGGATTTCCATGATGTCTCCAAAGGAGACATCGGGGGTGGTGATCTGGATGAACCTTTCCCTTCCTCCAAATCAGTATCCTTAGTGAGGGACTCTGGAGAGGCGTCAAGGTGCCTCCTTTTGCACATTCGCTTGCGAGGCATCTCTTAATTGGAACTCTCCAGAGAAAGCTCTCAAACTACCTGTGGTTCCTCAAGGGAATCAGTTTGGGGCACATTGAGCACAGGCTGTCCCTGCATGGGCAAAATGGCTGAAGATGCACCCAGAGGCGAGGGAGTTGTGGCGGAATCCAATGAGATGGTCAGGGGCCTCGATCCCCTGGACAGAACCCTTTCCACCACGTTGAAAGCCGAGTGAAAGCGAGCCTACTGAGACAATGACAAGGAAACTGCTCTCCCCGGATCCGGCATGGGGATGGGAGCCTCGCCTGAAGGAGCCGAGATACCGAGGGGTAGGCCTTGACCTGACAGCATTGGAGCCAAAGGAGCAAGACCCAGTCCCTCGGATCCGATGCCCAGGCTTCGGCTCCAAGAGCCGCTTGGGTCTGAACCAGTAGGATCCAACGTGCTCAGGGTAATGGCCGGCGTCGAGGTACACGGTACCATCGGAGCCGACCCCCTGACTCTGGGACCTCTCAGATCCAAGGACTCCGATACCAGGGGTCGGACCAGAAAAGGAGATATTGGGGCAAAAAAGGGAAGCGAGCTCCCCCCTCCAGAGGGAGAGGGGACTGGCAAGACCCCCATCTGAATCTGGGAGCGAATAAACCTTCACATCATTTTGTCCATGTCCGCTTCAGATAAACTTCTGGTGGACTGTGACGAGGCCACCAACACCGTCCGGGAGGGTCGATCTGCGGAGGCCCTAGAAAGCGGTCTAAGCTCCTCTGGTTCCAGTGAAAATCTCAGCGATCAGAGCCAAGGAGAAGCTGGCCTGGAAAAACCAGACTGTTTAGGAGGAAGACCCACCGGATCCGGCCAGTCAGGGGATCTCTTCCTCCCTTTGTCTCTCTCCTTCTGTCTTTGCTCCTCTCTTTTTTGACTCCCTATCCACAGGGCTCTGTCCAGAAGGTTGAGTCCCGGCCTGTGAGGGAGAGGAAGAGACAGTGTTTGAAGTAGAAGGGGCGGTCATGGCCATGACTGCAATAGAAGAAGCGGCAGCTGCCTCCGTAGCAGGGAGAAGTACCTTGAGGATCAATTTTGCCCAACAATCCTTTAGGGCCCTGAGGTTGAACCCCACATAAATAGGGCAATCTGAAGAAAGATGGGCTGCCCCCAAACACAACACATGGAGAGGGCATCCACCAGGGACAACTTATGGCCACACTCTGTCCACTTTCTGAAGACCAACTTGGCCTGCTGATCTGCCATGCCAACAAAGAAGGTATGATGTACCAAAAACTTTAAACTACCCGACCCCAACACTCCCAACTCACTCACAAGGAGGGGGAAGGTAGATAAGGCCTGCTCTACCTACAACACAGAAAAACTTTTTTTTTGAACAGGAAACGAAACGAAAGGGAGGGGAAGCCAAAGGGCAGAAGAAACGCACCTACATTTACAGCAACTCTAACACCCACAAAAAAGCAGAAAATGTGCCTACCACGCCTGGAGCTCTAAGATCACGCTGTTTGACAAAGCCATGGTAAACGAGACCTGAGAGAAGGAAGGATATGAAGGGTATTATGGGTAAGGGGAGGAGCTTGGAGCTCAGATCAGATGCTGGTGAAGCTGCTGTCTCGAATGCAGTCCAGATCAGACACCCGAAGGTTGATGATCAAATGAAGTCAACTACTTCAGATAGCTATATGTATATGTGTATGTATATATATATATATATATATATATATATGTGTATGTATATATATATATATATATATATATATATATATATATATATATATATAAATATATATATATATATATATATATATATATATATATATATATATATATATATATATATATATATATATATATATATATATATATATATATATATATATATATGTATATATACAAACACACACACACACACACACATATGGGTCTATTTCACATCACCTAAAACCCGTTTGACTGACTTTCATTTCACTGAGACCAAATCAACTAATTTTCAAAATACTGAAAACTCATTTGACTGAATCTCATTTCACTGAATTGTAAGCCATAGACATGATGTGGGTTTCCCTTCTCCTGTGACTTGTTTATGATAAAAAGAATTTCTGTAACTTACAGTGCTGACTGTCAGAATACCGATAGTGATGCAGAAAGTAGTGATGTAGTGTTTTAAAATGAGGGTATGTCTCTCTACATTTTTATGGGAAGTATCTAAAGTAATATGGCAGATTTTTTTTGTGTTCCCATCAGTAGTGGCAGCGTGTAGGCTACTGTAAAGCAAGTAAAAGGTATATGCACTTTTCCCCACTGTAGTACGATCCTGGAGTTATATATATATATATATATATATATATATATATATATATATATATATATATATATATATATATATATATATATATATATATATATATGTGTGTGTGTGTGTGTGTATGGGGGGTGTAGCCCCCCCACTTAGTTTGGTTTTATATTGTCCGGTTTGTGTTAAGATGGTAAGTAAGTAGTTTTTAAGTTTTGGAAAGCGGTACTACTGTTGAGTATGTTTGTTTATGGTTTAACGTTTAGCTTCTAAAATTTAGTACTGTAAGCATTCAGTGAAAGAGATTCAGTCAAATGAGTTTTCAGTATTTATATATATATATATATATATATATATATATATATATATATAAAGCCCAGCTATGGGTATCAGTACATACCAGTATACATACCAGTAATACTGGAGTATGCTACAGGCTTTCCATGGAAAGCACTACCACTCCACAAAGTTAATATAAAGGCTATTTCTAGGGAACTAACCTGTTATTTTCGAGTGGTTACCTCTAAAGCGATACACTGGTGACCACTACACTCCTTTTATGTCAAGAGTATTACAGCAGTTATATGCTCCCTTTATGTCAAGAGTATTACACCAGTTATGTCAGTGCTTTAAAGCAGAATAGTTGAAGACGTTAGTCTCAGACACACACACACTCATTAGGCCAATCAATGAATATAATAACTCCTTTGACCTACATCTGTCAAGACACATGAAACAACTAGAACACCCACAGAGATAGCTTACTAAAATGAATTATGGCCTAAACAACATGTCCTACATGAACCGACTCAAAGCTCTGTTATTATACTTAGTAACCTGCAGACTGCTAAAAGGATACCTGTGTCTGGCATACAAGGTGTGATGATGTCAGGTATTGCTAGCTATGCCAGAAGAAGTAGGGCAGTGGATGTGTAACATATGCCAGCACAGCTAGCTGGAGTTTTGTAAAGAATTATATGTCATTTGTATATCATTTATATATCAAATGGATTTGTACAGGTGCTTGTGTTGAAAATGTATTTGCAAAGCTGCTTGTGTTAAATCTGTACCTACAGTGAGTCCTACTGGACAGAAAAGAAATATACCTGTATGTCAGACTGTATTGTAATGATTGAAATGAATATATTGCAACAGAGGTTACGGGAAGAGAAGAGGTTAATCTCAGTCCAACTAACTTTGAAAAATAGTCTGAAATTAAATTACCTGGTTTAGGCCATAAAGATTGTATCTTATAGTTCTGACTGCAGCAGAGACAAAATATCTGTGAAAACCAGGACTAGGAATCCTACTGTATTGTCCTTAGGAGTGAATTAATTGCTACCCTGGAAGGGTGGAAGCTTCTGAAATGATTCTATAGCTTCCAGATGCTATAACACATCTTAGCAAAGCTCTGTGTGTATATTGTAAACCATGTGCAACATTCTTGCTCACTTTCTAGTAAAGGGGGCAGTGTGAGAACATGGAAGTCAGGTGAGCTGATGCATGTGATGTCATTTTGATACTAGATGAGACAAAAGTCTCATAGCACTCCGTTTTGGAACTGACAAGACCACTCACCCATTTCATCTTGCCTTTCTATAGTAAGTGAAATAGGGAACAGTAATTCTTCAGCCAGTCAAGAAAATATAGTAAGATTAATTAAGTATTGGTTTTCTATATCTGTGTGAATCTTTCCATTGAAGTTATTTTTAATATTTTCTGTGATTGAAACTCTGGTGCTTAGTGCAAATAGATATTCAGAATTTTCATTTTCTATTATTTAATATCAAATACATTTAAACTTTTCACTAGGACTGGTCTTTTAGGGAATATTTTAACCTTTGAGAGTACTTATATTTCTTTGGTGACACTGTGGCCTCTCTTGAAAGCCTTGCATTTGATCAAAACAGTAGAAAGGCACACAGGAACTTCCCAGCCCAATGGAAGGAGAAAGCATTTGTATTCTGTCTTTCAGGCTGAGACACAAGGATCCATGACACAGAACTGGTGAAGCTGATGGCTGGTTGGTGATGCAAGGAAGTCTGAGTAGTGCCCCACTGAAGGGCAACTGTCTGGAAAACCCATATATTTAATGTCCAATGGAGGGGGGTCCTCCAGGAAGCAGCTTAGGATGTCTGGCAAGACAATGTCCTGAGAAGGAATGTGTGTGGCTGCGAGTGTGATGTCCATCTGGGTGGCTAAGTTCCATGCCTTCTATGATAACCTGCACAACTGGTAACATCTGGTACCTCCTAATTTATGTACCATGTGACTGTGGTGTTTGCTTTGTACACTAGGGGTGGCCTGGGTTTCCAAAGGTGGACGAAAGTCTGAAGTGCTTTCAGAAGAATGCCTTCATTTCTTTCAGATTGATATGTTTCTTCAGGAAAAGACACTACCATCTACCCTCCACCCGGTGTGACCCTGTCCATGTCCCCCATGCCTCATCCGAGGCATCCATGTAAACCTGTTGAAGAGGAAGAGGTAGAGTGAATGGAAGCATTGAGCTGAGGTTGACCTGTCCCTTCCATCAAAGTAGCTCCTTTTTGAGACAACTGAGGAGGAGAATCAGGATGTGCAAGGGTTGGCAGTGCTGGGAGTTTCCTCATCTGAAGACTGGCCGGGGATGCACAGGGATGGTGGCTGCCATGAAACCCAAAGTTCATAGCAGCTCTATTGCTGTGCAATGTGTTACAGAAGAGAGATCCTAGAAAAAATTGGACGGACTGACCTTTCTCCTGGGGGAGGAAGGCATGCATTATCTTTGTATCCTGTATGCAACCCAGGAAAATCAGGTCCCCAAAATCCACAAGGTCTTTCAGACCCTCCCATGAGACCTTTGGTGGATGGAAGGGACTCTATAACAGCTGCCTGTGCCCAATACTTAGATTATGAATTAAAGAAAGTATTACAACTGGAAACCCAGACATGCAAAGATTCCTGAACCTTTTTAGAACAGATCAACAAAACACAGTATGATGCAAATGATTTATTAGTTACCATAAACATCAGGGATCTGTACACTGTTATCCCACAGACCATATGTCTAGAATGGGTTAACAAAATGTTATTGGAATACAAAATTGACCAGGATAAAATAAACCTTATCCTGGAATTGCTGGAGATAATTTAACTAACAATTAAAATTCTTCCTCCTTTAACAACAAATATTTTTTGCAAACAACCAGTGTAGCCATGGGGTCAGCCTGCAGTGGGGCATTTGCCAACATGGTCAAGGCACATTGGGAGAGACTCATATTTCAGTCAGACTATCGTCCTCATATTAAAATGTATTATAGGTACCAGGATGATATTAGTTTAATATGGAAAGGTCCCTTCATCAATGTCGGATCAATTTTTAGAATATATTAATATCACGACCACTTTTTTACATTTCACTTGGGTTATTAATTCAGATCACATGGACTATTTGGATGTCCATCTGTTCACAGATTAAACAAATGGGAGGTATGCTACCACAATTTATAGAAAAGAAACTTATTTGAACTCTTTTCTACACTATAGTAGATCCCACCCGGATCACCAGAAAAGATCAGTTGTTAAAGGGCAGCTAGTAAGAGCTGCCTGCATGGTGTCAAGGGAAGAAGATTTTAATTTTGAGTGCACAAATTTGAAAACCATGCTTTTAAAAAGAGCATATCCTGTGGCCCTACGTAATGAATTAATAAAATAAGTTAAAGAGAAGAGAGAAACAGGTTATTTTAAACCTACTGTTGGTATTGATATTTTAGACTGGGACTTGTCGAATACAGAATTCATGGCACCAGAGATGCACAGTGTTACCTCCCTGAAATCTTTGATCATTACTTAAAGTTCTGATTTCCACAGCTTAAAGTGGATTTTTTCAGAAAAACTGGGATATTTTAACTAAGGATATTGGAATTAGAACTCATTTAGGTGATAAACCATTAATAACATACAGAAAAGGTAAGAACTTAAAGGACCCTCTTAAAAAAGGCATGTCCAGATTGTGTCAGGTCATTTGAGCACCCACAAATGTGGAACATGCAAATGCTGCCACAAAATTAAAACTGGGGATATGTTCATTATTAATAATTTAGAATACTGTATTAAAGGGAGATATAATTGTTCTTCAAAGGCTGTGGTCTATGTGGCTATATGTGACCTGTGTCCTGTGTTTTACATAGGTAAAACTGAAAGGAAATTTAGTCACAGAATTTAAGAACATGACTATGCCACCAGAAAGAACTATTTGAATAATGCTTTAGCCAGACATATTCATGACAACATTGACCATAACTTTAGGTTCATGGCTACAGACCATGTAGATATTAATGATAAAAGGCCTTGGGGGTGTTTTTAGAATTAAAAGAACTCGGATGGCAGATTTCACTGCATGCGGACAAATGGCCAGGCATTAATGAAAGGACCTCTGTCATCCCTGTGTTAAAATTAAAAGCTCTTGAAGGAAATAAAATAGTATAACAAGTATGATAATGAAATATGGAATGTATTGTCTTTTCCAAACGTCTGTCCTTTCTGGATGTATACATAAACAGTAGAGAATGGGTGTTTTATTTTAAATCATCTGTATTCTCTCAAACATCGTCATTTTTTACATATTTGGGATGTAATATTGTGACTAAGGGGTTAATTTTTCCTTGTTTTTCCTTGTCGTTTCCTTTTGTCCAATCAGAATGAAGTATATATTATTTAAATGTCTGCATTATACTATACTAATGTCTGATTACGTTTACATTAGTTAAACGAAAGCGCTTACTTGTTTTATTATTTTACATTAAATACAAAGATTTTATATTAACCTTTGTGTTTTCTGCTTGTTGTGAGGATTTCACCTGCCAGTTTTTGTTTTATTTATTGGTTTGTTTGAGTACTTTGTTTCTCTAAACCAAGCTGTCAGCTTGATACTGGCCAAACCAAAAACTGAAGCAAAATAAAAAACCACAGTCAAGGATGATAGAAAAAAATCAACTCAAAAAAAGAAATAGCGCACACTCCTTTATTGCCCGCTTTCGTCGACAGACCATCAGAATAAAAAACTTCTCATAAAACAGCATATAAATAACGCTTCCAATCAAAAGTTAATTGAAACAATTAGCAAAATTGATTAAAAATCTTTAAAGACACAGAATCAAGTAAAAAAAGAACTAATATCAGCATTCTTGTTAATAGACAAATCTCTGTATTTTAAAAAACATTTTACATTAATTGTATAATTTAAACCAGGATGCACATCAGATCTCAACTTAATTTGCCAAAGAGTCTCCCGTTGTTCCAAATAATTTTTAAAATCCCCCCCTCTAAGGTCAGGATGAACAACTTCTAATACAGAAAATACAAATTTCTTAAACACAGAACAACTAACTGAATGCTTAAATAATGCATTGGTTCCATCCTTTTGACGAATAGCATAAAGGTGCTCCTTAATACGAACTTTTAAGTGCCTGGTGGTCATCCCCACGTAAAAAGCAGGACAACCAGAGCACATACTGATGTAAACAACACCTTTTGTGTTGCAATTCACAAAAGATGGTACACCTATGATTTTCTGATGGGTGACAATATTTATGTATGGACCCTCAGATATATACCGACACATGTTGCATTGATGGCAACAGTGCATACCTTTTTTATCAGTAGAAATGACTACAGAGTTGTTGTCATTAAATTCTAAAATTTTCTTTAAACTACTGTTGTTCTTTGATACAAAAGAAGGTTTGTCACCCAGCACTTTATGTAAATCCAAGTTGCCCCTAATAATTCTCCAATTTGTTTGTAATATTTGCTGGATATACTGACTGTCAACTGTCATATCAAGGGCACAAATCAAATTAGTGTCAACAGTTTTGTTGGAAAAAACAGTGTTAGAACACAGATTTTCTTTAGAAGTGTAATCCAACAATGGCTTATAAACATTGGTGCGTTTGTTTTTAATCTCGTCACTGGTTTTTAATAAGTCAGGTCTAAAATATCCTCTGTCTATGAACAAATTAATAATAAATTCTAGCTCACAAACAAAATCACTATATTTTGAAGTCATGCGACTAGCTCTTATAAATTGCCCCCTAGGAATATTTTTAACAATATGTCTAGGGTGGTTACTTGTATAGTGTAAATAACTATTGTTAAACGTCACCTTACGATAAATACGACTGTGAAATCTTGAGTCTTCAAAATCCCACCAAAGAAGCACATCCAAAAAGTTAACTTTTAGTCCAACACAATCTTTTGTAAATTTAAGATAGCTAGACAATGAATTAACTTCAAAAAGAAACAAGTCAACAGTATTCAAGTCACCTTCAATAATGAAAAACAAATCATCAACATAACGACAAAAAAAGGAAATATTAAATTTGTTGCTTAAATGGGGTAAAAATTCATACTCCCACCATGCCATTACCAAGTTGGCATACGCTGGTGCAGCGGGAGACCCCATTGCAACTCCCCTCTTTTGCCTATAATAAGTTTTGTCAAAAAGAAAAAAATTATTCTCTAAAATTATGTCCAAAAAACCACAAATAGTGGATATAACATTACTTGTAAGCCCATAATTCTTTTTAGATAAAAGACAGCATACAGCTTCAACGCCATCATAATGAGGTATACAAGTATACAAAGATACTACATCAATAGTTAACATGATGCGTTTTTGAAAATCAAATGCTCCACTCTGGGCATACAAGTTTAACTTATTCAAAAAGTGCCACGAGTCTCTAACATAAGAGACCTCTTTTGTCAAACATGGTCCTAATATAGCGTCAATGACGAGGGAAATACCTTCAGTTACAGAATGCGGTGAAGAAACAATGGGCCTAATAGGAGGGTTTAGCAAACACTTATGGGTTTTTGGAATCCCAAAAATAACACCAATTCTGGGTTGTTGTACCGTACAAAAATCAAAAACCTCATAATTAATGTCACCAGACATAAGAGCATCATATAAATAAGAATAAATGTGTCGTTGTTTTTGTAAAATTTGATGGAAACTAATACTTTCATATTCTTCAGTATTATTTAGAATTTCCAGCATTTTATTCTTATAAAATTCTTGTTCCATGATGACAATGTTGCCACCCTTGTCACTTTTCATGAATCTAAGATCTTTATTTAAACTCTTTAAATTATAAAGAGCTTTTGTTTCTTCAACATTTAAATTTCGATGTGTATGTGATTTACTTTTAAACATCAATTCTAGATCTTGAATACACAATTCCTCAAACACTTTAATAGTGTGATGTAATAGAGGAGTGAAAGAAGAAGGTTTAATTAAAACTTTGTTTTTTACAGGTATGTCATTCATTATATAGAATAAATTCAATTTCCTGGTGTATTTTTTAATGTCTACAACAGTTTTACTGTAATTAGCTCTAACGCCAGGAACAAAATTCAGTCCATATCTAAAAATCTTTAACTCAGTGTCTGTAAAATGATGGTTACTTAAATTAATAAGACCAAACTTGTCAACAACAGAATCTATGTTTCGTCCCCCGAAGATCCTGAAGCCAGAAAAGTCCGGCTTCTTGTTAAGACAGTCCGTTTGTTGCTGTAATTCTTCTTGTTGAAAAAAACAGAAGTAGAACTGTTAGTTGTAACTTTAGAAACAGCCCCCACTTTATTCTTAACTTTAACACTACTGTCATTGTTAGAAATAGTGGAAGCACTGTCCTCATTTGCTTCCCCTTTGTCAGCAATGTTCCCAACATCAGGGTTTAGATCAACTGTTAAAGATTCACTACGCTCAATTTCACTAACAGGAACAAAAGAGAACTCTTGTTTAGCCCTCTTGTTAGTGAAAACCTGTTGACCTGCAGGACAGGACTTAGAAATTGCTGAACTATAAGTCCTGTTTTTTCCATAGTTTGAATCATGACCATAATTGCCAAAAAAACATTGATTAGCAGCATTGTTAGTAGCATTGTACCCTTTGTTAGCAAAATTATCATAGGCGGTTTGGTTTTGGTACGAGGAAATATCCCGCGCCAATTTAGATTGTTTCCACCCAATAACTTCATTAGAGTGATGCTCAACTTCAACAAACAAAGAATCAAAAAATTCGGTAAAGGTGTCATCAGAAAACATAACTTTTAAACTGGTTTCAGTGCTGGTAATCTCATCCTTGAGTAAACTCATTTTAGCGTTGTTATTATCAATAAGTAATTTGAGTAAACGTAACCCAGCATCATTAAAGAAAGCTACCAAAGTTTCAAATAGTGGATGGTCGGCATAAACACCGTTAGGACACTTGAAAAATCTTAGTCCCTTGGGGACTATATTTAATTCAATACAACGTTGAAAATAGCAATTTTCCAAATCTAAAGAATGGTACCTTTTGAGCAGCCTCAACAGTAGTTCACGCTTCTTGTTTATGTCAACGCTGTTCACTTTTTTCGGATTGTTTCCAGAGTTGCTAAAAGGATTGTCGGAAGACACGAAAAAATGTTCAACGGAATTATAGCAAACACGCCTGCTTCTGTTGTCACTAAAGTTGGAGCATGATTTAGCCAAACACTCTTCTTTCTCAACACCGACTGTGTTTCCTAATTCGATAACAGTATCCATCTCTTCGTATGCTTCTACGGGACTGGAGGCATTCGACACAGTTCTCCCATCGCGATAACGCTCACGCTCGCTGCCACGCTCACCAGCTTTGGATATTAGAAATTTTAATGAATTCTGTATATCCACCAAGGTAGAAACTAATAAATTGTTAACGTTGTTAGGGTTGACATTGTCAGATGTTGGCGTAGGATGAATCGACAAACCCAAACCCTATTGCTTTTTACATGGGGATGACCACCAGGCACTTAAAAGTTTGTATTAGGGAGCACCTTTATGCTATTCGTCAAAAGGATGGAACCAATGCATTATTTAAGCATTCAGTTAGTTGTTCTGTGTTTAAGAAATTTGTATTTTCTGTATTAGAAGTTGTTTATCCTGACCTTAGAGGGGGGGATTTTAAAAATTATTTGGAACAACGGGAGACTCTTTGGCAAATTAAGTTGAGATCTGATGTGCATCCTGGTTTAAATGATACAATTAATGTAAAATGTTTTTTAAAATACAGAGATTTGTCTATTAACAAGAATGCTGATATTAGTTCTTTTTTTACTGATTCTGTGTCTTTAAAGATTTTTAATCAATTTTGCTAATTGTTTCAATTAACTTTTGATTGGAAGCGTTATTTATATGCTGTTTTATGAGAAGTTTTTTATTCTGATGAAGTCTGTCGACGAAAGCGGACAATAAAGGAGTGTACGCTATTTCTTTTTTTGAGTTGATTTTTTTTCTATCATCCTTGACTGTGGTTTGATACTGGACAGATTTGGGTGACTCAACCCATCGGGGTGAGAAATCAGGTCTGGAAGAGGGTCCAGAATCCACGGTGGATATAAACAGATCAGACCGAAGGAAGGGGAACCAAACTCATCGAGGGCAAAAGGAAGCTATGAAGACCACTCTGCATTTCAACCGAACAACTTTCTTTTTGAATTGTGGAATCAGAGGAATGGGGGGATAGGCATAAAGGAGTCCCGTGGGCCAATCATGAATCAAAGCATCCCTCAGGGACTCCCCCTTTGGGAGGAATAGGGCAAAATAGCTGCTGCATTGGTTGTTTGATAGGGAGGCAAAGAGGTCACAGCAAGGCTGGCCCCAACGGCTGAAGATGTCTGCTGCTACTTCGGGATTGAGAGACCACTCGGGGGCAAGAGAATAAATCTGCTCAACTTGTCTGCAATCACATTGGAGCTCCCCGGGATATGTGTTGCTATCAGAAAGCAGTTGGAAGCTATCACACACTGCAAAATTCTCATGGCCTCTTGACACAGGGGATAGGACTTGGTTCCTCCTTGCATGTTGATATACCAGACTACTGACATAATGTCTGACTGAATTGCAATCATTCCAGAAGGAAAAACTGGTTAGAATACTTGCAACGCTAACAGCACTGCTCTCAGTTCTAGAACATTGATATGCAGGTTGGCCTTCAATGTGGACCATGCACCTTGGACTGTCTTTCCCTGGAAATGCCCCCCCCCCCCACCTTATCAGCGAAGCATCGATGGTCACAATGGCCTTGGGCTGAGGGAACTGGAATGGGTGGCTCCAAAGTTCTGTGTCTGGCCTCATCCATCAAAGAAGGTCCTGCTTGCAAAAGTTTGTTATCTGAATCTGAAAACAAAGAGGGTGATGGTTCGGGAACCACTGAAAGAGAAGAAGCCATTGGAGAATTTGCATGTGCAGTTTCGCAAGAGGCACTATTGGTATGGAAGCTGACATGAATCGCAAGACATCTCTCACCAAGACTTTGTTTTGATAGAGTATCACCCAGAGCTGAAGCCTCAATCTCTGGAGTCTGTGCGCTGGGAGTGACACCAGACAGGATCGGGTGTTGAAGACTGCTCCGATGAATTCCATTTGCTGGGCCGGAGTAAGGTTGGATTTCTCCCAGTACACAGTTATCCCCAAAACTTCTGCCAGAGAAAGGGTGTATTGCAGGGCTGTTACCAGAAGATGCTTGGTGGGGGCGGTAAGGAGCCAATTGTCCAAATATGGAAACACCCGGAATCCTACCAGTCTCAAGTGAGCTGTAACCACTGCCATGCACGTTGTGAACATTCTGGGGGCTGTAGAGAGACCGAATGGCACGGCACAAAGTTGTTGATGCCTGGCTCCTAGCCAGAAGCGAAGTAGACTCCTGGAGCATTTGTCCATTTTGATGTGGTAATATGCGTCCCAGAGATCTATCGAGCACATCCAATCACCCTCCCTTAGAAAAGGGAGAATGGACTGAACCGTGACCATCCAGAATTTGGTTAGAGCAACAGACTTGTTCAAACTGCTGAGATCTAGAATGGGTCTCCAATCCCCTGTCTTTTTTGGCACCAAAAAGAATCTTAACTAAAATCTGGATCCGCATTGGTCTAGTGGGACTAGCTGGATGACTCTTTTTTTGATACAGCTTTTTTATTTCTGAAGCTGCTTCTTCCCTCTGACTGGGTGGAACGTTGGGAAGTTTTGTTGGAAGTTTTGGATAAGTGATGAGGGGAAGGGTGCAACCTCTGGTAATGATATTCTACACCCAACGATTGGTGGTAATAGAGTGCCAGGCAGCTTGGTGCAGAGAAAAATTACCCCAGACTGCTTCCAGAGGAAAGCAATTGAGCCTCTCTTCAGGAGTGCTGCTAAGGCTGCCCAGAGAAGGAGTCTCTGGGTCCTTGGTTACGTGGAACCCCTCTGCCTCTATAGGTGCGTCTTCCAGAATTGTTGCCCCCTCTGCCCCTGGGGGTATCACCACCACATGTGGCACGGAAAGGACCCTGAGATTTTTTGTGCCACATCTTCCCACTCCTCTGGTTCCTGGAAAAGGAAGGTTGAGGGTTAGATAAATATACACCTACGGCAGACAGGGTCTTACAGTCCTGCTCACACCTGGCCAGAATGTCCTTTACCTTGAAGCCAAACAGGGAAGATGCTTCAATGGGAGCATTCAGAAAGGAAGACTTGAAGGGATCTGTGAGGTCACAAATGCGCATCCAGGCATGACGTCTCATAACTATGCCTGAACCCACAGCTCTAGCCACCCCTTCGGTTGTGTGTGAAAGCAACCTCATGGACGAGTTGGAGATAGATTCCAGGGTTGCGAGCTGTGAGGCAACTTTGTCCCTTACCTTATCAGACACTTGTCCTGCGAGTGCTCCAGAGAGTTCAGAGATAATGTCTCTTTGGAGCCTTGTAAAATGTGCTATGTAGTTCAGGGACCATATGGCAAAGGTTGCTGATGCAACAACTCACTTCCCCAATCTGTCCACAGCCCGGGACTCACTGTTGGGTCAGTGGACAGTAGGACTCTCTTCAGCTAGATCCTTTTTTGTGGCCACCGCCACCACCATAGCATCGAGTGGTAAACCTCTGGACCAATGTGGGTTTCCCTCGGGTAGAGAAAGTATCTTGTCGGGTCTCTGAGGGATTGCCTCAACAGAATCAGGGTTTTTCCAGGCGTGTTGCACCACGAGCTGAACAGGCGGGTTCACCCAAGAGGTAGATGGCCAGGGACGAAAAGCCTGCAGAAACACGGACTCCTCAGAAGGATTAGTGGGCTTCCAGTCACCTCTCTATTTTAGCACTTCAAGGATGTCTCTGAAGGAGACATCATCAGGGGGTGACCGCGGAACCCTTCACCATCATCAAAATCCATGTCCTCTGTTAGGGACTCCTCCGGAGAGTCTACGTGCTTCCTTTTGCACGATTTTGTCCATGGGGGCTTCTCAGTGGCGGCTATTGAGGAGGACTTGGAAGAGTGGGTACCCTGTACAGGGGGTTCCTGTAATTTCCCTGCCTAGTATCCTGAGGAGGTGGCCTGTGGCAGCTGTAGCTCAGGGGGAGAAACCTGGGGTTCCGACAGTGGTGGAATGCTTCCAGAAGCAAGTGCCCTCTCCATCGCACAGAAATCAGGTCCACCCGAAGAGGGATGGGTGCCCGGAACCAAGAAGGACAAACTCGGAAACAGGGTCACACCCTGATCCACCGAACCTGCTCCCGAGGATGGAGCCTCAAAGCAGGATTGGTGCAGACAAAGCTCCCAGCACCATGGAACACTCAGAACCATGCCATGAACCAAAGAGCCTGCAGCCCCCAATCACGGGGTTGAGGAAGGACTGGTTCAGCAGGAACTGAGGACCAAAGGGACAATCCCAGAGCCTAAGTGAAGTCCACTACAGACGCCGAGATGGGGGGTTCTGAAAAGGACGTCGGAGCAGGAGGCTTTGGAACCAGAAGGGTCAAAGGAGGAGAATATGATGGAGTCCATGGAGAAGTCAACCCAAGTCCTGCAGGAGGATGGGTCCTGGAAGGTGTGGGTATCCCCCTGGCTGCCAAAAGCTGATCCACAAGATGCACCACATCAAGTTCTGAAAGGCTCCTGGTGGATCTAGTGGATACTCCCGATGGAGAGTTAGGTCGATCTAGGAACAGGCTATAAACTTGGCCTAGAAACAGGTCTATGGACAGAAAGTATCAGGTCCATGGTGTGGAATCTACCGGCACCAATGTCTCAAGTTTGGAGACAGGAAGCAGTGGGGTCAAATTCATTCTTGTCGGGGCCGTAAAAGAGCTCGGTGCTAAAGGGGCACTCTGAGCCGATATAGGAGGTTCAGTTGTCATTGCAGAGATAGGCATCGAAGGCGTGCACTGTGCCAAAGCAGCACCCAGTGCCAAAGTCATAGTAGGCAAGGTGAGGTCTATAGTTGGTGTCGGAGACTCTACCATCCACCTTTTAGACCTATAGTGGATGGTAGAGGGTCTATCACATATGCGTGTGTGAAATTTGTGGATGCTAAGTTAAAACCTATTGTTAGATCTGAGCCCCAAATATACCATGATTCTTGGCATTTTCTTGAGAATATAAACAAGATAGTTTTTGATGACAGTTTGTTATTTGTCACAGTGGATGTTAAAGATCTGTACACCGTTATTCCCCATAAACTTGGTGTACAATGGATTAGAGAATTTCTCCATCTCAGGGGGCTTGACAATAAAAACATCAATGTCATAGACATTTTGTTAGAGTTAGTTTTGAATAACAACTTTTTTATTTTTTGAGAACCAGTTTTTCTTGCAGAAAAGTGGGGTAGCCATGGGGACCCCCTGTGGTAGCAGTTTTGCAAATAGTGTGATGGCTTACTGAGAAAGGGCATTTTTGTTTAACAATTTAAAATTTAGAGAACATGTAACTTGGTATACACGTTACCAAGATGACATGTTCCTCATTTGGAAAGGTGAAGCAGTTTTAATTCAAATATTTATAGATGAGATCACGAAGTTTACGAATTTTCTTGAATTCACCTACCAAATAGGTTATGATGAGATAGATTATCTCGACATCCACCTTTCCAAGGATACCCTGAATAACAGAATAGGTGGGCTTACGGAAAATGGTGGTCCTAAATCTAATGCATTCCTACATTTTTCAAGCTGCCACCCCTTGCATAAAGAAAGCAGTAGTCAAGGGGCAAGCAGTAAGGGCAGCGAGAACGTTTGTAATTTTGATGATCTCATTAAGGAATGTGATTTGTTAAAATCCATGTTTAACAAAAGGGGTTACCCTCAGGCGTTCACTGAACTCACTTTCAACGAAGTTATTAACAAAAGACGCACAGGCTACCTTTCCCCTTTGGTTTCGAAAGGTTATGATGTCTGTTTTGATGAGCCACAATTGGAGATGGAGATTAATGCTTCCCAAGTTCCTACTGATAGGCAGGTCATTACATTCTTGACAACCTTCTCTTTGGATTCTCATTTTATCAAGGAAATCATAATTAAAAACTGGGGGTTTATTTTAGATGACCATGAATTAAGAAGAACTTTTTGTCAAGTGCCCCAGTTTACTTATAGAAGAGGTTTAAACTTGAAAAATTTAGTAGAGAATCCCAAAAATATAGTGAAGGTATACACAGGCATGTTTAAATGTGGTAGATGCCATCAATGTAACTATGTTAAAGTTACAAGAAAGATAATTATTAGAGATAGAGAACACATACTGGATGCTAAATTCAACTGTGATTCTCAAGGGGTGGTCTACGCAGTTGTCTGTGACCACTGTGAGGCTTTCTATATAGGGAAACCGAAAGGAAAATTAAACAAAAAATCTATGAACATGTATACAGTATCAATAATTCTGTCATCACGAATGCCCCAGCTAAACATATCGTGGATTGCCCAACACATAGGGTTTTGTTTGTAGTGTTAGAAAAAATAGAAAGAAATTTAAGAAGGGGTCCCTGGGAGCTGGCATTAGAAGAAGCTGAACTTACCTGGCAAATTCAGACAGGTGTGCACACCCTACCGGAGTTAAATGAAGCCCTGTCCATGAAGTGCCTGCTTAAAAAGAAGGCTTTGGCTAGGTGAACAGTTTAGGTGGACTTAAGGCATACACGATCCATCACGTAGGTTTGTAGTCTGTTAATATCACCTGCTTAGTCCACAGTATCAACAGTGTAGTATCTCATATGTGCCTAAATGTTGGTGATTTAAACTGTGTTGTAATGAGGTCTTTAAGTGGGTATGGTTTGTATACATTGGCAAAGCCTTTGTTATTGTTCTAGTAGTAATTCAAAAAAATTATTTTAAAGACCAAGCTGTTGGTCTCACATATCATAGTTTACTTCATAAAAATATAGTATATTAGATCTGTGGGCGACTTAACATAGCCGTGTCTCGACCATGTAAAGGATATAATTTGAAGGTGTTATTTATAGTACACAAATTCAGTATTGTCATTATTGTTAGTTTTTAAAAAAATTCTTTATTTTCTTTAATGATGGTGCTGTGAGGTTGCTTAAGCATCTTAGTGTGTTTTAAGTTTGAGTAACCCCCTGTAGCTTTAATTCTTAAATGCTTGTGTATGACATCAGGAGGGGTAAAGAACTCTATTGGCAGTTCGTTTTTTGA
The DNA here is from genome assembly GCF_019279795.1 of Protopterus annectens. Classification (NCBI taxonomy): domain Eukaryota; kingdom Metazoa; phylum Chordata; order Ceratodontiformes; family Protopteridae; genus Protopterus; species Protopterus annectens. The sequence continues at coordinate 122,349,980 of NC_056746.1, read as the reverse complement.
ACTGTTTTATAAGGTGTTTTTTCTAAGTATTTTACTGTTTGCAGTCTGAAGAAGCTGGAACATTTTTCCAGCAAAACAGCTTACATTAAATCTTGTTTTGGCTTATCATATAATCTGTTGTGGTGGATTAAGTGGACCTTAAGCCATTCAGTTGCCGTTTTACCCAGTTTGTTCTTTGCTGTTAGTTTCCTAGGGTTGAGACCTCCATCGTAGAAAGGGCCTCTGAAAAGGGTGACTTAAGTAGGCCCCTATTCTTGCACTCAGAGTGCACTGGCTGAAATTTTGACAAATCACACAGGGAGGTTGCACAAGCTTAAACAGTAGAAATACAGAAAGCTTGAACTTCTTTGTATAGGAAAAGTTGCAGGAAAAATAATTTGCTTCATCGTACAAGTATGCATCCTACACATATATACAGGAATATAGTTACGAATCAAGGACTAAGAATATCCAGACTAACTAGTGATGATGATAAATGTAAACAGACGATAGATAACTTAAGGGAGGAATTTATTATGAGAGGATATTCTACAGAGGAATGTAATAAATTGCAAGAACCAATAATATTAGATAGAAGAGGGAAAGGTAGACCCCATTTTAGGAAGAAAGAGGGTCAAACTGTTCAATCAACTCAGTGATGAGACATAGGAATTCGGCTAACATACATGTTAGACTGAATATACCATATTCACAGAATAATAGGAATATACGAGAAGTGATAAGCGGGAATTGGGCTATTTTAACTATTACTGATGAGATACGAACTACAGTTGGTTCACAGCCAAGATATAGCTATCATAATAATAAATCTTTGAAAAGGTTATTATGCTATGAAGATAACAAGGAAAATTGAGTGATGTCAAGCAGATAAGGTAATTCCCCTGCAGGAACTGCAATCAATGTTCCTATATGACCGGCTCCAATAACTTTATACATCCAGATACAAATAGGACATATGTTTTCAGGCATTATGCCGACTGTAAATCTGGGGACCTTGTCTATTTAGCCCGGTATATAAAATGTACACGATTTTATATAGGTAAAACCAATCAAACCTTGAGAGAGAGGGAGTTAGACAGCACATCTATGCTACTGATCGTGAAGACGAGACCAATGCATTGGCAAAACATGTGCTAGACCATGATCTAAGTCATAAATTTAGATTCATGGTGTTAGAATGAGTCAGAAAGAGTAACAGATTAGGAAATATTACAAATTACACAGAAAAGGAAGAGATGAAGTGGATAATTAGGATGCAGTCTGATAAAGGAAGTGGATTAAACGAAAGGATATCACTTAAACATTCCTTAAAGATAGACCTTTGAAACACTGAGATAAAAGGTTATTTATACACATATTTTTATGTATATACATATATATATATATATATATATATATATATATTTATATTTATATATATATTATGTACATACATATTTATGAAGTATTTATATATATATATTTTTTTACATTGCTTATTTTACATGTATATATCTTTCAATATATATGTGTATGTATTTATCACACAGTTATTTAATTTTTTTGTTTTTAAATTATACATTTTCGTTTTAAAAAGTTTTTTAAGTCCTTTAAGTTATATGAATTAAGGCTGCCATCTAGTGGTTAAGTATACGTATTATCTATGAATAAGATATTTCATGAATGAGTTATTTTGGCGCCTTTTTTGGTATTTAAATGAATGAAATGTGCATTGGTTTTATGTCTGATGAAGGGTTCAGGTATAACCCGAAAGCGCTTACTGATTTAATTTGTTTTGACCGTGTGTTTCAATAAACTTTGGGACTTCCAGAGCCGTGGTGGTACTTCGTGTTTCTTTGAGGATTATCTACATATATTTTTGAACGCGACATTGCTGATTTTATAAAGGGTCATATTTTTGTTTGGCCCGAGCATCTGCTATGAAAACTGATAGCCAAGTTACACAAGGAGATTCACATTTAGCAGGCGAAACAGAAAAGTTGAACTCTGATTTGCTGCCTGGTTCCAGTAATCCAATGCAGCCTGAGATAGAACAAGGGCCTTGCCGTAAAGAATCAATGACAGCTCCTTCTTCGGGACCAGCCCCTTTTCTAATTCTTCCAGCAGCTGTGAAGCAACCAGACAAGCAAAAGTACAGTTTTGTACCTACCATAAATGTAGATGTCCGAACTGGATAGCATCTGCAGTCATAACAAATGGGTTGTCCTGTCGTCAGGCAGCCCTTCGGTCGGCCGGATTCCAAAGTCCGGGTCCGGCTTCGGCTGATGTCGCACTTCACCCGACGTCATCTCTGCTGGTCTTCGGGTATAAAGGCATCAGCCGACACCATTTTCTTCAGTGTTTCTTGCCCCAGATGCCAATTGCCCTCTTGGAAAGCTAAATTTTGGATAAATGCCAATGTTTCCAAAATAATAGAAGGCAAACACAACAAATAAACATGTATGTACATATATACAAACAAATACTCCATAAGAGACTCCCCCCCCCAGCTAGCTATTAGGAGGGTAATTACCCTAGGAGTACCACAGAGGGGAAGGAGGGAGGGTAATCCTGACTGCAGATGCTATCCAGTTCGGACATCTACATTTATGGTAGGTACAAAACTGTACTATGTCCTTCATGGATGCATCTGCAGTCATAACAAATGGGTAGAATACCATAGCCAAACTAGGGGAGGAGGAAAAATAATTATAATTATGGAGTAGTCAGGATCCCTTGCAGTACAGCAGTGGCAAACCCTGCTCGGGATCTAGAATATAGAGGTAAATTATAATGCTTGGCAAATGTATGCACGGAGGTCCAAGTAGCCTCCTCAATAATGTCCTTGGTTGCCACTCCTCTTAAGAAAGATGTGGTAGTGGCTGTAGCCCTTGTAGAATGAGGTCTTATGTCCTGTGGAATTGGTTTTCCATGGTAGGAGTAACAGAATCTTATGCAATTTCCTATCCATTTGGAGATTGTTTGTTTGGAAATTGCTTTTCCTTCCCTTCCTGTTGCATAGGCTACAAAGAGCTGGTCAGTTTTTCTGTTATCCTTGGTTCTGTCCAGGTAGTATCGTAATTGTCTGTGTACATCCAAGGTATGCATTATTCTTTCACCTTTGTTTTGTGGATTGGGAAAGAAGGTAGGTAGGTGGATTGCCTGGTTTAAGGACACTCTGGATACCACCTTAGGCATAAATGTAGGATTAGTTCTCATGGACACCCTATCTTGGTGGAAGATTAGGAAGGGTTGTACTGCCATTAGGGCCTGTAGTTCCGAAACCCTCCTTGCTGAAGTAATAGCCAGTAAGAAAGCAGTTTTCCATGACAGGTGTTGTAGATCTGCTGTTGCTGCTGGTTCAAACGGAGGGAGTGTCAACTTTTCTAGCACAAAGTTCAAGTCCCATGCTGGTAATGGTGGTTTCCTAGGAGGTTTTACATTCTTGATCCCTCTGAGAAACTGCCTGAGTAGAGGATGTGAAAAGACAGGAGGATCAAAGCTGTATTCTGCTGAAATAGCTGATGCATGTATCTTGATGGAGGAATAGGACAGGCCAGTATGTAGAAGCTCTGCCAAGTACTCCAGAATGTTAGCAATATCTATGTTCGACACATCTTTTCCTCTTTCAGTACTCCAGATGACGAACCTTTTCCATTTTCCTGCATAGTTCCTTCTTGTTGAAGGTCTGCGGGCTTCAAGGATAATGTCTTTAACCCTTTGTGAAAGGTCTGGGTTAGTTAATTTTATGTGATGTTCCAGGCAGTCAGTTGCAAGGTTTTTAGGTTTGGATGTATGATGTTGTAGTTGTTCTGAGTTAACATCAGAGGCATCAGGGGTATTGGCCACATTTTCTCCCGAGACATGCTCCTCAGCAATGGGTACCAGTGTTGTCTTGGCCAGTTCGGAGCTATCAGAATTATCCTTGGACGTTCCTCTTTGATTTTGAGTAGTAGCTTGTGTATCAAGGGTAGAGGTGGGAATGCATATGCTGTCAGGCCTTTCCAGCTGAAGGAGAGAGTCCACCTTCCATGCAAGTGGGTGGAATGTCCTTGTGCAGAATTTTTTGAGTTGGTGATTTTGTGGGGAAGCGAATAGATCTATTTGTGGTATTCCCCACTTCTTTGTGATGGCCTTGAAGATGTCCGGGTGTAGCATCCATTCGTGAGCATCCGAGGTGGTTCTGCTTAAGATGTCTGCTAGGGTGTTCCCTTTTCCCGGTACAAATATTGCCTGCAACTGGATGTTGTAGCTGAGAGCCAGATTCCACAGGTCCAAAGTCATTCTGCATAGGGGGTAAGAATGAGTGCCTCCCTGTTTGTTGATGTACCACATGACTGTGGTGTTGTCTGTCCTTATCATCAAATGGCCTTCTTTGAGGAATGGTCTGAATTTTAGGATTGCCAGTTTTACTACCAGCATTTCTTTTTGGTTTATGTGCAGGAGTAGCTGGTCCTGAGTCCACTTTCCTTGTACACATTTGTCCAGCATGTGTGCCCCCCATCCTAGGTCTGAGGCATCCGTGGAGATGGTTTGGTTTGCTCGGAAGTTGTGGAAGGGTAAGCCTGGATTTGACTGGCATGCCCGTGCCCACCATAGGAACTCCTGTTTTAAGCAAGGGATTATTGGTATTTCTGTTTCTAAGCTGTGCCTGTGTTGAGACCATAAATTCTTTAGGTACCACTGTAACTTTCTCATATGCAGTCTGGCATGTGGGACCAAGATTATGCATGATGCCATGAAGCGTAAGGCCTGCAGAACTTTTCTTGCTGTTAATTTGTTCTGCTTTGCCAATTGTAAGAAGTAAAGAGGGAGTTCTTTTTGTTTTTCTGCAGTTAGGAATGCCATCTGTTTTACTGTGTCCAGTTCCGCGCCCAGGAAAGTTCTTGTTTGGGATGGAATCAGCCTTGACTTTTGAAAATTGACTGTGTATCCCAGGGCTTGTAGCAAGTAAATGACCCTTTGTAAATCTGTTGTCAGCTTGCTTTTGTTGTCTGCTTGTAACAGGCAGTCGTCCAGGTAAGGATAAATTTGGATTCCCTGTACTCTGCAGTGAGCGATTACTGATGCCAGGCATTTTGTGAATACTCTGGGGGCAGTAGATAAGCCAAAGGGCAATGCTGAGAATTGAAAGTGCTCTGATCCTGCAAGAAATCTGAGGTATCTTCTGCAATTTGGTCGAATGGGGACGTGCAGGTATGCCTCCTTGAGATCTAGAGTTACCAGCCAACACTCCTTGCCCAGCATGGGAAGAAGTTGCTGTAGGGTCAGCATTTTGAATTTTGGGACCATGATGTATGTGTTTAAGATGGACAGGTCGAGAATAGGTCTCCAGGTTTTTTCTTTTCTTGGTACTAGGAAGAGTCTGGAGTAGAATCCTTTGCCCTGTTCTGTTATTGGTACCCTTTCCACAGCTCTCATCTTTATTAGTTCTGCTGTCTGGTGCAGGGCTTCTATTTTTTGATTTGGGGGCAGGTTTGGCATTCCTCTTTTTACTGGTAAAGTGTGGAAGTGGAACCGTTAGCCTTGGTTTATGGTTTGCAAAATCCACTTGTCTTTTGTAATATAGTGCCAATTTTTCGAGAATAAGGCTAACTTTCCGCCTAATGGTGCTGCTATTTGCTCCTTGGTAGGCGGATTCAGGGTCAAGTCACTGTGATTGTCCAGTTGCAGTGGCAGTGGTTGCTTCTGTGCCTCGGTTATTACCTTGCCACTGTCGTCCTCTGTAGGCACCTCCTCTGGATTGATTTCTGCCCCTAGAGCATCTGTTCCTGCCCCTTTGGGACCTTGTGGAGTCAGGAAAGGACCAATTTTTGGCAGGCCAGTTCCTGCTGAACCTTGGGGGCTGAACCTGTAGGAAATCTTTAACTGTTTGTACAGATTTTGCCTTCTCTTCCATTTTCTTCATTACCTGCTGGGCAGGTTCCCCAAATAGACTGGCTTTATCCATAGGAGCATCCAATAGCTTAGCTTTAACATGATCCGGCAAGACCTGTTCTTTCAACCATGCATGTCTTCTTATCACTGTGCCAGTCATGGCTGATCTAAATGAAGCCTCCAGTGCATCATAGCCACATTTTAAAGAATGGTTACTGACCTGCTGGATGTTATTTAGCATTTCTAATACATATTTCTTATCTAAAGAGTCATCAGAGGACAGCTTTTTAATTAACTGATCAAGCATAAACTCTTGGTATTGGATCATGTGAAACTGACAGTTTAAAGCTCTAGCAGAGAGAGTTGCAGAGGTGTATACTTTTTTCCCCCATCTCTCTAAGGACCTGGATTCCCTTTCAGAAGGAATAGGGTTTTTTGCTGTGGTCGAGGCTACTGCCTTAGGCCCCTGGGATATAGTTTCGGGGTCTGCAAGTGGGGCCTTGAATAGGTGGTGATGAGTGTCTGGCACCCTGTAGAATCTATCTGGTTTGGCAGGGGCCGGAGGTAAAGTATCAGGAGCGGTGCAAACATCATTAAATGCATCATCCACAACAGGCAGTACTGGAGGTATAGCTAAGGGCCTATGTTGTGGCAAGTGCAGAAAGGTCCTAAGCCTTTTTCTAGAATCTGAGAAATCTTGTCCCTGCCATTGGAATTGTTCTCTCATGGCATGTAAGGTTTCCCAACGGAGAATTCCTCTGGTGGAGAGGCAGCTGGAATGGAATCTTCAGCATCTGAGTCTTCATAATTGGAAAAAGGAGCCTCTGGCTGGTCTGTAATGTCTGAGTCATCTGCAGAATCATCAGAGGACACAGGCTCGGGGGGCTCTGTTCTAGGTCTCTTTTCTGGGGGATGAGAGGCCCTGTCTGGGTGAGATTGGGATCCCCTAATTAAGGATATTAAATCTTCTGCCAGAGTAAGCATTTGAGAACTGGAAGTGGGCCTGAGTGGGGGTGGTTTAACAGGCACTGTTTTAGCTGTTTTAGCTGCTTTAGCCCTGGCAAAAGCCTTAATAGACATGGCTGCAGGAGGCCTAGCAGCACCACGTGCTGGGGTAGAGATATCCAAGGGGATGGTGTCTGATAGCTCAGAAGGAACCACAGTTGTAGGCAAAAGTTCGGAGGCTGATTCAGATAAGTTAGCAGGAGCCTCAGTAGTAGTCATGGATTCGGCTGAAGATTGACCAGTTTTCTCGGTTTCGGCCGAAACCGAGACACTCGCGGCTTGCTTAACCGTGGTTTCGGCCGAAACCGCGGACCGCGAGTGTCTGTCCTTTTTCTTTGCGTTTTTTAATAATTTGGGTAGTCGGAGGATCCGACGGCATAATGTACGCAAAATCTGGGCCGAAAAACTGTTCAGCAAACTCCGACCGACGCCTAAGCGTTCGTCGGTTGAAGGAGGCACAGGCCAAACAGGCTGCTAAGTCGTGGTCTGGGCCTAAGCAAGGCAAACAGTAAGAGTGGAAATCTTTATGAGGTATTTGTTTCCCACAAGTTAAACAGTTATTGACTTTTTCTGACATCGGCTGAGGCAAGAAAGAGTCCCCAACGGGGTACTTAGCTTTTAGAAGTCTTCGAAGTAGTATTCGGTAGTAGCAATCTCTGGATCTGACCGACCGGCACTTGCGAACAGCTTCTGCTTCGGGCACGCGCAAGAAAGACTGAAGAAAATGGCATCGGCTGATGCCTTTATACCCGAAGACCAGCAGAGATGACGTCGGGTGAAGTGCGACATCAGCCGAAGCCGGACCCGGACTTTGGAATCCGGCCGACCGAAGGGCTGCCTGACGACAGGACAACCCATTTGTTATGACTGCAGATGCATCCATGAAGGACATCACGGAAATGTTCAATGAGCATGGACAAGAAGAAAAGGAAGAAGTCCCTGAACCAGGAAATAATGGCATGGCAAAGAAAATGATTAATGAACTTGTTTTCAACATTTCTTCCATCACTCTTACACCATCACAAGAAAACATATTACGAAAGTTTTGTCTTTAATTATGTCGATTTCCTCAACCTTTAGTGATACTGTTTTAAGCTTGATACTCTTTGCAGGAAAGTAATTCTTAAAACTTTGTTTCCTAGCAGTGACTGCAATGTGACGGGACGTTTAAAAAAACTAGTATTTTCAATCCCAAGCTGAATAGCTGCTTGGAGTCTTTTATTAAATTATGTGCAATGGATCTGTTATATTTTGTACAATCGTCAGCTCCTAAAGTGCTTTGTAATTTATCTGAGTGAACATGAAGCACATAGCAGATGCCTGATATATTGATTAAACCTGCCAATAAGGGTGGAGCTATAATAATTTTGTTTATTTATTATTTTAAGGGTGGAGCTATTGTGGTTTTAGAAACCACCTTTTATGTTAACAGAATGAATGATCTTTTGTCAGATGGAAACACATATAAAGAGATTAGTATATAAGATACTTCTAAATTAATAACTACAGTACGCAGTGATTTGTGTGATCTTCTTATGTGTAGAGCTATAGATCACGATCTTTATAAAAGTTTTTTGAAGTGGATCATCCTGTTTTTCCTGTTATACAAGGACTCCTGAAGATGCATAAAGCTACAGTTAATCCACCTCTTAGGCCAATTGTTTCAGGACAAGGGTGGCTGATGGAACCCATTTTTATTTTTATAGAACAGAGTTTGAAACCTGTTGTAGCCAAGGCGCCTGCACTATTAAAAGATACGGAGCATTTTTTGCAGACTCTCTGCGAAACAGTCTCTAATACTGACATCAGTGGCTGTACACTTGTCACATTGGATGTCTGCACTTTGTTTACAATTATACAAATTTAGAAGGTGTTGAAGCAGTACGCATGTATTTGTCTAAACACAGTTTTTATACTAATGATTTTATTTTTCTTATTTGTTTTTTGTTGAATTTGGTCTTGGAGAATAATTTGTTTTTATTTGGTGACCATTTATTTATTCAAAGTTTAGGCGTAGCTATGGGCAGTATGTGCAAATAGCTACACCAACCTGGTTATGGCTTCATGGGAAGAACAATTTGTATTGGGTGTACATCTTTACACACTTTATATCAAACACTACTGTCATTTTGTTGACAATATTTTTTTGTTGTGGAGTAGATCTCCTGAGGATCTGGATACTTCTATATCTTATTTAGGCACTACGTGTACTTTTTTAAAGTTTACTTCTAGGTATTCTGCACATTCCACTGATTTTTTAGATTAGGTTCATAGGTAGGTACTAGACTATAGGCCCAAGGGCCTAAGTAAGCCTAGTCAACAAGGTTCCCTGGCTTACGCCGCCAAAGAAAGTTCATTTCATGTGCCCCTGTTGAGCAGAGCTACAGAAGTGATCTCCGGGGTGTATTTCCTATTTCCCATCTACTCATCAAGATTTTTCTTGAAGAGTGCTAATGAGGAACTTTGCTTGAAATAGATGGGTAGCTTGTTTCAGAGTATAGGAAGTCTCTAGGACAGGAATCTATCCCTCCTGTCAACATTATTATCAAAGATGGACATCTACACATTCGTTTGCATAGGAAAACTACATGGAGGAACAGTCTAGTTCATAGAACCAGCATGCACCCTAGTCACATCTTTTCCAATGTGGTTAAGGGGCAATTTTATAGAGCCTCTAGACTCTGTACAGATGAGAATGACTTTTTGTCTTCACTATCTGTAATGGCAGATAATTTTAAATGTAGGGGGTACTCAGACATAGTGATAAAACAATGTCATGATATGGTTTTAAACGTTAGACGAAATGTAATCCTCACAGGAAACCTAATTTTAAGGGTGCTAGGCTAATATTAACATATACCAATGATATTAACAGAATTTGTAATATAGTCAGGAACTGGCCTGTACTTTTAACGGATGATACCATTCGAGATGTTGTTGAGAACAAACCTAAGTTTAGTTTTAAGAATTGTCCCTCTTTAAAATGACAACTATGTTATAGGATGAAGGCTCCAGTTTTTAATAAACCCCTAGAATCCAACAGACTAGGAACGCATGCTCGTTGATCTTGTAAAGCCTGTAGCCTGTATTTTTGTTTTCCCGCCTTTCTCGACTAGTTTAGACCAGTATACAGGCTTTGCTGTATTCTGGGCTGTGGTGTAGTTCCTGTGTTGTCCATTGCCTTACTTGGAAAGAAGGAAGTTTCTTTGCTCACCAGTGGGAGTGGGGAGCCTTGAGCAACCTATCTGTCCCTGAAGGAGTGACCTCAGCACAAGAGCTTGTAGTAATTGGTCGTTTTGGACCATTTCCAGCTCTTTTGAAGTTCCCTGTTTAAAATCCGCCCCTGAGCGTTTTTTTCTGGCTATACTACTCAGAAACAGCTCCTCGTGGTCCTGCAGAGTGGTGCTAGCAGCAGAGAACTACTTTCCTGATCTAAGTATTTTTTTGCTGTTTTTACCTGAGAGACCTTCCTTTTCTTACTTTGAACAAGTTTAAACTGCTTTATTACCTGTTTTTTGCATTGTACATTATCTGCAATTAAAGTTACATTTGGTCGAAAGTTTGTTGTTAAATTTAACTGTTGAGGCTACCCACTAAAGTGAGCTAGCCTGTGTAAGTGATTTATTACTGTTTTTCCTGCATTTCTGTGTACTTTCTAACCTAAAAAACAAAAAAATATCCTTGTTTTCCCGCCTTTCTCGACTAGTTTAGACCAGTATACAGCCTTTGCTGTATTCTGGACTGTGGTGTAGTTCCTGTGTTGTCCATTGCCTTACTTGGATAGAAGGAAGTTTCTTTGCTCACCAGTAGGAGTGGGGAGCCTTGAGCAGCCTATCTGTCCCTGAAGGAGTGACCTCAGCACAAGAGCTTGTAGTAATTGGTCATTTTGGACCATTTCCAGCTCTTTTGAAGTTCCCTGTTTAAAATCCGCATTTGCGCGGCTTTGCGCAATTGTGCGCATAGCGCTGGTTAAACAGGCTTAAACTATTCCTGGCTCCGCCAAGTCTGCACTTCAATTTTTCCCTTAAGAAAGCTCTACTTTCAACAAAATCGGTCTATTCGCTTTATCATAAGCCTAGCACTTGCTCCTAAAACCTTTCTTTTAAGTGAAGCACCCTTAAACTAATGTAAGCACTACATCCCCCTACAACCCGTGCTAATACCCACTTCCCTTCAAAGTCCTCTCTCTGACCCAGTTACAATCACCTCCTTATACTATTCTGGCATGTCGAGTGGTATATTACAGACGTCCCCTCCAGTTCAGCTGGTTAATCTAGGAATCCTGAGACAATGTTATAATTGTCTCATGTACACAGACAACCCTCTCCTCCTCCCAACAAACACAAACACATGTGAGAGATGCAACTATATAGCCAAACTGGAGGCTGAACTCTCTCAACACAGGACTAGCAAGACCAGACAGGAGGAGAAGGTAACCACACACACAACAAACCCAGTCTCACATAAACCAACCACAACTGCAAACCAAACACATAACACAAGGACGTACTCAGAGGCTCCAATAAAAAACATACCGAAACAACAGAGGCTCCCAAAGCAGACATCCAAGAAAACACCACCTCAAAACTCTGCACATGCAACACATAGTACACAAAGTCAGTGTGCCAAACAATCACAGCCCTTAAGGCGAAACACCATGCCTGATACACTACTAACAGGTGACTCTATAGTCAGACACACTGACGTCCCACTTACCAGGCTGAACAAAGAGAGGGTAACAGTGAGCTGCCTGTTGGGAGCTAGGATCCGCCACATAACACAAGCACTCAGGTCACTCCAAAGCAAGTACAAATATGACTCAGTCATTGTCCATGCCGGTGTGAATGACCTGAGACGTACCTCCTTGGACTACATGAAGAGAGACATAGAGGAGCTCTCTGATTATGTAGCCCAGGCCGGTATGACCCTGACCCTGAGCAGCATCTGGCCCTCACCAAAAATGATGCCACAATACAAAGACAAGATGATCAGCTTTAATAATTGGCTCAATTACTGTTGTCATTCTAGGGGGATCCAATGTCTGTCTGCTTGGGATGACATGCTGGACAAGCCACGCTGCTTCGCAAGGGACGGCTTGCACCTGTCACCACTGTCACCACTGGGCTTCCGGATATTGGCTAAGACTCTTGCCACCCACATAGTGCATTTTTTAGGCAAGGCTCAAAAGACAAACCCACCACCTTAGAAAACAATAAAGGAAAAAAACTAAGGGTAATGCTGCTCAACGCCAGAAGTCTAAATCTCAAGATGCAGGCTCTCGAAGCACTCCTCAGTATGGAGAGCATTGATGTCTGTGTAGTAACTGAAACCTGGTTCAAGGCTCCTTGAGAGCACCCCAGCCCTACCAGGTTATACCTCGTATCATGCATTTCGGCCCCAAAACCTGGGCCGAAACACAAAAGGAGGGGGAGTGTCCATATTCATTAAAGACACCCACACCTCCAGGTTAGTGGCAATGCACGAAGCATCAGAGACCATCCATGTGCAACTAACCGTAGGCAAAACTGCTATACAACTTGTAGCATGCTACAGACCACCCTCACAATCTCAGAAACTCCATTCAGCCTTCCTGAAGACACTGGAGGGTATGAATGTCTCACCAAATACCATCATATTGGGAGACTTCAACTACCCAAACATAGACTGGGTGCATTACTCAAGCCCCAACACCCTAGCCCAAAGGTTCCTGGAATTCATCAACTCAAATGCGATGGAACAACTAGTCACCTCCCCCACAAGGAGAAATAACATACTTGACCTGATCATCACAAACATGGGGATAAAATACTCAACACCGGAAGTATACCCCTCACTAGTGAGGTCAGACCATAAACTAATAACCCTAGATATTCATATCCCACCTCCACCCCCAGCACAAAAGACCACAGTGAGAAACTTCTCAAAAGCCGACTTTACACTCCTTAGGACTGAAATGGTATCCTTCAAGCCCCCTGGGCCAGTGGAAACCACATCCCACACTGCTGAATCCTTCACAAATGCTTTCTACGGGCATCTCCAAGAATGCATGGATCATGCAATCCCAAATAAAACCAAGACCCTTCCCACCAAAGGCAGGCATCCTATCTGGTGGACCCCAGCCATAAACAAACTTTATAACAAGAGAAGGAAGCTACTGCAAGACAGAGCAAAATCCCATAAAGGGAAGGCATCCCTGATCAGCACTAGCAAAAAACTACATTCGCTAATAAAATCATGAAAGGCCAACTTCGAGAGAAAAATCGCTAAGGACACTAAAGATAATCACAAGGCCTTCTTCAGTTATGTTAGAAACATGGGCGGAAACCCTCAGATATGCGCAGAGTAAGTTCATAATGGCAAAAATTACACTGAAGCCACAGATATTGCCAACATACTGGCAGACAGGTTCAGTGCAAATTTCTCCCCTCCCTCTCCCCCAAAAGACGAAATAAATATCTCAGCTGAATGCAACCTCCCTGAAATCTCAGATGTCCAGGTGAGAGCTGCCCTCAGCAAAGCTAAAAATACAGCATCCATGGGACCTGACAGTGTCCCGGGTTGCGTGCTATGTGAACTCGTAGAGGAGCTAAACCCGCACACAAGAACACTGTTTAATCTTAGCCTTGCTACAGGATATGTCTCTGAACACTGGCGTACAGCTACAGTGGTCCCACTCCACAAAGGTGGCACCTCTACAGACCCTGGAAACTACCGCCCCATAAGCTTGACCAGCCTGGTCTGCAAAGCTATGGAAAGAATCATTATGGAACTCATAAACAAAGACATCGGGTACCTACAGACAATTGACCCTACTCAGTTCGGCTTTGTAAAAGGCCGATCCTGTCTTTTAAACCTGGTGGACTTTTTTGAAACCGTCACTAGAGCCATCGATGAAGGCAAAGCAGTTCATACAGCCTACCTGGATCTGGCAAAAGCCTTCAACACAATACCCCACTCAGGCATCATAGACAAGCTCAACAGCTTAAATGTAGACCCGTTTGTCACAAGATGGGTTGCAAACTGGCTAAAGGACAGAACCCACAAAGTCAGAATAGCTGGAGCTATGTCAGACTCTAAGCCAGTCACAAGTGGAGTCCCACAGGGCTCTGTCTTGGGACCCCTCTTGTTCGGCATTTATTTCTCAGATGTGCAGGCAAACATAGGGGGTTGTGGCTGACAAAGTTCACAGACGACTGCAAACTAGGCGCTATAGTCGACACACCAGCTGACACATGCATCCTCCAGAAGGGCCTCACAGAAACAGACGACTGCTGCCAGAGTCATGGCCTTAAACTAAATGCCAAAAAATGTATGGTCATCCCCTTTGGAAAAAACAAAGTACCCACAAATTACCACATAGGTGGTAATCCATTAAGTATGGAAAAAGTAATCAGATACCTGGGGACCCAAGTTGACAGTGACCTCTCATTTGACACCCACGTCGCCAAAGTGGTTAGAAAGACCTTCTACCTTGCCCACCTTATCATGAAGGGATTCACATCCAGATCAAAGGATGTCATTGTACCCTTATATTCCTCCCTTATCAGGCCTATGATTGAGTACAATGCCCCATTTGGTATGTACCTCACCTGGCACCTGCAGCAGCTGGAGAGACCCCAAAAGTACCTTACCAAGAGGATCAAGGGTCTCCAGCATATGTCATATGCTGCCAGGCTGAAAAAGCTCCAGCTCTATTCAGTAGCATACCGCCTGCTCAGAGGTGATCTGTGTCTTGCGTACAAGGCCATGTCCAATTCAGAATTAATGGACATGCTCTACCTCAAAAATCCAAATCCATCAGAGCCACGAGAGCTAAAGGTCTAAACCTCAGCACAAATATGAATAGGACATGCTGGAGGGACAGATTCATAACCCAGAGGCTTCCCGCACTCTGGAACAGGATACCAGTCCATGTTAGGCAGAGCCCCTCACTGACTCTCTTCAAGAGAAATCTGGACGAATGGATGGTGATCGTAGGTTTACCCCGGGGGTCATCTCTGTGTCATTGCTAGATAGAGGCACAGTAAACTAAATTTAATTTAAATTGTACACTTTTGTATCATTACATGGGGTGGCGAAAGCCACATACACTTTGGCTAGGCTTATAAATGCCCTAGGGCAGATAGCCTAGTACTATACTATGAAACTATGAAACTATGTTTCTAATCGACAGTTTTTAATACATCCTATGACAAAACAGAAATTGTATTCAAGTTTTATTCTGATTGTACTTCTGAAAATTTAATTTATTTGGCTTTGTGCAGTGATTGCACATATTTTTATGTGGGCAAAACCAATCGCCCCCTCAAAGAGCATATTTTGGAACACCTGGGTAAAATTAGATATAGAGACTCAAATAACGCATTAGCAAAACATACAGATGCATATTCTGCACATACGTTTTCTTTTTTGGTTTTGCAGTTAGTACCTATAAGCTTGAGAGGGGTGATTTGGTTAATAAGGTTGAAGAAGCTGAAATGCATTGGATTATTATGTTACAAACCCACAGGAGTCCTGGATTAAACTCTTAATGTACCCTTAAGACCAATACTTATGGGACATAAGTTAGTTCATTGACTTGATTGGTTAAACTTTTTAAATGGAGTGTATTTTGAAGTTCATTACTGCATGAAAGCAAATACAATTGCTCTAATAAAGTTTTTATTTGTTGGCTAGTTGCATCTATGTTTGTTTGATACTGTATTTTGTTGCCTGACTAGCCTTTGACCATATGTGACTTGTCTTCATCTCTTCAGATGTGCAGCAGGTCTGAGAGGATAGGACCTGATGAGGCTCTGTACACCAGGCAGAGGTCAGAGGTCACCCCTTCTACAGACTCTATGATACTGAGAATATGGACAAGGCCTTGAGCTAATCAAAGTAGTTCTGGTTATCTAGACCCTTGATTTTCTTAGTGAGAAAATGTTGAGGTGTTCAAGATGTGTCAAGTGTTTGGGCAGGTACATTCCAAAAGGGGCATTATACTCAATGACCGACTGAATAAGTGTCAAGTACAGTGAAATGATCACATCACTGGCCATGGACAACATACCCTTACTAGTAAGCTGCACAATAAAAAAAGACTTTCTTACAACAGTGAATAAATGATGACCGAATGACAGTTCATTGTCAACACAGGTTCCCAAGTCCCTGATTAATGGATCAATTTGCAGGATCTTGGTATCCTCTAGAAAGTTTATAATGGCACCCAGTTTGCAGTCAACAGCACATTTGGTCAGCCATAAGGCCTCAACACTAGCCTTTACTTCTGAGAAGTAGATACCAAATAGGAGTGGCCTAAGGACTGAGCCTTGAGGGACACCTCTGGTGGGAGGTCTTTTAGAGGAGATGGACATGCCCACCATAATTTCCTGGCTTCTATTTGTAAGCCAATTTTCTACCCAATTGAGTAACATGAGGATTAATGCTTAGTTAATAGAGTTTATTAACAATACTAAACTGTGGAATGGTATCAAATACCTTAGCCAGATCTAGATATATGGTGTGCATGGATTTCGCTCATCTATTGCTTCAGTAATCTTCTCAAAGAAACTGACTAGGTTTAGAATGCAAAATCTGCCCTTGATGAAACAAATCTGGCTTGGGTTGAGGTTTTTTATGTTACCTGTATCCCTGCTTATTAATTCCACAATCATTCTTTCTATAGCCTAACACATAAAGGCTGGTTAGATTTAAGGATCAATAACTTCCAGTGTCAGTTGACACCCCACCTTTGTAGAATTTCTTTGTCAGCTAACACCCCGCCTTTGTGCAGGGGAATGATGGTTACTGCCTTCTACTTGTGGGGCAGACAGTCTATTGGGGGCTGACAATGAATGCTCTCTTTAACGAGTCAGACAGGTCAGGTTTCAGTCTGGGACAGTAGGCATCCAGTGAAAAACAACAAACAGCAACCAAGTGAGGATGGCAATAAATATTTATAAACACTGTAAGAAAGACCTGAAAAGAAAATATAAATAAATTAAAAAATTATTTTAGAGATGATTTTATATTTCAAGTAAGCTAACAGTATACTGTGAGTTTTTACAGCTTCAGATTTTTTTTTTTTACCGATACACTATTGAAAGAGTCAGTGTGATAGATGTAGGGAGAGAACAGCAGAGAGAGAGTTGTAGGGAAGTGAAATGTGAATCGGGTGCAGAGCATCTGTATAGCCAGGAGTTGAGTCTGTGTGTTTTCAGCTGTTCTTTACAGGACTTCAGTCAGGAGTCTTGCTGTACAGCTAGGGGAATGGAGTTCTATCTTTCGGACATGATGTAAGTATAGGGAATGGCCAGTTGAGATCTTAGGTTTAAACATAAGAAGTAGGGCTTTGCCAGAAAAATTACTGACATGAGTGTAGAAACTGGTGATAAAAAAGATAATGCATACGCAATGTGTAATCTGGTTTTGTGAGGAGACTGAATTTAGCCAGGTCTTTACTCAATTTTAGTAGAGCAGCTTTACCATAATTTTTGAATACTGAGGTATTGGTGAATGTGCCTGACTTATGGCCTGATTTAACTAGGAAGGGGGTTACAACTGGGGTGGAACACAGCTATCCCATACTGATTAGGAAGAAGTCAATGGTTTTGTCACCTATAGTTGGAATACGGATTAACTGGTTCACAGAGTTTGTATTACTGAAGTCTAGAAATCTCTGGGCATACATGCTGGGAGGTGTACTTGTCTCTCAATTTATACAGGAGTAGCTGAAGTCTCCTAGGAAGATGGTGTAGGATTTGATGGTTAGGGGCTTTATGGTCATCAGGTAAGAGATATGGGCTAAGGGGGACAAAGAAGGGGTCCTATAGTTGGCTATCATGTGATACAGAATTTTAATAATGGTAAGCAGTTATAGTGTCTACTGAATCTGGAGATCACACTCAACTTAATATAGAGACCCCTCTGCCATCTGTGTCCAACTCTAGTGTTGGGGACCTGAACATGCAGTGAGAGTTGAAGTCCTGCAGTGAATGGGTGCGCCTAATATATTTGAACCTTTCTGTGACAATGCATAGATCAATCTATTCCAATATAAGGAGTGCCTGAATGGACTGAATTTTTTTGTTAAGATGCCTACTGTTAAGTAGCAAGATCTTTATGTTGTCTGCATTTTGTTTTGTTATGTTGGATGACTCTGGACAGTAACATTGCTTAAGGTCTTTGCCATTTTCAAAAGCCTTGAGGAGGCCATCTCTGGAAAAGCAGTTAGGACCATCTACAATCTCATCCCAGGCTTATATGTTGGACTCTCTTAGAAAAAAGCTAAGCCAATATTTGAAATCCACAATCTTTTGTTTGTATTGTGCAGCACTCTTGATGGAGGCAAACTGCTGCTTATGACTAGATTCATACCTGCCTTGGTCACATATTCCAAAAGCTCCAGCAGCTTTTTCTCCTCATGCAGTCCGTGGAGGTACATCTCGGGTCATTTACTCCCACATATACTATGATTGTCATAAATATATCAGTGATGTAATGACAACTACACTTGTGTCACAAGTGCACTTGCAATGTAATGACTTGCGTGCTGGTGTGATGTAACTGGATCTTTGCCTCCAGTCAGGGTTTCAACGGTCTCGGCAATGGCGTCATGTTCATTTCTTCAACTCTTTCCCATATATAATGAACGGCAAGAAAGACAAGGCACAAAACAGATGCGCTGAGATAAAAAGAACAAAAACGAAAGAACCGTCACATAAGAAAGGGGGAAATAGCAAAGCCACAAACAGCTCTATAAACCACAACAGCAACAGGCAAAGTCTGTAAACGATAAGATAAATGCAACAACTGGAGAAAGACTGCCAATAAATGCATCAAACAGGTGACGGGGAGAGGCAAAACTGTACAGAGTTGAGGAGAAGTCAGAAAAACACTCCACGATTTCAATAAAAATCATTGCAGACTGACCAGATCACAATACAGAGGAGAAGCCATGGCAACATGAAACAGAGCAGCAACACAGTGAACATAGAAACTTAAAAAATTTCCAAAACAGCCTAGGGCTTTCTTCGAGGCAAGCTACTTGGCATATGGCAAAGGGATCTGGGGAGGGGACCTTCTTACAGGGAAAAATGCAAAGAGGGGATCAGTAGCCGGTTAAAGTTTTAGATGCCAAGATAAGTTTTGCCCGTCTTTGTCCAAGTGGTTGATCAAGGTGAAACACCCTAACTCAGAAGTAAACAAAACAAGTGAAAAAACACATGGTGACAAAAATCACCAAGGCTTTAAAGGAGGAATGAAATACACAAATGCCTAAAAAAGACAAAAAAAAAATTAGACTGGTCTGACTAAGTTTACAGATCAGAAGACAATCAAAAGGACAGCAAATCAAATAAAAGAAAAATACATGCGTTTTTTTTTTTTTACATAAAACCACTCAAGTACAGCAAAGAAGCTTGGAGTTGTTTTTCTCCAAAGCATAACTGGCGAACAGCAAAACAGATCTGGAGAGTAAGGTAGTTAGCAGAACAATACAAGTACAGGGGAGATGTTATACTAGCCTGCAGTTTCATTCCTACCGGTTGAAGAGGAATGACATTCTCATATCTGATACTGAGGTATGACGAGGTGGCAGTGTTCCATTCCCCTCCCAAGGAAAGAAACACATAGTACAGTTGTGTACCTACCATAAATGTAGATGTTCGAGTGTATTCACTGTTGCAGTCATTACACTTGGGTTATCCTGCTGGCAGGCTACCCGCAGTCAGCCAGAGTTCCAAAGTCTAAGTCTGGCGTCGGTTGCTGTCGCCTCTTCCCGGACGTCAGTGTGCCAGGGGTATAAAAGATGCAACCGACGCCATTTTCCTCAGTTTTTCTTGCCCCAGATGTCAGGTGCCCCCAAATATGAAGGCTGTAAAAAAGTATGCCAAAAAGCATGCATGTACTAAAATAAATATTTCCTTCATCTACAAGCAAATACACCACATAGGTTGTATAGAGTTGAGAAGTACAGAAAAGTCCCAGCAATGAAAAGGGGGATGGTTGGAGGGTAACCTGGACTGCAACAGTGAATACACTCGAACATCTACATTTATGGTAGGTACACAACTGTACTATGTTTATCGTGTTTCACTGTTGCAGTCATTACACTTGGGTTGAATCCCAAAGCTGAGGTTGGGTGGCTGGGCCTAAATAGAATTAGGAGTGGCTACCAGGCCCTGCAGAACTGCAGTGGCAAAGCCTGCTCTGGATTTAGAGTAGAGAGGTAAGTGGTAGTGCTTGGTGAAAGTGTGCACTGAACTCCAGGTTGCAGCTTCTAAAATGTCATTGGTTGGTACTCCTCTGAGAAAGGCTGCTGAAGTGGCTGCTGCTCTGGTAGAATGTGGCCTAATGCCCTTAGGCACTGTTTTGCCATGTTGTGCATAACAGAAGCGAATGCAGTGTCCTACCCATTTTGAAATGGTCTGCTTTGAGATAGGCTTTCCTTGTGATCCGGCAGCATAAGCTACAAACAGTTGCTCAGTTTTTCTGAAAGCTTTTGTTTTGTCCAAGTAGAATCACAGCTGTCTGTGTATGTCCAAGGCGGCAGAAGTCTCTCCCCTTTATTCTGGGGATTTGGATAGAAAGTTGGCAAATGAATAGTTTGGTTAAGAGCCACACTGGAAACCACCTTTGGCATAAATGTTGGGTTTGTCCTTAGAGAGACCCTGTCCTGGTGTAAAATGATGAAAGGTTCCACTGCCATTAATGCCTGTACCTCTGAGACTCTTCTTGCTGAAGTTATTGCTAGGAGCAGAGCAGTTTTCCATGATAAGAATTTTATATCAGCTGTGCTGGCTGGCTCAAAAGGAGGCAGTGTGAGCTTTTCTAAAACAAAATTGAGGTCCCAAGTAGGTATTTGTGCTCTCCTTGGGGGTCTTATGTTTTTTGCCCCTCTGAGGTACTGCCTTAATAGTGGATGTGAAAAAATAGGAGGTTCCGTATTGTAATGAGCTGAAATGGCAGAGGCATGGATCTTAATAGATGAGAGGGATAGGCCTTTGTCCAGCATCTCAGTTAGGTATTGTAAAATCTGAGGTATATTTGGAACAAGTGATTTGAGTCCTTGTGCCTGGTTCCAAGCACAGAATCTCTTCCATTTTTCTGCATAAGATTTCCTAGTGCTGGGCCTCCTGGCTTCTAAACAACACACCCATACTTAACAACCTTATTGCACCCTATAGAAATCTTAACTCATTACGCTCATTCAATAAACTCCTAGCTAGTACCAAGTCTAACAACTTGGCTGGTGACTCACTGTTCTCCATCTCCGCAGAAAAACAATGGAACCTCCTGCCATCTGACCTAACCTCTCTCCCCTCCTTTCCTCTCTTTAAACAAAGACTTAAGAAATATCTTAAAACTAACTGGCTTTGCCCTTGCTGTTACCCAGACTAATTCTGCGTTTCTTTTTTTATTCTCTCAAACATCTACTGTCCTCCCCCCTATGTCAACTCCTCTGAAGTTGTAAATCCTGTAAACCCACTGTCCTTCCCAGGATATGATTTGTATCCTGAAGGCAGCACTACTATCATTTCTTTATTCTAATCCTGAAGGCAGTATTACTGTCATTTCTTTATTCTAATCCTGAAGGCAGTATTACTGTCATTTCTT
This sequence comes from Protopterus annectens, assembly GCF_019279795.1. Classification (NCBI taxonomy): domain Eukaryota; kingdom Metazoa; phylum Chordata; order Ceratodontiformes; family Protopteridae; genus Protopterus; species Protopterus annectens. The sequence continues at coordinate 122,328,521 of NC_056746.1, read as the reverse complement.
TATTCTGATCCTGAAGGCAGTATTACTGTCATTTCTTTATTCTGATCCTGAAGGCAGTATTACTGTCATTTCTTTATTCTGATCCTGAAGGCAGTATTACTGTCATTTCTTTATTCTGATCCTGAAGGCAGTATTACTGTCATTTCTTTATTCTGATCCTGAAGGCAGTATTACTGTCATTTCTTTATTCTGATCCTGAAGGCAGTATTACTGTCATTTCTTTATTCTGATCCTGAAGGCAGTATTACTGTCATTTCTTTATTCTGATCCTGAAGGCAGTATTACTGTCATTTCTTTATTCTGATCCTGAAGGCAGTATTACTGTCATTTCTTTATTCTAATCCTGAAGGCAGTATTACTGTCATTTCTTTATTCTGATCCTGAAGGCAGTATTACTGTAATTTCTTTATTCTGATCCTGAAGGCAGTATTACTGTCATTTCTTTATTCTAATCCTGAAGGCAGTATTACTGTCATTTCTTTATTCTGATCCTGAAGGCAGTATTACTGTCATTTCTTTATTCTGATCCTGAAGGCAGTATTACTGTCATTTCTTTATTCTGATCCTGAAGGCAGTATTACTGTCATTTCTTTATTCTGATCCTGAAGGCAGTATTACTGTCATTTCTTTATTCTGATCCTGAAGGCAGTATTACTGTCATTTCTTTATTCTGATCCTGAAGGCAGTATTACTGTCATTTCTTTATTCTGATCCTGAAGGCAGTATTACTGTCATTTCTTTATTCTGATCCTGAAGGCAGTATTACTGTCATTTCTTTATTCTGATCCTGAAGGCAGTATTACTGTCATTTCTTTATTCTGATCCTGAAGGCAGTATTACTGTCATTTCTTTATTCTGATCCTGAAGGCAGTATTACTGTCATTTCTTTATTCTGATCCTGAAGGCAGTATTACTGTCATTTCTTTATTCTGATCCTGAAGGCAGTATTACTGTCATTTCTTTATTCTGATCCTGAAGGCAGTATTACTGTCATTTCTTTATTCTGATCCTGAAGGCAGTATTACTGTCATTTCTTTATTCTGATCCTGAAGGCAGTATTACTGTCATTTCTTTATTCTGATCCTGAAGGCAGTATTACTGTCATTTCTTTATTCTGATCCTGAAGGCAGTATTACTGTCATTTCTTTATTCTGATCCTGAAGGCAGTATTACTGTCATTTCTTTATTCTGATCCTGAAGGCAGTATTACTGTCATTTCTTTATTCTGATCCTGAAGGCAGTATTACTGTCATTTCTTTATTCTGATCCTGAAGGCAGTATTACTGTCATTTCTTTATTCTGATCCTGAAGGCAGTATTACTGTCATTTCTTTATTCTGATCCTGAAGGCAGTATTACTGTCATTTCTTTATTCTGATCCTGAAGGCAGTATTACTGTCATTTCTTTATTCTGATCCTGAAGGCAGTATTACTGTCATTTCTTTATTCTGATCCTGAAGGCAGTATTACTGTCATTTCTTTATTCTGATCCTGAAGGCAGTATTACTGTCATTTCTTTATTCTGATCCTGAAGGCAGTATTACTGTCATTTCTTTATTCTGATCCTGAAGGCAGTATTACTGTCATTTCTTTATTCTGATCCTGAAGGCAGTATTACTGTCATTTCTTTATTCTAATCCTGAAGGCAGTATTACTGTCATTTCTTTATTCTGATCCTGAAGGCAGTATTACTGTCATTTCTTTATTCTGATCCTGAAGGCAGTATTACTGTCATTTCTTTATTCTGATCCTGAAGGCAGTATTACTGTCATTTCTTTATTCTAATCCTGAAGGCAGTATTACTGTCATTTCTTTATTCTGATCCTGAAGGCAGTATTACTGTCATTTCTTTATTCTAATCCTGAAGGCAGTATTACTGTCATTTCTTTATTCTGATCCTGAAGGCAGTATTACTGTCATTTCTTTATTCTAATCCTGAAGGCAGTATTACTGTCATTTCTTTATTCTAATCCTGAAGGCAGTATTACTGTCATTTCTTTATTCTAATCCTGAAGGCAGTATTACTGTCATTTCTTTATTCTGATCCTGAAGGCAGTATTACTGTCATTTCTTTATTCTGATCCTGAAGGCAGTATTACTGTCATTTCTTTATTCTGATCCTGAAGGCAGTATTACTGTCATTTCTTTATTCTGATCCTGAAGGCAGTATTACTGTCATTTCTTTATTCTAATCCTGAAGGCAGTATTACTGTCATTTCTTTATTCTAATCCTGAAGGCAGTATTACTGTCATTTCTTTATTCTAATCCTGAAGGCAGTATTACTGTCATTTCTTTATTCTAATCCTGAAGGCAGTATTACTGTCATTTCTTTATTCTAATCCTGAAGGCAGTATTACTGTCATTTCTTTATTCTAATCCTGAAGGCAGTATTACTGTCATTTCTTTATTCTAATCCTGAAGGCAGTATTACTGTCATTTCTTTATTCTAATCCTGAAGGCAGTATTACTGTTATTTCTTTATTCTGATCCTGAAGGCAGTATTACTGTTATTTCTTTATTCTGATCCTGAAGGCAGTATTACTGTCATTTCTTTATTCTGATCCTGAAGGCAGTATTACTGTCATTTCTTTATTCTGATCCTGAAGGCAGTATTACTGTCATTTCTTTATTCTAATCATGAAGGCAGTATCACTGTCATTTCTTTATTCTAATCGTGAAGGCAGTATCACTGTCATTTCTTTATTCTGATCCTGAAGGCAGTATCACTGTCATTTCTTTATTCTGATCCTGAAGGCAGTATTACTGTTATTTCTTTATTCTAATCCTGAAGGCAGTATTACTGTCATTTCTTTATTCTAATCCTGAATGCAGTATTACTGTAATTTCTTTATTCTGATCCTGAATGCAGTATTACTGTAATTTCTTTATTCTGATCCTGAAGGCAGTATTACTGTCATTTCTTTATTCTAATCGTGAAGGCAGTATCACTGTCATTTCTTTATTCTAATCGTGAAGGCAGTATCACTGTCATTTCTTTATTCTAATCCTGAAGGCAGTATCACTGTCATTTCTTTATTCTAATCGTGAAGGCAGTATCACTGTCATTTCTTTATTCTAATCGTGAAGGCAGTATCACTGTCATTTCTTTATTCTAATCCTGAAGGCAGTATCACTGTTATTTCTTTATTCTAATCCTGAAGGCAGTATTACTGTCATTTCTTTATTCTAATCCTGAAGGCAGTATTACTGTCATTTCTTTATTCTGATCCTGAAGGCAGTATTACTGTCATTTCTTTATTCTGATCCTGAAGGCAGTATTACTGTCATTTCTTTATTCTGATCCTGAAGGCAGTATTACTGTCATTTCTTTTTCTTCCTCCTTTTCTCCCGTTACTGTCTAACCACTTTGATATACTAACTGTCTGGATTATACTACAGTAACCAGGGATGTGAATACTCTCTAAAAAATATCTTGGAGTTAGCCCTACAGAGTTGTTTTACTCTAAAACTACCTGTAGTTGTACTATGTGTAAATATATTATGTTGTATAATCATCTTCATATACTTTAATTTGCAATTGAAATTATGTCTCGTATCCTTCCATAGTTTATAACTGTTATACCTTTCTTGAATTTTTGTAAACAATTTTTGTTTTGTTTGTGTTTATTTGTGGAGCCTTTCTCCCCATTTTGTCTTTTGTTTATGTGTGGAGCTTTTCTCCCCGGTCCTCTACTGAAAATGGAAATATATCCAGCTAGATTAGCCCGGTTAACAAATGTAAAATAAAAATAAAATAAAATAAAAATAAATAAATAAATAAAATGACATCCATAACGGCTTTAGAGAGAGGTGTGGTCTGAGTGGCTAGATTATCTGCCATGCAGCCAGATGCAAGGTTCTGAGTTGACTGTGCAGAATCTGACTGTTTTGTTGAGTCTGAAGATGAGGAATTTGAGGTAAAGGCCAGGCTGGGCCTTGAGACAAGCTCTTTAGGATTGGGTACCAGTGCTGGTGTGGCCAGTCTGGGGCAATCAGGATAATTTTTGGCCTCTCGTGTCTGACTTTTAGGAGCACCTTGGGAAGAAGAGGCAGTGGAGGAAAGGCATAAACTTGTCAGGGTTTTCCAGCTGAATGATAGAGCATTCACTTTCCATGCTTGTGAGTGAAAGTTCTTGTGCAAAATCTCTGTAGTTGGCAGTTGTGAGGGGAGGCAAAAAGATCTATGTCTGGGTGTCCCCATTTTCTTGTTATCATGCTGAAGACCTGTGGATTTAGTTTCCATTTGTGAGGATCCATGAGATTTCTGCTTAGTTCGTCTGCCAGTGTATTTTTCATTCCTGGCAGGAATTGTGCCTGCAGATGTACTTGATAGGTCAGTGCTGTGTTCCACAAAGTCATGGCTTGTCTGCAGAAGGGGTAAGTATGCGTGCCCCCTTGTTTGTTTATGTACCACATGACTGTAGTACTGTCCATCTTTAGTAGTAGTTGTCCTGGATGTAGTAGGTCCTTGAAAGCTGTCAGGGCATTCTGTACAGCTAGCATCTCTTTTTGATTGATGTGAAGATGCATTTGTTCCTTGGGCCACGTGCCCTGAATACATTTTCCTGCCATGTGTGCCCCCCAGGCATAATCCGATGCATGCGTTGTTATTGTCTGCCTGGCTGTGGGTAAGGTGAAAGGCTGTCCCTTGTTGTGGTGACAGGCCTGGGACCACCATCGAAACTGCTGTTGTAGGCAGGGAATTAAAGTAATTATTGTTTCCAGGCTGTGGCAATGTTGAGTCCAAACACTTTTTAGATACCATTGTAGTTTCCTCATATGCAGTCTTGCATATGGAATTAGTAGAATGCAGGATGCCATGAAGCCCAGGGCCTGCAGAATTTTTCTTGCAGGGAGCTGGGCTTTTGTTGCCATCATTTGAAAGTAATGAGTCAGTTGCCTTTGCTTGTCTGGCATGAGATAAGCCATCTGGGTAGTTGTATTTAAGCTTGCACCCAGGAATATTATCTCTTGAGAGGGCACTAGTTTTGATTTCTTTTCGTTTACTGTGTACCCTAGGCAAATTAGTAATCTTTTTACAAACGCCAGATGTTTTATAAGAATGTCCTTGCTCTCTGCTTGAATAAGGCAGTCGTCCAAGTAAGAATATACTTGAATTCCTCTTTGTCTGCAAAATGCAATTACTGGTGCCAGGCATTTTGTGAAGACCCTGGGTGCAGTAGATAAGCCAAAGGGCAGTGCAGAGAATTGGTAATGCATTGAGCCAGCTATGAATCTGAGGTATCTTCTGCAAGATTGTCTGATTGGGACATACAGGTATGCCTTTTTGAGGTCCAAAGTAACTAGCCAAGCCTTCTTGCCCAGCATGGGTAGAAGTTGCTGCAGTGTTAACATTTTGAATTTTGGAACATCCAGGAAAGTATTTAGGATTGACAGGTCCAGTATTGGTCTCCAGGCTTTGCCCTTTCTCGGTACTAGGAAAAGTCTTGAGTAAAATCCTTGTACCCGTTTCTTGCTGTGGTACTCTTTGAATAGCTCTCATGTCCATGAGAGCAGCAATTTGTTTTTGTGCCTCTGCCCATTGGTTTTGTGGCAAGTCCGGCATACCTTTTGATTTTGGAAGGGTGTGAAAGTGGAACCTGTATCCCTGAGAAACAATATTCAGCACCCATTTGTCCTGGGTGATTATGTGCCAATTTTGTGAGAAAAGTGCTAGCTTTCCCCCTACGGGTGCTGCCAAAAGGTAAGTGCTTGGCATTTGTAGAGGGAAGTCATTGGGACTGTTTCCTATAAGGTTGTGATTTGTCTTCTCCTCCTTTGGGGGCTGAAGCACCCCATTGTTTAGGTCTGTAGGAGCCTTGGGGCTGAGATCTGCCTCTTGGGCGTCTGTATCTGCCTCTTTGTGGCCTGTCCGACACCGGAAAGGACCGATTCTTTGAAGGCCAGTTTCTGCTAAACCTAGGTGGTTGAACCTGTAAGAAATCCTTTACTGTCTGCATTGATTTTGCTTTATCCTCTATTTTCTTTAATACCTCTTCTGCCTTAACACCAAATAAAGTATCATGCTGTAGTGGAGCATCCAATAATTTTACTTTAACATGTTCAGGTAAACTTTGTTCTTTCAACCAAGCATGCCTTCGAATGACAGAGCCTGTAACTGTGGCTCTACAAGAAGCCTCTAATGAATCAAAACCACATTGCAGAGTATGCTTTCCCAATTGTTCAGCTGCATGCAATAAATCCTGCATTTCCTTACTGTCAGGATTTTCTGAGTTTGTAAGCATTTTTTTGTTTTAACAAAGACATGAGGTACTGTTGATATTTAAGCATGTGAAACTGACAGTTTAAAGTCCTTACAGCTAAAGTAGCAGAAGTGTAAACTTTCTTCCCCATCTATCCAGAGTTCTAGAATCCCTATCAGAGAGGACAGGGTTTTTAGCAGTGGAAGCCTTAACCCCTCTGGGACCCTGAGAAATTGTTTCTGGGTCAGCAGCAGGGTTTTTATAAAGAAATTTATGAGAGTCAGGGACCCTGTAGTACCTGTCTAGCTTGACTGGTGCAGGGGGTAAAGAATCAGGAGACAGACTGGATTCAGAGAAAACATCATCAACAATATCAAGCACAGGGGGGATAGCCAGGAGCCTGTGCTGAGGCAATAAAAGAAAGTCTCTGAGCCTTTTCTTGGATTCTGAATAATCCTGGCTCTCCCAATGAAAATGTTCCCTCATGGAGTGCAGGGTTTCCCCTAAAGAATAATCCTCAGGTGGAGAGGCTGAAGGTATAGATTCGTCTGCATCAGAGTCCTCATAGGGAGGGAGAGAATATCCCTGGTCAGAAGAGGAATCAGAGGAAATAGAAACCTGGTCAGAGGAATCATAATCAGTGTCTTGCCTAGGCCTTTTGTCAGGAGGGGGATGGGAACCCCTGATTAAAGTAATTAGGTCTTCAACCATTTTAAGCATCTGTTTCTTTGGCATGGATGACTGTTCTGGAGAATGCTGTACTTGTTTCCTTGGGCCATTTTAAGCATCCGTTTCTTTGGCGTGGATGACTGTTCTGGAGAATGCTGTACTTGTTTCCTTGGGCCATTTTAAGCATCTGTTTCTTTGGCATGGATGACTGTTCTGGAGAATGCTGTACTTGTTTCCTTGGGCCATTTTAAGCATCTGTTTCTTTGGCATGGATGACTGTTCTGGAGAATGCTGTACTTGTTTCCTTGGGCCATTTTAAGCATCTGTTTCTTTGGCATGGATGACTGTTCTGGAGAATGCTGTACTTGTTTCCTTGGGCCATTTAAGCATCTGTTTCTTTGGCATGGATGACTGTTCTGGAGAATGCTGTACTTGTTTCCTTGGGCCATTTTAAGCATCTGTTTCTTTGGCATGGATGACTGTTCTGGAGAATGCTGTACTTGTTTCCTTGGGCCATTTTAAGCATCTGTTTCTTTGGCATGGATGACTGTTCTGGAGAATGCTGTACTTGTTTCCTTGGGCCATTTTAAGCATCTGTTTCTTTGGCATGGATGACTGTTCTGGAGAATGCTGTACTTGTTTCCTTGGGCCATTTTAAGCATCTGTTTCTTTGGCATGGATGACTGTTCTGGAGAATGCTGTACTTGTTTCCTTGGGCCATTTTAAGCATCTGTTTCTTTGGCATGGATGACTGTTCTGGAGAATGCTGTACTTGTTTCCTTGGGCCATTTTAAGCATCTGTTTCTTTGGCATGGATGACTGTTCTGGAGAATGCTGTACTTGTTTCCTTGGGCCATTTTAAGCATCTGTTTTTTTGGCATGGATGACTGTTCTGGAGAATGCTGCACTTGTTTCCTTGGGCCATTTTGAGCATCTGTTTCTTTGGCATGGATGACTGTTCTGGAGAATGCTGTACTTGTTTCCTTGGGCCATTTTAAGCATCTGTTTCTTTGGCATGGATGACTGTTCAGGAGAATGCTGTACTTGTTTCCTTGGGCCATTTTAAGCATCTGTTTCTTTGGCATGGATGACTGTTCAGGAGAATGCTGTACTTGTTTCCTTGGGCCATTTTAAGCATCTGTTTCTTTGGCATGGATGACTGTTCTGGAGAATGCTGCACTTGTTTCCTTGGGCCATTTTAAGCATCTGTTTCTTTGGCATGGATGACTGTTCTGGAGAATGCTGTACTTGTTTCCTTGGGCCATTTTAAGCATCTGTTTCTTTGGCATGGATGACTGTTCAGGCGAATGCTGCACTTGTTTCCTTGGGCCATTTTAAGCATCTGTTTCTTTGGCATGGATGACTGCTCTGGAGAATGCTGTACTTGTTTCCTTGGGCTATTTTAAGCATCTGTTTCTTTGGCATGGATGACTGTTCTGGAGAATGCTGTACTTGTTTCCTTGGGACATTTTAAACATCTGTTTCTTTGGCATGGATGACTGTTCTGGAGAATGCTGTACTTGTTTCCTTGGGCCATTTTAAGCATCTGTTTCTTTGGCATGGATGACTGTTCTGGAGAATGCTGTACTTGTTTCCTTGGGCCATTTTAAGCATCTGTTTCTTTGACATGGATGACTGTCCAGGATAATGCTGTACTTGTTTCCTTGGGCCATTTTAAGCATCTGTTTCTTTGGCATGGATGACTGTTCAGGAGAATGCTGTACTTGTTTCCTTGGGACATTTTAAGCATCTGTTTCTTTGGCATGGATGACTGTTCTGGAGAATGCTGTACTTGTTTCCTTGGGCCATTTTAAGCATCTGTTTCTTTGGCATGGATGACTGTTCTGGAGAATGCTGTACTTGTTTCCTTGGGCCATTTTAAGCATCTGTTTCTTTGACATGGATGACTGTCCAGGATAATGCTGTACTTGTTTCCTTGGGCCATTTTAAGCATCTGTTTCTTTGGCATGGATGACTGTTCAGGAGAATGCTGTACTTGTTTCCTTGGGCCGTTTTAAGCATCTGTTTCTTTGACATGGATGCCTGTTCTGGAGAATGCTGCACTTGTTTCCTTGGGCCATTTTAAGCATCTGTTTCTTTGGCATGGATGACTGTTCTAGAGAATGCTGTACTTGTTTCCTTGGGCCATTTTAAGCATCTGTTTCTTTGGCATGGATGACTGTTCAGGCGAATGCTGCACTTGTTTCCTTGGGCCATTTTTAGCATCTGTTTCTTTGGCATGGATGACTGTTCAGGAGAATGCTGTACTTGTTTCCTTGGGCCATTTTAAGCATCTGTTTCTTTGGCATGGATGACTGTTCTGGAGAATGCTGTACTTGTTTCCTTGGGCCATTTTAAGCATCTGTTTCTTTGGCATGGATGACTGTTCTGGAGAATGCTGTACTTGTTTCCTTGGGCCATTTTAAGCATCTGTTTCTTTGGCATGGATGACTGTTCTGGAGAATGCTGCACTTGTTTCCTTGGGCCATTTTAAGTATCTGTTTCTTAGGCATGGATGACTGTTCTGGAGAATGCTGCACGTGTTTCCTTGGGCCATTTTGAGCATCTGTTTCTTTGGCATGGATGACTGTTCTGGAGAATGCTGTACTTGTTTCCTTGGGCCATTTTAAGCATCTGTTTCTTTGGCATGGATGACTGTTCTGGAGAATGCTGCACTTGTTTCCTTGGGCCATTTTAAGCATCTGTTTCTTTGGCATGGATGACTGTTCTGGAGAATGCTGTACTTGTTTCCTTGGGCCATTTTAAGCATCTGTTTCTTTGGTATGGCTGACTGTTCTGGAGAATGCTGTACTTGTTTCCTTGGGCCATTTTAAGCATCTGTTTCTTTGGCATGGATGACTGTTCTGGAGAATGCTGTACTTGTTTCCTTGGGCCATTTTAAGTATCTGTTTCTTTGGCATGGATGACTGTTCAGGAGAATGCTGTACTTGTTTCCTTGTCTTTAATGGTGTTTTTTACTTTGCCTTGGCTGCCGCAGTGGACTTAATAGTAAGCTGTGAAGGTCTGAAAACACCCTCAGAAGCCAATGCCTGCTCAGCGGCTCCGGACCCATCTGAGGGAATAGTTTCCGCAGGCCCAATACCTTGAGTTTCCAAAGGCCTAGGTGTCTCCACGTGGGAGTCGGATATGGCCTGTGGCTCTGAGGTAGCGGGTATCAGGGGCTGCGAAAGCGCCTCACTGAGAACCAGCGAACCGGCGACTGGCCTATTAGAGGCTTCGTCGTTGGTTTTGGACCTCGGATGCCTGTCCTTTTCATTGTCTTTGCGTTTTTTATGAATTCCAGTCGTCGGTTGTTCCAACGGCATAATGTAGTTAAATCTTCGGCCAAAGTAATGTAAAGCAAAATCAAACCGACGCTTAATAGTGCGTTTGTTGAATCTAGCACAAAACAGACAACTACTAACGTCGTGGTCAGGGCCAAGGCAAGGAATACAGTAAGAGTGAAAATCTTTATAAGGTATTTGCTTCCCACAAGAAATACAATTATTAACTTTTACTGACATCGGTCTGAAGCAAGAAAAAGCTTCCCCAACAGGGTACTTAGCTTTAGTGAAGACTTTGGTTCTGAAACTCGATTTCGAAATTCTCAGGAGTCGGCCGACCGGCACTTGTGAACTGCTTTTGCTACGGGCACCGCGCGGCAAGAATGACGGAGGAAAATGGCGTCGGTTGCATCTTTTATACCCCTGGCGAACTGACGTCAGGGAAGAGGCGAAAGCAACCGACGCTGGACCTAGACTTTGGAACTCTGGCCAACTGCGGGTAGCCTGCCAGCAGGATAACCCAAGTGTAATGACTGCAACAGTGAAACACGATGAACATCCTCAGCTATGCAATCCTTCTCTAAACTGCTAACCTTGAGATATGGAATCTTCAAAAAAAATCAACATCACCAGTATTGCAATCAAAAACTTTTTATTCTCAGAAGAAGGCTGGCTGCAGCCTCTCCAGAACAGCATGGAAACATGGTTGTACAGCATGCACTGTGACTGCTTTTAGCTACCTTTACTATGGTAATGCACAAGCTGGATATAAGCTGCTGACAACACAATGCAGAATGTAAATGATTTTCCCCATCCTCACTAAGCTATTGCACATCTATATGCTACACATTTTGGACAAAACTGTACTAGTTAGTGTACGGATTCAGCATAAAAGTAAAATGAAAGGCTTCAAAATTGGTCAGATAGAGCCCTAGAATTTGCTACAACCACATGTGCACCATATTCAGTCAGCAACGTCTATTCCCACCCCCTCCCAACCCCGTCAAAGCTTTTCTAGTTCACAAAGAAGCCCTACAACAAACAAAGGATGTCGGGTAAAAGGGAGAGTAACTTACTCAAACACTGAGCTGTCATTCTGGTCACCCCAAATGAGAATTTCAGTGATGGAACGAATGGTTTCTACTAGCAGGTCACGGTTGTGATCAGTAACGGTGGTGTTTTTTGTTAAGATGTGATGCATATTTCTGTAACAAGAAAGGGAGAAAACAGGTTAATACAACAAAAACAAAACACACCAAAGGATAATCATATGGAGCACTTCCCATTAACGCCTAAGCATCTAGAAATGGTACCAACATCAGGCTATGCAGCCCCAGTACCTTTTAATACATATGGAGCACTTCCCATTAATGCCTAAGCATCTAGAAATGGTACCAACATCAGGCTATGCAGCCCCAGTACTTTTTAATACATATGGAGTACTTCCCATTAATGCCTAAGCATCCACAAATGGTACCAACATCAGGCTATGCAGCCCCAGAACCTTTTAATATGCCAGTACTTTAATTACATGTTTAAGTGGAATATTTGGAAAAAAAACTTAAGAGGTATGCATCCATACTGTTAATACATCTTCTGCTTTGAAAAGGAAACACTCCAAACCAAGGAACCTTTACACAGATCACTCCAAAATATAAATTTGATGCCGTCTACCAAAATCATCACCTGCAGAGCCTCAAACAAACCAGAATGAAGCATTCCAAGCATTTTTCATCATAATGTACTTCTACAAGCCCACACCACATTTATAAATGCACCGTTACAATCACTCCCATCTTCACAGACGAACTCATCTTGCATTACCTTCAAGTTAATAACAAAAAAATTTGTGCCATTCACCTCACTCCATAGCTTTGGCCCATATTTACCAAAACTAGTTCTGACTGCATAAATACTAAGTAATTGCCTTCAACAGGAATTCATCCACATCAGTTACAAAAAACAAAAAGTTACGAGTTTACCACAAGCAATGTTTCAGTAGAATTGTGCATATCCTCTACAACTGAGGCTGCAGGCATTAGAACCATTCAATAATCCAAACTTTCTCAGTCTGCTTTGTACTTTCTCCTCTCTTACAATGTGCTCTGCTTCTATTCCTCTCTAGACATGCAGGTCAGCTGCACTAAAGAAAAAACAATATACATACAATAAGACAAATACACTCCTACAGATCTATCATTATGATAAGTATTTAACTTTCAGATCTGTGTCCCCATTCAATTTAACTCTTATGACAGTCCCGAGATCTTCCTATTGAGTTTACCCCTGGGAGGGGATGTCACTAATAATAGTAGCTCCAAATGGAGGTCTTGCTTGAGATATATCCAATTTCTATTCTTTTGAAAATGTATTTATGGAAGACTGTCACACCACTGAATACGTATTAGCAGACTGTGCATTTTTAACGAAGGCTACAAATGTAGGTATAGTTCTTATATGATGTCTGTCACAGCAAAAAGTAATGTAACTGGACAAGACAGCCACTTTGCAAGTGTAACATTAAAGATTTTTGTGTTATAGACCTAGGAGAAAACGAAATAAAGAGTTTGGTATACTTCTGTACGGACTTTGTTTTGTCCACACAGTATGTTACTAAGCAGTGGCCATTGATGTACTGTAGCAAGTACTCCCCATAGTCAGAGTAAACTAGGAAGAAGACAGATGGCCAGATATACTGGTTCAAGTCTGATTCTGCTGCAACCCAGGTACACAAGACAAACTACTCTGGACAGCAGCTCTTGTCATTGTGAATGATCAGATAAAGAGGTCCAACAGAAAGTGATGCCCAGCTCAGTGGCACACAGGGTTAAACCTCTGACTGCATCCCACACGAGTGGTTTTGACTAGTTGGCTCACCCATCCTAGGGACGATGGTGAACTAGCATGCTACACTGATGACACCTGCAGGATTACAGGTATATTACCTGAAGCGGGGTGCCTAGCATGTGCACACTACAAAGTGGCAAACCACTTAGTCAGGAGACTTAGCAAGTGTGGTAACAAGTATGCTCCTCCCTGTAGGTGTGGTAACAAGTATGCTCCTCCCTGTAGCAGGTGTCTGTGCAGCATGCAAGTCACCAATGGTGGGAGTGTGGAGCCTAAACAAAAAATCCCTGTCCTTCCAACAGATAAGGACACCTCTCTTAGCATCCACCTCTTGTCTTCAAGGGGAATGAATGGCCTGAATGGCTCTTGCCACTGGAAAGAGTGAATAGGTGAACTTGGTGTCCCAAGGGGGAGGCTTGACAGTCACTGTAAGAGCAAATACAAAACAATTGGGGAAAAACAACTAGACAAAACAGTTCCAAAATTCTTCTGCCAGAAGTAGTAGGTATCAAGAAAAACATGTTTTTTTAGGTAAGATCTTATAAACCTGCAGCAGCTGGCCACTACAGGAGTGGGACATGACTCCACAGTAGTACAACACACTACAGGAGTGGGATGAGACTCCACAGCACTACAGCACACTACAGGAGTGGGACGTGACTCCACAGCACTACAACACACTACAAGAGTGGGATATGACTCCACAGTACTACAACACACTACAGGAGTGGGATGCGACTCCACAGCACTACAACACACTGCAGGAGTAGGACGTGACTCCACAGCACTACAACAACACTACAGGAGTGGGACGCGACTCCACAGCACTACAGCACACTACAGGAGTGGAATGCAACTCCAAAGCACTACAACAAATTACAGGAGTGGGATGTGACTCCACAGCACTACAACACTACAGGAGTGGGATGCGACTCCACAGCAATACAACACACTACAGGAGTGGGATGCGACACCACAGCACTATAAGACTGGATGGCTCTAAAGGAACTTGTGTTATTTCTTCCTTTGTAAAGCATAAAAGGGGTACTGGATCTCAGAGGCTTTAAGGATTTACAGGGAGCTAAGGAAATTCCATCTTGCCCCTTCTGAAATTTGGATATGGCAGCCAAATACACTACAACCAAAAATACTTGACAAACAGTCAAATATGGCAGAAAAAAAGGTCAGAAGAGGGATCTCGAGCCTCAGAGGTAGTCCAGACAGAACATGACCATTTCTTAGTCTATATCTTCCTAGTGCTGGACCTTTGGGAAGAGGAGAGTATTCCGACCACTCTGCTGGGAAAGGAGAATCACACGGAGTAAATGTCCAGAAGAGACGTCTCTGACGAATGGAACAGCAGTATTTTTAGTGGGCTAAAGAAAGTACGTTTTCCAACATATTAGGGAGAAGGAATTGGCTCTGCCAGTGCCAGTATGGAGCTATGTGGGTGACTCTGGCATTTTTGAAGTTTAACTTTCTGGATGATTTTTTTCATCGGAGGAAATGGATGAAAAGTGTAGACCCATCCAGTTGGTCACTTGAGGGCTCCAGCATCCATGGGCAGGGATCTCTGGGTGTGGAATAAGGAAGGCATCCCTGGACTTGGTGTTGGTTACGGATCAAACAGATTGCAAAAAGGTTTCCAAATTTTCAGATTTTCCTGGTCACCAAGACTTTGACCAACCTCAAGAAATGGATTCCTCGGAAATATGGATGGAGGCCAACCTGACATCACCCGTTCGCACTGCCTTAGTTTCCATGCATCAAATTCCACCTCACTCATTTGATATACCACACAACCTCTCTGTATAAGTGTCTGGAACCCCCACTGGGAGGGGGTCCTGCAAGAATTTGAGGCTCAACAACACTGGCCTTATCTCCTGTAAGCTTATGTGACAGTAAAGTTCTAAAAACCTCCACAAATGTTCTGAACTGTGTACCTGTTATAATGCCCCACTCAAACTCCAAGACTAATGTGTTCAAGCTGATTTGCGATGGAATATGGACGGCAGAAGGTACTGTTCAGAGAAAGATTGTCTGTGTTTATCCACCATGACATGTGGCATTTGCATGCCTGAAGATGCAGGCGTGAGGCTCCACAGGATCTACATTATTAAACCACTGGATCTGAAGGGTCTGATGGAGAGCTCTAATACAGAATCTTCCATGGGAAATCATGGCTAAGGCTGCTGTCATGAGATCTTCGTACCTTGAGAAGTAGGAAACAGTGGCTGTAAAAGACATTAGAAGAACTGAAACCTTTGCTTGCAGGACCTGATCTCGATCTGCAGGGTGTCCTACTCTGGACATCTGGGTGCCCACCCTGTCAGGGCTGGCCCATGCAGTCACCATTGTCAGTTGCATCATTTAATCTATTGGCAAGACCACTTTGAAGATGCTTTGGGGAGTTGGAATGCCTTCTTCACAGACGTGTGAAGAACGACAATGTATTTTAGAGATGACAAAGTAATCAGTGAGATACCCGCAGACACAAACTTGAGGTGTTGGGCGAACGAAGAAATCTTTGCTCCCCCCACACCCCATCATCAACACTGTGAGTGGGAGAATCCACTGCAGAGTCAATGTGGTTCTTCATGCATTTAAGTTTCCTACCAGGCCACAAGCCTGGTAACTGACTTCTGAATGATGAACTCAGATGGACCTTGAGTTTCTTGAAGATGGTCTGGAGCTCATAAGAGAAGCCACTCTGAGTCATAAATGTCAAGCACTGAGACCGAATACATTTGCCATTAGCCACACCAACAAATTTATCTGAAGGAAAAACATCACTAGCTTTTAGCTCTTGGAGGAAGGGACCAGCAGAAGCCTGCCTACATTTTCCACCCTAATATTCTAGTCTTTCCTTATGGCTGAGATAAACTATAGTCACATCAACTACAGCAGGCTCTGCTGCTAAGGGTGAAGAAGTCAGCTCCGAAGACGTTTTCACCAGCCACTGGCATTCATTTTGAAATACTTCAACTTATTTCCTTTATCCCAAATATTAGCATGGGTGAAATATTTACAAATGTTGCATGCAGAAATGCTAAGATCTTTTCCTAGGCAATACACACGGATTGGGTACTTGTCTTGAGGATAAATTCAATGCCTGTACTTGCAATTTCTAAATGTCTTTCTACCCATTTCTAAGAACTAACCCTGCCAAAGTCAAGCAACAGCAAAAATGTCCAAAAAGTTAAAAAGTAGTAAAAACACTTGTATAAGTTAACCTGCCATAACAGTAGATGACTGTATAAAGTACTGTTGCAATACCCTAAGCTACATGGGTTATACTCTGCCAAGGATATTACAAGCAGCCAATATTCAAAGCTTTAGGGCACCTTCCATGGTCCCCCAACAGCTGATGGGCTCATGGAGAGCTGTATAAAGTCAGCAGTTAGGGGTGCCAAACCTTCAGAGCTTAAGGGAGGCTACAACCCTATTTATTAGATATATGCTAGGAAAAAAGGTAAATAAAAATATCCAAGCCTTGAAAAAAAGATTAAATACAAGAAAAGGAGGAGGAAAGATGTCCCTACTGCAGCCGTGAACTATTCAAACATCTATTATGTTAAATTAACTTACACAACTGTATTATGTTCATCATCAGATCACTGCTGCAGTAGCCTAAACTATCTGGTTATGTAATGATGTCAGGTATTGCCAGCTATGCCAAGAGAAGTAGGGCAGTGGGTGTGTAACATATGCCAGCATGGCTAGCTGGAGTTTTGTAAAGAATTATATGTCATTTGTATATCAAACTGATTTGTACAGGTGCTTGTGTTGAAAATGTATTTGTAAAGCTGCTGGTGTTAAAATGTACCAACAGCAGGTCCTGCTGGACAGAAAAGAAATATACCTATATATCAGACTGTATTGTAACTGTTGAAATGAATACACTGTAACACAGGATACTGGAAGAGAAGAGGTTAATCTCAGTCCAGCTAACTTTGAAAAATACTCAAATTAAATTACCTGGTTTAAAGGATAAAGACTGTATCTTACGATTCTGTTTTTTTTACAGACATTTTATCTCTGGCTGCAATCAGGACTAAGAATCCTACTGTATTTGTCCTTAGGGATGAACTATTTGCTACCCTGGAAGGATGGAAGTTTTGAAATGGTTTCATAGCTTCCAGAAGCTATAACACATCTTAGCAAAGCTCTGTGTGTGTATGTTAACACACATGCTAGATTCTGGTTCAGTTTCTAGTAGAGGGGGGTAGTGTGGAAACCAGAGTCAGATGACCAGATGTATGTGATGTCATTCTGTAATCCAGCACATAAACAATGTTTTAATACTTGAAGAGAGAGTCTCAGGGCAGTCTGTTTTTGAAACTAATGGATCTTTAAAAAATAAACAACCTGGAACCCTCTAAAAAACCCTCCCTGTGGATAATGCTGTAATTTACTTCAATACTGCCTTCATTAACCTGTTAAACAGCTTTGCTCCCCCCAGAACTAAAAGAGTTAAACGCAATACTGTCCCTTAGATAACAAAATAAACTATAACCCTCAGGCATCTCTGAGACAAATCATGGAAACATTACCAGAAAAATAAAACTCCCACCTCCCTAACCAAATATAAGCTACTTCGTAATAAATTCTAAAGACACATTGCCACTGACCATACTTCAAAATAACCATAAAACTAATCCCAAAAAGTTCTGGAACAGTACCTCTACCCACCTCCTTCCTAGTAAAAAAGACAACCCCTGCCCAGATCCAAATGCCTCTGATCTTTCCCTGGCTACCCAATTTAACTCCTTCTTTATAGACTCAATAGCCAAAATCATCACATCTTTTTGAAACAAATTACTAGTCTCTTCTCCACCTTATCACCCCCAACCCTTCCTCCACAAGCACCAAAATGTCTCATCTTACCCCTTTTACTATCAAACCTATTACTATCTCCACCATAAAAAAACTCCTTCAAAAATTGAAACCATGTTCAAATACCTCTGATGACCTTCCATCTAATTTCCTCAAACTAGCTGCCAACGGCATACCCTTTCCCATCCCCATCCTAATAAATCGTTCAATTCAAGAATCTTATGTACCTCTACTCTGGAAAAAAGCCTCTCTCATTCCCCTTCATAAAGAGGGCAATAACAGTGACATCTCTAATTTCTAGCCAATTACCATATTATCCCCTATCTCTAAAATTTTCAAAAACTGTATTCATCTACAACTACTACCCTACCTCTTAGACAACCATCTGCTAACCCCACACACAACACGGATTTAGACCTTGACACAGCACCATCACCGCACTCCTATCCTTTCTCGAAATCATCAATAACACATGTGACTCCAGCAAAATTGTATCTACCCTCCTTCTAGACTTATCTAAGGCTTTTGATACTGTTTTGCACAATATCCTCTTGTCCAAATTCTCTCATCTCAATCTATCCAGCTCCTCTATCAACTGGTTCTCCAGTTACTTCTCTGATAGGCAAGAAGCCATCAAGTGGAAAAACTGCACATCCTCCTTCCTTAATACTCTAGCAGGTGTACCACAGGGTTCTATATTAAGTCCTTTACTATTTAACATATTCATAAATGACTTCCTTCAGTGTATCCAAAATGCTAATCTCATCCAATATGTAGCTGACTCTGCGATCATGTACTCTGCCGAATCCCTACCCAAACTCTTGAAATTAACCGAAGAAGCCTTCTTTTCTACCAAGCACTGGATGTTAAATAACCACCTAGCATTCAAAGCACGTAAATCCAAAATCATGATATTTACCCCTTCCAAATGTACCAAATTAGACAAGAACTCTTTCTCCATAACTAGGCAAAACAAGAACTCCATCGAAATCGCTCATACAAAGCTTCTAAGTGTCGTTATCAATGAACAATTAAAATTTGATATTCATTTACAAACAAATATAAAGAAAACCCACCAGAAACTAGGTATGCTTTAATCACCACAACGGTTATCTTACTCCCTCAACCAAGCATGTCCTCTCTACCACCTAACTAATTCCCTCCTGTGCGGTGCCACCCCTTACCAATCTTCAATCCTCTCTAAAGACAAAATTATCTTCCTGCTATAACAAAATCTCAAAGTTTGCTACGAAATCCAAATCCTCCACCCACCACACCCTCTACAAATTAAGTTGGCTAGAAATGCCTCTCTCTCCTACATCCAACTAACTAATACACATACTCATCTTCAAACCCTTTATCTGCCCCTCCCTTGCCTCCACGCTCAAAATGCATCAACCTGATAAGACTACTCAGGTCTAACAATCAGAACCTGCTCACAGTGTACAAACCTACACGCACTCCACGGAACCTTCCATTATCCTTCTTTCTAGCACGCCTATGGAATTCCCTTCCACCATATATTTGTACCAACAACAACCACTCCAACTTTAAGACCTTGCTCCATTCCCATCTCTCTTCTCACTGGGAATGCTTCTGCTCTCACCCCTCCTGGCTTCCCTCTACTTCACCCCTATTTCCCTATCTTCCATTCTCAACTCAACTCCATTACTGATCCCCATTTCTTATCTATCTTTTCTCTTTCATATGTTATTCACTCCCTACTATTTCTTACACACTCGTAAGACTTGTAACCCTTTATTCCTTGTTTCTCTAAAATTCTTAACATGGCTTGTGAGACACAGGTCCCTACTGTTTTATATCATGTGTAATCTACTTGTACTATGGATACTGCCTTTGGCTGCTGATAGGGCATGTTATACCATGATTTTTGTTCTTTTATTGCATGCTGGTATTTTTACACTGTGCTACAACTGTGTGTATATATTAATTCTCAATTGTATAACTGTATAAGGAGCTTTTCTACCCAGGCCTCCATTGAAAATGGGCTCTTTTGACCCAATGGACTAGCCTGGTAAACAAACTGTATTTTATTTTTTTCTTATTTAAAGGCCCCCTCACCCTGTTCCCATAAAGCAACTCAAAGGGTGAAAATCCTGTAGATTCCGAAGGTACCTCCCTGTATGTAAACAGTAAATGGAGCAAATATTTGGCCCACTTCCATTTAAACTGGTCTGCAAATGCCTGTAGTACAGTCACTAATGTAGAGTTTAACCTCTCCAAAAAAATTAGACTGAGAATGGTAGGTGGCGGTCTTTAGGTGCTCTACCCCACAGCGCTTCTACAGACAAGCCAGCAGGTCAAATATAATTATTGCATTGCAAACCCATATTAAGTTAACAATTTTATTCCTGTTTATCTTCTAATTTCGGTCTCAGCTTCATTTCCAGCATACTCTGGATTATTTTAGTCAACTCTTGTGCTCCCTTCCTTCTCTCCAACATTTTCCACTGAAACATTGGATAAGGTTTCATAGGTACAGTCTCTCTGTGGTCTTTATTACCAGAAGAACAAGAAGCAGATTATCCTTCCGTTTCACAGCTTACTTTTTGTTGCACAAACTTGCGTATTTCCTCCTTAGCATGTACTACATCAAAAAATGATTTTGTCCCTCCAGGGAAGAATACCTTGAAGACAGCTGGGAGCAGTTTGAATCTCATACCTGCATCTTGACATTCCCTGAATAGTGGAATGAATTTGCTTCTCTTCTGCCTGGTATATAATGAGTAAACATTCTTCACAAACACTCTGCTGTCTCCCAATTTTAGTACTTTGTCCTTCTGCCACAGTTTTGTCACAACCAACTCCTTCTGCTGGTGGGATTGCATCTTTACTATTACAGATCTAAGGTGCTTTCTCATACCCAGGTCTGGAGCATACACACTATGTGCACTTTCAACTAACAATTCTTGCTGTGGATTTGTTTTCTCATAAAATTAATACAGTCTGTTCCTTGGAGATTCTTTGGTATAGTTGAAAATGTCATGTTTTCCCTCTGTGCTCTCTTCCTGAGCAGTCTCGTATTCAGCCAGCCCTTTCTTCATTTCAACCTCTTAGTTTTGCAGCTTTATCACCTCATCTGAATATCTGTTTAAAGCTTCTTGCATAACTGGTGATAGGTGGCGCTTGTATTTAAAAGGCTGCTCAATGGTGTAAAAAACATTCCTTGAAGGAACATTGCCGTGGTACCAAAAGCACCAGTAAAGTTTATTTCAGCAGCAAAAGCCGTGGCTCCAGTCATTTTTTTGTGTGTGTGTTTTTCAGCACCTAAAAGAAGAGCTAGATTTGGACACCAATTGGGTGCAAAGTCCTATAAAGGAAATATGGCTTTAGCCCTTCACAAGTTTTTTGTTATGCTACTTGACTATAATCTACACAAAAATACCAGAAGGTGTTATGTCCTTCAAGTATACAAATTCAGCAATGACTGTAACTGGCAGAAGGTAGAATAACCTGACAGCAGGCATATCCCCACTGCACTTCCACCCCTTGGATGTTACCATGGGAACAGTAGCCGGCATATCCCCCCACTGCACTCCCACCCCTTGGATGCTACCATGGGAACAGTAGCCGGCATATCTCCACTGCATTCCCACCCCTTGGATGTTACCATGAGAACAGTAGAGTCATATCCCCACTACACTCCCACCCCATGAATGTTAGAATAGGAACAGTAACAAGCATATTCCCATTACACTCCTGCCCCTTAGAAGCTACCATGGGAACAGTGAGGGGAATTAATGGGGTAGGTCAAATGGAAAAAAGAAACCCTGAGGACACTGACAGCCAGAGCCCCAGAACACCCTTAAGATTTGCACCAGCAAAGCCCCAGCATAAGCACTATTGTAGGAATTACAGGGAACTAGGAGGTGCCTGGTAGACTCAGACATAGACATGGGACACTGGGTAGGGAGCTACAGGATGATGCAGTGGGGAGAAAAAGCCCAATCGAAAGAAATCACAACCAGCTTATATTTTTCAAAAGTATTCAGTGATGCCCACATGCAGTTAAAATGTCAGCCGCAGCTACATTCCTGAAAACGTCCAGGAAAATAACCATATCTCTAAAAAATGAGCCCTGGTTAACTTTATACAATTAGACAACACTTTGGATAAAGACAAGATAGACATGTTTCTTTTTGAAAAGGGGTACAAACAATTGCAGAGTGTTTCAAAATGATTCACTCTACCCAAGTAAATTCTAACTTGCATATGGACATCCATACAATGCAAAATATATTTTTTCTTGTTAGAATAATTTGGAAAGAACTCTGGAAAGTCAGTCAATTTATTCAAATTCAACTCAGTCTGTAAATGGCAGTTAATTATATCAAAATGAGGTGATGTTAAAACATTAAAGCCTTATCTATGTACACATACATATGTATGCATTTGTGTGCATATACATATATACAGTGGATATAAAAAGTGTACACACCCCTGTTAAAATACCAGGTGTTTGTGATATAAAAAAATGAGACCACAATAAATCATTTCAAAACTTTTCCCACCTTTAATGTGAGCTATAACCTGTATAATTCAATTGAAAAACAAACAAATCTGTTAAGGGGAAAAAGTATAAAAAATAAAAAACGTACAGTAAGCTGGTTGCATAAGTGTGCTCACCCTTAAACTAATACTTTGTTGAAGCACCTTTTGATTTAATTACAACATTCAGTCTTCTTGGGTCAAAGTCTATCAGCATGGCACATCTTGACTTGGCAATATTTGCCCACTCTTCCTTGCAAAAGTGCTCCAAGTCCGTCAGATTGTGAGGGCATCTCTTGTGCACAGCCCTCTTCAGGTCACCCCACAGATTTTCTACTGGATTTAGGTCTAGGATCTGGCTGAGCCATTCCAAAACTTTAATTTTCTTCTGGTGAAGCCATTCTTTTGTTGATTTGGGATTCCAGGAAAGCAGAGTGTCTTTCAGTGGAGGTCAAAAAAAACCCAGAGAAAGATTTTGTATACTTTGAAGAAACCTAGAGAGAGAGTGCTAGCTCCTTGGTGAAAGTTTTATATCGCACAGAAATGAACTTTGTCAGAAGAATATTTAACTCTGACATAAACCACTGACATAACACAAACCAATAAACTCCATAACTGTTACTATTTTTTTATATACCATAAAATGATTTATCAGGAATGCAATCATCTACCTAAAAATAACATTTAAAATATATTTTAATATTTTAAAAAACAAAATAATTACTTTGAACTTAGCACATTTATGTTATAGGTCTTAGTTTAAAAAAACCACTATGTAAGCGTAAATGATCATTCAGACCAAGTGTCCTATCAACTTAGAAACTTCCACAGTAACTCACTCTTTTCCATCAGGATGTCAAAGTCACCTTCTTCTGCTTTCTAAGACAACCTGGTCCAGAATATCACACACAAATGTCTTAAAGTTCCCACATGCCATACTACGTTTCTATAATGCATTTTTTATTTTTATAGTGTACTATGTCTGAAGAAGCAGTAGTTATACTGTGAAAGTGCTCACAATAAAGAACATCTTCTTGGTTGTTTTTTTACGTTTGTTATTGTACGAGTCTTTTATGTTTTGGATTTATGACTGCCACATCACAGTGACTCAGTTATATGTGTTCATTTTACATTTATGTAAAGTTGTTTATGATAAAATCAACAATTACATTTTATAAGCTTTTTATAACCTTTGTTTAGAACACAAAACTTATTTGAATGTTAAATTTTGGAAATTCTTATATGAATATGAATTTCAACTATTTAATGATTTAATAGATATTGGACTCTTGATTTTATAGCCACATAATCTAGATTTCCTTTCTGTAAAACTTACATAAGGAAAGTTATTCATAAAGTGTTCTTTACATCAAATATGTTGAATAAAATTATTAAATATAATAAATGTCAATGTGGGAGATGTAAATCGGAAGAAAAACTGAATTGGGACTATATTGTTGCTCAAAACCTTCTAATTATAGGAAAGAAACAGAACATTTTACTCAAATGATATGGTCAGATAACTTTACTCCTTCGAGAAATATGATTATTTATAATTAGCATATTTTAATGGTTAGACTGTTAATTCCCATTATTATGGATCATTTTACTTGGTGCCAGAAAAGCAATTAGTAGGAAACGGTCAAGTCCAGACCTAGCACATTTATTTTACTTTCTTACAATACTAATATCAGTCCATGACAAAAATATTCATTTAATTAAATCTGAGGCTAGAGATAATTTACAAAATTTAAATTTTGCCCCTAAGTATATCTTATATTTAACTAAACTATTAACAAAAAATAGCTACATTACATTAAATATTGAAATAAACTGATATTCATCTTAATTTTATCATTTTTTTAATTTGACTACATAGCTTTTATCAGTTGCTCTAAATTTTATTTTATAGTTTTGACAAGAGCAATAAGAAAGCCCAACACAATGTACACATATTGTAAATAGTTATATATTTTCTACTTTTAGCCTATTTATTATTTTCATCCTCAAAAAGAACATATGGGAGAAATCTCAATGGATTGTAATTCTGAAATGTAATACCACATTAACTGTATTGATCGCAATTCTGAAATCTGACACTGCATTGTATATCGATTACTCACGATAATTCTAATGATGCATTTTTTTCCTTTTTTATTGTTGTTCTGCTTATGTATTCAAAAAAAAATAACTTTAAGACACTGGGTGAATGGAATTAGAATGAGTCATTAGGTTGTGGGAAAGGTTCTCCCATGTTATCACAAAAAGCAATGCAGCTCGGTAGATATGGGGAATGGGTATAACTGATCATTTTTTACCCTTTGCCAAATCTCAATTTTATAGCAAAAAATAAAAATAAAAAAAATAAAAAAGTCGTCTGTCTTTCTTCCAAAACCTAATTCTGTCCACACAGTGTAGGAGCCATTCACCTTGGTTAGAATATTCTAGAAATAGCACCAGTAATGTAATGGGCTGGTTCAGATTAGTTTTAGTTACAAAAATTGTCATTTAGGAAAGGTAGGTCTGAAGAGCCACCTTCGCCATCTGAAAAGTAAGATAATGAGGTCTGTCCTCTTGACAGACGTAATAACTACTAAGAAGCTGTGGGCTTGATACAGGTAGAAGACTGTTTCTTCAGCCCATAGTAAATTCCCATGGTTGAAATGGATCTCTCATAAGAGTCACAATATTTTCAAGAAATTGTAGTTTCTATCAATGCTTTCCCAACACTCATCCTCAGGCTATACCACCTTTTGTACGGAAGGCAAGACCTTGGTGCCAGAGTAAACTCATGGGTATTCATACAGTCATGAATGTTCTGTCTGAAGGCTGATCATGACTTGCAATGCTTAACCTGCAGAGGCAGCTTATTCCAGAGAAATAGATTCATTACACAGTGCGTCCCACATCTCCACTACATTCTATTTATCTACTGGTGAAGATTTGGGTCCCTGGTTATGGTGTTTAGCAAAAAATTAAACTTGTAGAGCTACTGGAGATCAAGGATAACAGGATCTCTAAAGGCATGGCACAAATTCCCCCTCAAACATCTGTAAGATACTGAGTACAGGAATAGAGCTGCTAGCCTCTTTCGATAGCTCAGGGTGTTTAAACCTGAAATCTTTAGTAGAGAGTGGAGGAATGAAGGGGCATAGCCTGTCCCCGTCCCAGGAAGGTTGGGAGTTTGAATGCACTCAGAGACACATAGAAAGGATCGATCTCCCATGTGTAGACCAGACAGACTACTGCTCATGTGGCTAAAAGGCATGGAGAAACCAACAGGTGAGCTGCAGGGAATAAATATCTGTGCAACACTTGGAAGAGCTACTTTATTATGGATTTCAATAACGCAGACTTCAAATTATAAAGATAACTTCAGTCCAGGGAAATTTCATCTTCTGGAAGAATTTCAATATTAGAGGGACAGACGGAAAAGTAAAGAACTGCTCTGCTGGTCACTTGTGTGCTATCACATCCCTGGGAGTATCTCAACAATGGCAACATCCCTGCATTTGGCATTGGTTGAGGATAAAAAGCAAGGTTCCTCATTTGTGGAACATCCTCCTTGTCACACAGGAAATAATGGACAGGCACCTGCTACTTCCACAAGCAAAACTGTCAGAAGCCTCAAATAAAAATGTATGTTCATTAATACAACAGATCTGTGATAAATAGTATATAGACCAATAAACTTTGACCTGTTTGGAAAAAGAAGTATTTGAGGAAGTGCAAAAATATAAACAATGAAGCCCAGAGATTTTTGAAAAGTACAAAAAATAATTATAGACATGTGAAAGAAAAAAAGAGATTTGATATGGTGGAATATTTACACAAAAGTGAAAGCCAAATTAATCAATATAAAAAAGGCTGCCCCAAAGATATTCAAAGAGAAATACAGGCAAAGGCATCCAGATATGCATAATTTCACAATAAAAAATAATATCACAATGAAGGAATGTAGAAAAAAAGACTAGTAAAGTAGAAGTTAAAAAAAAAATAGAAGTTGGAGTTCTGGAGAACCTGTGAAGTGAAGGATTTGGTGTAGAAGGTCTAATACAGGTTACAACACAGCATGATGGAACGAGTCCCCAAAGTAAGGAGAAACAGAAAGATCAAGAGACAGCTGAAGAAAAAATATAGACATGGGAAAGAAAAAAAAGATTTTATATGGTGTAATATCTACGCAAAGGAGAAAGCAAAATTAATCACCACACAAAGAGCAGCATCAAAGATATTTGAAAAGAAATACAGACAAGGGAATCCGGACATGGAAAACTTTACAATACAAAACAATAAGAAGACAAAGAGGAAAAGCAAAAAAGGAAATTAGTAACGTAGAAGTTAAAGAAATAGAAACTGAGGTTATGGAGTACCTGCAAAGTGAAGGATTCAGTGTAGAAAATGTAACTCAGAAAGCACCATAACAGGACAGAGCAATGAGCATCCAAATTAAAGGGAAACCAGTGGAATGGGAAGCAATTGGTCAGGTGTCATATGAAGATATTTTGAAGTCTTCCACAGGAAACCAGTATAAATGTTCACTTGAAGCTGGACAGCAAGGGAAGGAACAGGAAAATGTGGAAACTCTGACGCAGTCAATGTTGAGGAGTGATAGGCCAGTGAGTTCCTACATGGCAGAGCAATGGATGGCACAGGATGAGACTAAAGAGAATGTGTCACAGGAAGATGCTATAGAACTTTCTGCAGAATGCACACAGGAAATGGAAAACAAAAAATGTGCTCTGAGTTTAGTAGAAAATGAGTCAGAAGTCTGATAAAACAAATTAACACAGTAACTAGGACTGTCCATAGAGATCCATGCAATAGAACAGAAGTAAATTAGAAGTTATGTACCTACCATAACGTTCCATGTTAGTTGTCTTCTCTCGCCTTCTTTCTTGCTGGATGGGTTCGGAGCCGATCCTCGGCTCCGACTCGGCACTTGCTTTAGCTCGAGAACTCCTTTTACCAGCTCGAGGCAACCCTATATCCCATGATGCAAGGCGGAACTACCTCAGATCTCGTTTGGCAGCTAACTTACCCTGCTAAAGGTTATCCTAACCAAAATAGGAACAAAGTTTCCTAAAAGAAGTCCTCATAACAAAGATCCAGAGGAAACAAACTATTAGGAACTCTTCAAGATCTGTCCAGGCCAGGGGGAAGGAGGGAGGGGCAAGAAAGAAGGCGAGAAGACAACTAACATGGAACGTTATGGTAGGTACATAACTTCTAAATGTTAAGTTGTCAATCTCGCCTTCATTCTTGCTGGATGGGACCGCGTCCCTAGCACCTGTATCCCGGGTGGCTCAATGGAACAGACTCTTGAGAACTGTGGAACCAAAACTGGCCCCATCTCTGGAGGCCAAATCCAACTTGTAATGAGAAACAAAGGTATGAGGCGTGGCCCAAGTAGCTGCTGCACAAATGGTATCAATGGGAAGTCTATCCTGAAAAGCTGCAGAAGTGGATAGACTCCTGGTCGAGTGTGCTTTTGGCTTAGAAGGTAGTTGTTTGCCTCTGAGAGAATACACATAGGAAATGGTGGAAGTCAACCATCTGGATAAGGTCACTTTAGAAACTGGAAGACCTAACCTGTTTTCTGCATAAGAGACAAACAATTGGTCCGATTTTCTGATTTGTTTAGTCCTATGCAAGTAGTACCTGAGCTGACGATGGACATCCAAAAAATGCAATTTCTGTTCAGCTCTGTCAGAATAGTTAGGGAAAAAGACTGGTAATTCTATAGATTGGTTAATATTGGTTTGAGATACAACCTTGGGGAGAAAGGAAGGGTTAGTTCTTAACGATACCCTGTCCTTATGAAAAACCAAATAAGGTGAACGAATACAGAGAGCTTGAATCTCGAAACCCTTCTAGCAGAAGTGACAGCCAGTAAAATATAGTTTTCCATGTCAATAACTTCAAAGAACATGAAGCAGACGGTTCGAAAGGAGGTAGTATCAAGGATGCTAACATTAAGTTTAGATCCCATTGCGGAGGAGGATGCTTTATAGGTGGTTTTAGGAGAAAACTCCTCTCAAAAAGGCCTTGCATAATCTATGAGACATGATGTTATTGTCATGCAAGCCAACATGATACTTGGAAATGGCAGCCAGTTGTACTTTGACTGTAGATGACGAGGATCCCGAATGAAAAACCTCCGCTAGGAAATCTAAAACAGAATGTAGGAGCAGTAAAAGGATCAATATTTCTGAGTTTGCCCAAATCGAAAACCGTCGCCACTTGCTAGCATATATAGTCCTAGTGGACGACTTCAAAGAAGACACTAAAATGTCTCTGACTGAGTCAGAAATCATTGGTAGCCTGGCTAGGGAAGGAAGTGGAGCAACCAAGCAGTGAGGTTGAGAGAATGAACGGCCCGGTGCTGCTGACCCGACTGGTGGATCAAAAGATCCGGAACTGGGTCCAGATGCCAGGGCTGCACCAGAAGGTGACGATGCAGAGACGGAAACCAAATTTGTCGAGGCCAAAAGGGAGCAATGAGGATCAATTTGGCTCTCAAAATGGTGGCTTTCTGAATGACTTGTGGAATCAATGGAAAAGGAGGAAAAGCATAAAGAAGTCCCCGCGGCCAATCCTGGGTTAGAGAGTCTCTCAGGGGTTGGCCTGGAAGGGGAAATAGAGTGAAATAGTCTGGGCACTTGTTGTTTTGAGGGGTAGCGAAAAGATCGCAACAAGGAGTGCCCCACTTCAGAAAAATCTGATCCACTACAGATTGATTGAGAGACCACTCGTGAGGCATCAGAATAGATCTGCTTAGCCTGTCCGCCAATAGGTTGGACCTGCCGGGGATGTGCGTTGCTATCAGAAACCGCTGAGAAGAGATCGCCCATTGCCAAAGTCTGAGAGCTTCTCGACATAAGGGATAGGACCTGGTTCCGCCCTGTTTGTTGATGTACCAGACCACGGACATGTTGTCCGTCTGTACTGCAATAGTCCCGTGGGAAGAAAGTCGTCGAGGGCTTGCAACGTTAAAAGCACTGCTCTCATCTCCAGGACATTTATGTGCAGATGGTATTCTATGGGTTGCCACATCCCGTGGACCATCCTGCCCTGATAATGCCACCCCCACCCGATCAGGGAGGCATCCGTGGTGACTGTGGCAACTGGAGGAGGGGGAACAAAGGGTCGGCCCTGATGAAGAAGAGGGGAGGATATCCACCAGCCCAGATGAGCCCTGCAAGACTGTGTCACTAAGATCTCGTGTCTCATCGGAAGATCGTGATATGACCACTGTGTGAAAAGCATCCACTGTAGGAGACGCATGTGAAAGCGAGCCAGTGGTAGGAGAACAATGGCCGCAGCCATTAGACCTAGAACTTTCAGGACAAACCTGGCTTTGATCTTTTTGCTTTGTAACAGAAGCCGAACAAATTTTTGGATGTCCAGAATTCTTTGATCTGTTAGTCTGGCTAACATTTTGACGGTATTTAACTCTGCGCCTATAAAGGTGATAGATTGGCAAGGCAGCAGAGAAGATTTTACGAAATTTACTGAAATTCCCAGATTCTTGCAAAGCTGTAGGGTGTAGTCTCTGGACTGAAGAAGCTGACACTTGGTGGTGGCGGAGAGGAGCCAGTCGTCCAAATAAGGAAACACCTGTAATCCTTGACGTCTCAGGTGAGCTGTGACCACTGCCATGCATTTGGTAAACACTCTGGGGGCTGACGTGAGGCCAAAGGGCAGGGCTCTGAATTGGTAATGACTGGTCCCTAGCCGAAAGCGGAGAAACCTCCTGGAGTGCCTGTGAATCTTTATGTGATAGTACGCATCCTGAAGGTCTATAGAGCACATCCAGTTGTCCTTGCCCAGAAAGGGCAGAATGGACTGAAGCGTGACCATCCGGAATCTTGCCTTTTTGACAAATCTGTTCAGATTGCTGAGGTCTAATATTGGTCTCCACTCTCCCGTCCTTTTGGGGACCAAAAAGAATCTTGAGTAGACGCCGGATCCTACTTGGTCTGCCGGCACTGTCCGGACGGCTCTTTTTTCTAGGAGTTTTGAAACCTCCTGTTTTGCCAAATCCCTTTGACCGGGTGAGATGTCTGGAAGGGATTGTAGAGGTACGGGAAACCTTACAAAGGGGATCATGTAACCCTCGGATATAATCGACTGCACCCACTTCTCTTGGGATAGGGATTGCCAGGCTACTGGGTACAGTGAAATCCTTCCCCCGACTGCCTCCAAGGGTGGACAGTCGGGCAACACCTCAGGGATGCTGAAAGGGCTTCTCAGGAAGAGACTCCCTGTTGCCCTGGTTCTGAGGACCCCCCCTGCCTCTAGGGCGGCTTCTATTATTGTTACCCCCTCTGCCTCTGGGGGTAAACTGACCACGTGTGTCCGGTGTAGCTCCCTGGGCTTTACGGAACCACATCTTCGGCCCTTTCTGACCCTTGGGATATGGTCTAGAAGGAGTGGAAAACTGGACTCCAACGGCAGAAAGATTCTTACCGTCCTGCTCACACCTGGTCAAGGTATCCTTCACTTGAGGCCCGAACAAAGCCGAACCGTCAAAGGGGGTATTAGTGAAGGACGCCTTAAAGGGGTCCATAAATTACACAGCCGCATCCAGGCTTGGCGTCTAAGAGCAACTCCTGTGCCTGCGGCCCTGCTCGCTCCATCGGCTGCATAAGATATGAGCCGCATAGAGGAGTTAGATATGGAATTCAGGATAGCAAGCTGTGAGGCAATCTTTTCCTGAGCCCCAGCAGCAGAAGGATCCTGGACTACTTCACCAAGTTCTTTGAGAATATCTCGTTGAAGCCTGGTGAAGTGACAAAGGTAATTCAGCGAACGCATAGCAAAGGTCGCTGAAGAAAACATCCGCTTTCCATACCTGTCCATGGTCCTAGAATCCTTATTAGGAGGATGGACAGGTACTGAAGGATCCGCCAGTTCCTTCTTAGTGGCCGCCACCACCATAGCATCCACAGAGACACCTTTGGAAAGGAACTGTTTATCCGACGGAGCTGTAATGAACTTGGATGGTCTCCTGGGGACAGGTTCCACAGAATCTGGAGCCCACCTTCGAGCCACTACCTGCATGAGTGGGTCGAAGGCGGAGACACCCAGGAGGTGGAGGGTCGGGATCCAAAGCCTCCAGGTATACCGACTCATCCTCGGAGGGGTCAATGGAGGCCAATTCCCCTCTGTTTGAGGAGCTCAAGGATGTCTGAAAAGGAGACATCCTCAGAGGGGACCGTGGGGAACCCTCCGACTCATCTAAGTCGGTATCAGATGTAGTAGACTCAAGGGAGTCTGTGTGTTTCCTCTTACACGTCCTCTTCCGAGGGGGTTCCCCTGCAGGGTCAGGAGAAACCTCGGAAGAGGAGGAAATTCCCAGTGGGGAAACCTGGGGCGATGGATCCCTGGGCCTGAGGGCAAGAGGCTGGCAAGAGGCATCTGCAGGCACTGATGAGGGAGGAGCTAGAGGGATAGACCATTGACCAGGCTCAGAGGCCAGGACACTCCTCATCACCTCAAAGGCTCCTCTCCCCGGGAGACCGGAACACACCGCTCGAAGAAACAGGAATGGTCGGCTCCAAGGAGAGAGAAGGCTCCAAGGCCGATGTCGGCGCCGAGCTTACCGAAGCCCCGAGAGGGAGAGCGGGGTCGGACAAGGGTCCGATGCCACTAGCCCCCTCGGAGCTGGCAGTGGAAAACCGACGACCGGATCCCTCCAAGGAAGGTCTCAAGGAGGAGATCGGAGCCGAGGACGACGGAGCCGAAGGATGTATCGGCTCCGGCATCGAAACAGTCGCTGTCCCAAGAAGCTCCGGCTCCGAACTCTGGTGTGGAGTCGGAGGAGGAAGTTCAAGAATTGGGGCTATAGCCGAAGTCTGTTGAGACGGGCTATGGAGCATTTGGGCCAGTGCCTGAGACTTCAACAGCTTGCTTACCACCCTCTCCAAGTCATGGTCAGACAGCCTGGAAGATCTCGAAGATCGGCTCCGATGGCTCCGCTCCGACAAAAGAGGAGATCCCGGAGCCAAATGGATACTCATAATAGAGGGGGACCGAGATCTCTTACGGGTCGAAGCCATCGGAGCCGAAGTCCCTGGAACTCCAGATGGAGCTGAGGATTTCTCAGCTCCGATGCTGGATAAAGTGTCGGCTCCAGCCGGAGCCGACAATGCCACAGTAGTCAGGGTATCGGAGCCGGACGGCACCGAACCCACTACTCGAGTAGAAGAAGTATCGACTCCAGCCGGAGCCGATAACGGCTCCGACGGAGCCGGAGCCACCGGAGGAGGCTTGGACACTGTAGCCTGAACCTTCGGTGGCTTAAGAGGTTTTCCTGACCCCGATTTAGGAGGAGAACCTTCAGGTTTAAGTAAACCTCGGAGGATTAGTTTGTTCCTCCTTTCCTGCAGGACTCTCTGGCTAAAAGCATGACACAACGCACAGGAGTCCTGCAGGTGCAAAGGCCCCAGGCAATAAACACAAGAAGTGTGACCGTCTGTCAGAGACATTTTCTGACAGCACTGGTCACACTTCTTGAAGCCTGAGACCTTGCCTTCTTTAGACATCCTAGAAGAATAGAACACAAACAGTCCCAACACACACACAAATTAATCCCTTACACAAGCACACAGGAAGGGATAACAGAAAGGGACTAGGCCTGACTAAACTACTTTAGACAAAACTTATAAAAAGTTTATAAAAAGGTTGAAATATAGGGAATAGGGTGGGCTGTAACTAATTACAGACTACACTAACACTAACAGGGAAAATAAACCCCTAACTACACTTTTTCTTACTTGACTAAGAAAAAACTTACCTCAGCTGGCAAAGGAGACCTCTTTCGCTAAGCGGCAAACGAGATCTGAGGTAGTTCCGCCTTGCATCATGGGATATAGGGTTGCCTCGAGCTGGTAAAAGGAGTTCTCGAGCTAAAGCAAGTGCCGAGTCGGAGCCGAGGATCGGCTCCGAACCCATCCAGCAAGAATGAAGGCGAGATTGACAACTTAACATCAGGATATATTACTGTGCTGCTACATTAATAACTGATAAAGTTCTACCACAAGAACACAGGGTAGTGAGGGAAAGGAAGATGAGAATTCGAATACCATAATGGAAGTATCGAACAGAGAAAACTATAAAGGAATTAAGACAAGAAGTGTCACTGTTATAAGAGTATAGAAGAGGAAACAGATCAACAAAAATACTTAGACTGACTTGATATAAGCAATGTGTAGTATTAGAACAGATCAGGATCTATCATGCACTGTCGCAAATGACAAACTAAAAATCTTAGCACAGGCAGAAAAACTTAGAAGATACGTAATAAATACAAAGGAAAAAGCACAAAATAAGCACTTCATTGATGACCAAAAATGTTTTATATACAATTGGGAAACAAGGTAAAAGGAACTGAAAGACCGCCAAAAAAAGAAGAAATAGATAACATTTTGGAGAAGTATCTATGAAGATCCTGTGGAACATAACAAAGATGCTAAATGGATAGAAGAAGTAAAAGAAAAAAATAAGAAGTTTAAAGGTACAGGATATGAAATGGGATGAAGCAACAGCCAGAGAGATTGAAACAAAGTTAAGAAAATACTCTACCTGGAAAACCCCAGGCCCAGATGCAGTACCTAACCTTCTGGTTAAACGTATTAACATCTTTGCATGAAGATTTAGCCATGAGTAAGAACTATTTATATGCTCAGCCCAGACAGACATTAACCTGCTAACAACAGGAAAAACAATGCTCCTACTTAAGAGTGAACCTGCAAGTTACCCTAAAAATTATAGACCTATAACTTGCCTTCTGACGATGTATAAACTATACACTGGAATTGATGCCGACAAAGTTTACAGTCATTTAGAAGAAAACTCAATTATGACAATAGAACAAAAGGGCAATAAAAGAAAGTCATATGGAACAAAGGATCATTTGTTATTAAATAAAGTCATAGTGGAGAAATGTGAAAAAGGGAAGAATCTAAGTATAGCATGAACTGACTAGAAAAAAGCATTTCGTAGTATCCCACATTCATGGATAAAAGAGTGCTTAAAAATGTATAAGTTACACCCTACACTGATCGACTACATTACAGTGACCATGAAACAGTGGCAGACCACTTTGCAATTAAGTCATGATAAAGGACAAATTATTATTCCAGGGATAAAAGGATATTCCAGGGTGACTCTCTGTCACCACTGCTATTCTGTCTTGCTCTTAACCCATTAAGCTTTCTACTTAAAAGCTTAAGCCATGGCTATAATTTGGCTCCTAGAAAACAGCAAAGTGTAAAGACTTCTAGTCTTCTTTTTGTCGATGATTTAAAACTGTACAGCTCATCAGATGAGGAACTGAAAGCACAACTGCAAGTTGTCAAAACATTTTCAGATGATACAAGAATGTCATATGGTTTTGATAAATGTGGAAAAGCAGCCTTTAGGGCTGTATTATATGCTCAAAGAGACTTTTCTTTGAACATATAATAATCGACACATAAAGAGCAAATGCTCAAAAGCGCTAATGGCCACATCCGCAAGTTTTTTCCTTCGGAAAAAAATTCACGGGGTCATACACAAAAAACACAAACTTCAAACCCCTAATCAAGTGGGGGGCTTTGCCTCCCCACACACCCCTAACTAAAATATACTAACTCTTGAGATCGCTCTACGTTGGGGAAATGGGCAATTCCCAATAATGGCCAACTGAATTTTTTCCCAGAGGAAAAAATTTGCGGATGTGGCCGTTCGTGCTTTAGAGCATTTGCTCTTTACATGTCGATGATTATATGTTCAAAGAAAAGTCTCTGAGCATATAATATAGACCCCAACCTTTAAAGTAAGAAAGCTGCAGCAGCAAGAAAACATCAGTTTAGGGCAAGAATGTGATATAAAAGAACTTTAGCAAGAGGGGAGGTATAAATATTTGGGAAGTGATGAAGGATCAACAACAAAACATGAACAAATGTGAATAAAACTTAGTAAGGAGTACTTTAGAAGATTTAAATTAATCCTGAAAACAGCGTTGACATCTAGGAACAATATCCAGGCTATAAACCAGTTTGCTGTTCCTGTCATAACTTGCAGTTTTGGAGTGATTGTCTGGCTCCAAAATGTGTTGGGATAGATTAGACAGGAAAACAAGAAGGATACTTCATGCTCGCCAAATGATTTATAAAAATCAGTGCATACCAAGATTATATATTCCCCATTCCAAAGGAGGGATGGGTCTACTTTAACAAGATTACATGTATAGATCTACAATCGTTGGACTCCACACATATCTGCTGACCTCACAATAACCAAACGTAGTGAAAGTTTTGAAACATGAGGATAATAAATCTAAGATGGACTTCCCTGCTTAGTTTAGCAGAAGCATATCAGAGTCAAGCAGAAATGGAAATCAAACCACATGTAGATACAAATCAGGCAGCAACTGAATGTGCCAAAAAACAAAAGAAAGAATATAAGATGAAAGACCAGATGAGAAGGCAAGAAATGTGGAAAATGCAAAAATATAGTTGCAAGTATAGAAAACATCTGGAAGAACCTCGTGTTGATCAGGAACGAACACAGGAATGGTTAAGGAGAGGCGAATTCAAACTAAGAGATGAAAGGCTGATATTGGTGGCACAAGATAGTGGCCTATGTACACGTTGGTTTACAAAGTCCATTGAACATGTGGGAGAAACAGACAAATGTAGGTTTTGTAAAACAGAATTGGAAACAGTCGCACACCTTGTTTCTGGTTGTGACATACTAATTGCAGAAGGACTATATACTGAAAGGCATAACAATGTGGCAAGATTTTTGCACTAAGGATTGTGCAAACATTATGACACTGAAGTGGCTGAAAAACATTGGAAGCATGAGCCACAAAGCATCATAGAAAATGATGAAGTCAACATCACATGGATATAACAAGGAAAGGTAGATTTTTGAAGAAATTTATGAAAATGTTTGGCACAAAGATGTGAATTCAGTACTAGGAGTTCGGAGTGAATTTACATATTACTCACCGAGATACAAAAACTGGGCTAGGCTAGATAGATTGGGTCTACATTACCTTATCGAATGATGAAAAGAGCAAACGCTCTTGCATTGATCCAAAAAGGTCGAAACCCCTAAAGAGCGAAGACATGGAACAGTGATTTCTTTTTTCCAGGGGGGAAACAAATCGCTGCTCCGCAAAAAAAAAAATTCAAACACAAAATGAAGTATGGGGGGGCTTCGTCCCCCACATCCCCCAATGTGGGGGGGATGTGCCTCCCCAAACACCCTCTACTTAATTATATCAACTCCAAGATTGCACCATAGTGGAGGAAATGGCAAAGTCCTGAAGACGGCCCACCAATTTTTTTCCCTGGGAAAAAAAATCGATGGTTCATATCTTCGCTGTTTAGCGGTTTCAACCTTTTCGGATCAATGAAAGAGCGTTCGCTCTTTTCATCATTAGATAAGGTAATATAGACCTGGTAGATTTTATATCTCACAGGAACATAACAAATAAAAACACAAGATAATAAAATGAAAATGAGACACTGGTGCTTCCCACCTACCGGTTGAAAAGAGAGGAATTTAAGGAATGGGTTGTGGAATTAATTCAGGAGCTACTAGGGAAAATAGAATTATCTTCTGAAAACACAGCTAAGGAGCGGGATAAAATTACAGTGGAGTTTAAAACAACGTTGGAAATAAAAGAAAAGGAGATATAGTTAAACAGTAACAATAATTATTTAGAGGGATTGACAAAAGTTAAAGTACTGCAAAATAGGGGGAATCTCTCAGAAGAAAAGGAGCAACTGCAGAATGCTAAACAGAAAATAATGGATTACCTCAATAATATGCACGCGTTTAGAGAGATTGCTGTTAAGCAACTGTTTTTTGATAATAATTCTAGAGCACAAAATCTTTTAGCACAATGACTCAGGCAACAGAACGTGGAAAGGGCAGTCACCAAGCTTTGGAAGCCTATAACAAGGACGATAAGAAGAGACCCTGCAGAAGTATTAGAAATATTTCGGAAATTTTATGAAAATTTGTATAAAGGCAGAGAAATATGGAAATCAAGAAAAGATACAAACAGATATGCTTATGGAAGAATTAAATATGCCAAAGTTAGAGGTAGATGAGGATCAATTACTAATGGTTAGGATAGGAGGAGATGAGATAAAAATTGTGATGTATAACCAATCTACAGGAAAGTCCCCAGGAATAGATGGCATATCTGTGGGTGTGTGGAAGTTAGGAGGCAAAACTGATAAAGATCTGGAAGGTTTTGTTTAAAAGTTTTTTAAGAGGAGGAGAAGTGCCAACATCCTGGAAGACGACGGTGGTTAACGGTAATACCTAAACAGGGTAAAGGTCCAGATTCATACAGGCCCATTTCAACACTAAACCAAGATTATAAAGTGTTCATATCTATAAAGGCTAAAAGAATGGCAAAAGTGATACCAAGATTGACAGATATGGATCAGTGTGGTTTTGTGGTGGGGAGGCAAACATTTTACAATATTAATGAAAAAAACACAGATGCCGGTCGATAAAGCACCTCTTAGAAAACAGACAAACTAATAGTTATCAAAAAAAAAAACAAAGATGTAGCAAATATGGTCTGGAGTATACCTGTAGTTTAATGACAAAACAATAAAAACAAAAACAGAGTAAGCACTTTCGTGTCTGTTAAGGACGCTTCTTCGGACTCAATACAAATGATCAAAGGACAGCATATTTATACAATCTGTTAAGGACGCTTCTTCGGACACAATACAAATGATCAAAGGACAGCATATTTATACAATCAACCAAAATGCATTCATTATTCAATTAATTAATTATGCAAATAACTATAAAATTAGATAAATCCTCCATGGATAAGAACCACAAAACAAGTTAAAACAGAGACAGTTTAGTAAAATAATTACATACTAATAAAATATTAGGTACACACCATAAAACGTGGAAGTACATACGCAAAAAATCTATATATAACTGCCAATCATATATTCATCATAAACAACTCCTTAAACATACATAATGTAGAATCATCTATGATTACATTATGAAAATACGACCATTAAAGGCAGTCAAACACATATCATAATAAACTCTATATAAACGTTACCCGTCACTTAATAAAACCCAATACAACAAAACCATGTTCAATAACTACTGTAAAAAACTGTGTCGTGGAGGATTCTAATGCTTCAGGGGTCTATCCAATAAAAAAGGTTTAAGTGTTACTTTATAATTTAGCCCATATGCCTTATCGGCTTGTAACCTTATTATCCACTTCACTTCAACCGTCTCAGTTAAATTCTTAAGATTGCCCAAACAAATGTTCCTATGGACTTACTCTAGTACAAGGGACGTGTATCTATGACAAGATCCATGGGCAAGAACATGTCTAGCAAGAGCATTGTTCTCATCCGCTTTATTAATAGCATACAAGTGCTCACAAACAGGCTCCCTCAAAGTACGGTTGGTTTTACCCACATAAAATGCAGGCCATTTAGAGCAATATGCTAAATATACCAAATCTCTAGTCTTGCAATGTGTAAAATGTTGAAATTCATACACCATATTGGTAGTTGGGTGGACAAACTTATTATTATTAGCCATGTATGGACAGTAGTTACAACTTCTGCAACTAAACGTGCCTTTCCTCAGTGACAAAACCTTCTCAGCCACATTCCTTTTACAACAAAGTAACCTCTTTAAAGATTTATCATTCTTATATGCAAAAGTGGGACTATTACCTACTATACTAAGCACTTTCTCATTAAACCTATAGATCTTCCAGTTCTTAGTTACAATATCATGAACCAACTTATTATTCAAAGAATAAGGAATAGTAACCTGACATCTATTAACCTGACCATACTTGATGTCAACTGGTTCTATAAAGTGTCGCCGATTGTCACTAAAAAATGGCATTCCTTTACGTTACCTGTCTATAAACCATGCATCCCTCAATACAGCAGATTCACTTCTCTTATAACCTCTCTCTAAAAACTCTTTTTCCAGTCTCTAAAGAGGTATCTTGCAGCCAACATCTGAGGTAGTATGTCTCGCTATTCTAAGGCCCTGTCCTTGGACAACGTTCTTATAACCATGGGGAGGATGCATGCTCTGTCGATGTAACAAACAATTTTTTCTACAAGCTTTCCTGAATAACTCAGTATGTATATCACCATCACTTTTATAGAGAAAAACATCTAAAAACTCTATCCTATCTCTGGAACATTTACCAGTAAACTTCAAAAAAATATGTGGTGGAATTAATATACCCAAGACACTCTACTAATTCCTGCTTATTTTACTAATATGTATCGGTTTTAACTTGTTTTGTGGTTCTTATCCATGGCGTGTTTATTATTTGGTCATCTTTAAATTTCTAGTCTCCCACCAGGAAACAAGTGCTCCTCAGCAATTACATTCTGCTTGCCGAGCACACTCAAGCAAATCTGCAGTCTGCGGCTATCACTCCACCCATACAGTATAAGAAGGAATCAGTACTGCAAACTAAACAAGGATATACATTTTGAGCCTCAAGAGCAGGAACACACTCAAGCAAATCTGCGGTCTGTGGCTATCACTCCACCCATACAGTATAAGAAGGAATCATTACTGCAAACTAAACAAGGATATACATTTTGAGCCTCAAGAGCAGGAGCACACTCAAGCAAATCTGCGGTCTGCGGCTATCACTCCACCCATACAGTATAAGAAGGAATCAGTACTGCAAACTAAACAAGGATATACATTTTGAGCCTCAAGAGCAGGAGCACATTCAAGCAAATCTGCGGTCTGCGGCTACCACTCCACCCATACAGTATAAGTATGAATCAGTACTGCAAACTAAACAAGGATATACATTTTGAGCCTCAAGAGCAGGATCAGTCCACCCAGGCATTCTACCTGTATGTTTTATGAGAGTGAAGCTATTACATTAGCAGTATTTCTTAGTAGTTCTCAGCTTGCTAAAAAAACTGACTGTTGCAGCCTTGTGTCCCCCCCCCCCAATACAGTAATCCTAACTGTCCAATAGACAGTATACATTTAATTCACATCCCTGTGACTAAATTAACCATCAAAAAGCTCTCTCAGTGCTTTCTGCCTTAGTTTGTATCACTTGGAGGCCCACCTGTTAATTTGCATCTCTATACATTCCCCTTCATTGCTAATGTATCTCCCTACTCTAATCTGTGCACAAACTGGTTACTAATTAGCAAGTCAATGTAAAGACACACTCCCAACCTTAATAAAGTTTGCTGTCTCTTCTCTCCTTCACTTTACAGGCAGTTTGAATTCTTACTTACCCCGTCTGAGGCCTTCACTGATTTCCACTGATTGCCTCTCTGGTTTCTTTGCATTCCACCTGGTTTGCACCCCTTGTGCTATCTCCTCCCCCAATACAAAGTCTATATTAGAATCCTGCTGAGCATGGAGCCATCTTTAAATTTCTAGTCTCCCACCAGGACACAAGTGCTCTTCAGCAATTACATTCTGCTTGCCGGTAAGCCATTAGACCTCAGGAATTTGTTTTAAAAGTGTTCAGATTTGTATAGTAAAACTTACTGTTTCATTTGTCTTGGTTGGCTCTGCCCTGCTCCATTCGCCCTCGCTAACTCTCGGGCTCTCTCTGCTCCCCTGCCCTGCCCCCTATTCCCACCCGCCCCCACTACCTCTACATTTATAGTAATCACAGCCACACCCACAGCTCACCCTCACATCACCTCCACCAATCACAGCTCCTCAAGTCATATCACATTATACCACACCAACTTGCTCCACACAAAATACTCCCAATCACTCTCATTCCCACTAGGCATTTTTTACATCACCCACACTACTTCCCCATCCACATATAGTGAAACCCTATAATTCCTATTCAGACCCCACCTAAAAACAACTTAAACTTTATAACCATGACTATCAAGCAACTAAGTCTAGTCTGTCTTATCATAATTCTTTACAACACCACAAGTTATCACTCTAGCAATATCCCTAAACTTAGTAGCACAACACTGCATTATGCACTCTCGTATACAGACACCACACATTATAATAATATCTGCCCACAGTTATACAAGAACTACATAACAGACCAATTCAGGACTAAACACATATGCTCTCATTCCTACTCCAAAAAAACACAATACTTTCTCACACTCCTCACCAAACTCCAACATCTGTATAACCAATTTAACTCCAGGCTCACCATAAGTGGGGATATCCACCCCAACCCAGGCCAAAATCCATCCTGTCCAACTCAAACTGCTCCAACACAAATGTCAGAACATAACACCCCCACTTTCTTCATCCCTGGGCAAATCAACAACAGCAGCACAACCAACCATCTTTTAATGCTAAATATTAATATTAGAAGTATCAAAAATAAAATACCTGAACTCCAGGCCACAACAGCACACTACTCCCCAGACATAGTTGCTTTAACAGAAACCTGGCTAAATAAAAACATAGCTAACTCAGAAGTTCTCCCTACCGGCTACAATATCATTAGACAAGACAGACCACTTCGTAAAGGGAGTGGAACTGCCTTACTGTACAAGTCAAACTTAACTGTCCGTCAATTACCAAACTCCTACCCCTCCCCCAATAATTGGGATATACTTATCTCATAACTTCAACTTCACCCTAAAAAGGTCATCACCACAATTGCGATCTATATTCCACCTGGTAATACACCTGCTAGCCTTGAAGACTTCTTATCCTGGTGTTCTTCCACATACTCACAAGAAACCCTTATTCTGGGGGGCTTCAATCTAGATTGGTTCACCTGTATATCAGAACCACCAAGTAATCTAATAAATCTCCATGGCTACCAGCAGCTAGTCCAAATTCCAACTAGATGTGATAAAAAATCTGAAAGGGAATCCATCCTTGACTGGGTCCTAACTAACAACCCCACATTGTACCCTCACACAGGCAGTCTCCCAGACACCTTAAGTGACCACAACATAATATATTTTATACGTAGTAGAACAAGCATATGCAAAACCACTAACTATATATCCACTAGAAACACAAAAAAATTCTCTCCTGAGGTCCTCAACACTTTACTCTGTAACTGTGACTGGACCCCCCCTAAAAAAACCCTCCCACTTGACCAGGCTGTAGCTTATTTCAACAAAACATTTCTACAACACCTAGAGACCGTCGCTCCATTGCGCAAAATCAAGGTTAGAACCTCTACAAACCCCTGGCTCAGTAAAGAAACCAAATAAATCCTCAAGTCCAGAGACACTGCCTGGCTTTACTATCAAAAAAACAAAGAAACACAAAGCCTAAGTACCAAGAACTGCACAACTGTGCAAAAAAAATGCATTAGGCTGGACAAAAAATCCTACTACACAACATTACAAACTAAATGCCAACACAACCCGCAAAAAATTTGGAAAAATGTAAACCAGCTACTAAAATCCACCCAAAAGGTTACCTCCAAACCAACCACCCCTGACACTAAAGTTCCCATCGAAACACAATTCAACTCCCACTTTGTGAACTCAATTCTATCCTTAGTATCACAGGATAGTTCCTTCCTCACTATCCCCCCCCCCCCCCAACACAAATAACACTAATACAAGCTTTACCCTCAAAACAGTTTCCACCATTTCAATCAAAAGCATGCTCTCCAAACTAAAAACCTCATCAGCAGCAGCCGACCTACTCCCCAGCTATTTCTTGAAACTCACAGCAGATGCTATTGCTATCCCAGTCTCCACTCTCATAAACAGATCAATTGTTGAAAACTGTGTGTCAAAACTCTGGAAAATATCCTATGTTACACCCATACATAAAGGCGGGACCTCCATTGAACTTAATAACTACAGACCCATTGCTTTACTCTCCCCCCTGGCCAAAATCCTAGAAAAATGCATCCATACCCAGATGCTAAACTATCTCCTAGACAGCAACATCCTGTCACCTACTCAGCATGGTTTCAGACCTACCCATAGTACCACTACAGCCCTCCTCTGCTTCACAGACACAGTAAACCGTCTCAAAAATGAAGGCCTACAAGTGTCAACTCTTTTTTTGGATATGTCCAAAGCATTTGACACAGTCTCACACCAAATCCTGCTAAACAAACTAAACCAATATCCTCTATCAAATTCCACTCTTACCTGGTTCCAAAGCTACTTAACTGACAGGTACCAAGCTGTGAAATGGGAAAATTCTCTCTCTCCTCAGCTGCCCATAACTATAGGAGTCCCACAGGGTTCTATCTTAGGACCACTACTATTCAGTCTTCACAAATGACCTCCATACCCCCACACAGCATGCATCTATAATTCAGTATGCAGATGACACTACCATAATCTGTGCTACACAAAACATTCCCACCCTCCTGCAAACAACTCAACTAGCATTCTCTGACGCTGAAAACTACCTTACCATAGCCCAACCTATCCTCAATCCAAAGAAAACTCAGCTTATGATTATAACCAGTTCTAACAAAAACACTAACAGTCAATTCACTATCTACTCCACTAATGCTACTCCAATTGCTCCAGTGGCACAGGCTAAGCTATTGGGAATAACTATAGACTCCCACCTAAAATTTGATAGTCATCTCAACTTAACTATTAAAAAAGTACATGCCAAACTGGGGTCGCTCTACCGTATCAAACCATTTCTTACCAACAACACAAGATCAGCCATTGCTCGCTCCCAACTTCTATCCACCCTACTCTATGCATATCCCACTCTGACTAATCTCAACAAAACTGAACTAAGCAAAATGGAAGCCTGCTATAACAGAATTGCCCGCTTTGCTGCAAATTGCTCATATAGAACTCATCACTGTACTGCTTTGAGACAGCTCCACTGGCTTGAACTGCCCAACCTCCTAACCTACAATCAGCTCTGCCTCTGTCATTCTATCTATTACCTCCCCAATAAGTGTCCTGCCCTCAAAAACCTAGTAAAACATCGCTCAGCCAAAAGGCCTCTCAGATCATCAAGCAAACTACTACTAGAAGTCACCAACAGCTACAATAGCTTTGGAGATGCACTATATAGTAGTTCAGTGGCTACAAAATGGAACTCTGTCCCTACAAGCATTCAAAACACATCATCCAAAGCCTCCTTTAAAGACCTCATCAGGCAACATCTCAAGGAAAGTTGGCAGTGCCAGGATTGCTCCCCAGGCTAGTGAAAGCGGATAACACATACATACAAAATCTAGAGCACTTGATAATAGTTTGCAATCTTACTCACAAACACTGGCTAATCTACAATGTATGCACTGTACCTGTGTACTATGTATGTATTCTACCTATGTTCCAAATTTCAGCTGTACACCACAAATCTATTAATTACCTTTATTTTTAAAATTAATATTTTTTTGTTTGTTCTCTCCACTATAATTGTTTATGTGCCGAATACCACTGTAAAAACATGTCTCCTGTAATTTGTGTGTATACTGATCATGTCTAAATAACTAAATGTGTCTGTAATTTTTCTTTGTGGAGCTTTTCTCCCCGGGCCTCTGCTGAAAAAGGGCCTTTTTGATTCAGTCAGACACCCCATGTTAACAAATGTAAAATAAATAAATAAATAAAATTTGTATAGAGTCAGAAGAAGCATCCTTAACAGACGCGAAAACATTTA
Source organism: Protopterus annectens (assembly GCF_019279795.1). Taxonomy (NCBI): domain Eukaryota; kingdom Metazoa; phylum Chordata; order Ceratodontiformes; family Protopteridae; genus Protopterus; species Protopterus annectens. Next base: position 122,283,550 of record NC_056746.1, on the reverse strand, counting down.
CGATGTTTTCATTTTTATTGTTTCATCATTAAACTACAGGTATATTCCGTAGACCGTGTTTGCTACCTCTTCATTTTTTGATAACTATTATTTTACAATATTAACAGAACATTGATGATCCAGAGGGAAGCAGAATGTAAGAAAGTACCACTTTTACTGGTGGTTCTTGATGAAGATAAGCATTTGACAACTGCTACCCCAAAACAAAACACGTGCAACACATAGCTCACAAAGCCAGTGTGCCGAAAAGTCACAGCCCTTAAGGCTAAACAACACACCTGATACACTTGTAATAGGTGACTCTCAGGCACACTGATGTCCCGCTCACCAGGCTGAACAAGGAGAAGGTCACGGTGAGCTGCCTGTCGGGCGCTAGGATCCGCCACATAACACAAGCACTCAGGTCACTCCAAGGCAAGTACAAATATGACTCAGTCATTGTCCATGCTGGTGTGAATGACCTGAGACGTACCTCCCTGGACTACATGAAAAGAGACATAGAGGAGCTCTCTGAGCATGTAGCCCAGGCCGGTATGACCCTGACCTTGAATAGCATCTTACCTTCACCAAGAATGATACCACAATATGAAGACAAGATGATCAATTTCAACAATTGGCTTAAGTATTGGTGTCATTCAAAGGGGATCCAATGCCTGTCAGCCTGGGATGACATGCTCGACAAGCCACAATGCTTCGTTAGGGACGGCTTGCACCTATCACCCCTGGGCTTTCGGATATTGGCAAAAGCTCCTGCTACCCCCATAGTGCCTTTTTAAGGCAAGGCTCAAAAGACAAACCCACCTCCATAGGTATCACAAGGGATAAGAAACTAAGAGTAATGCTACTCAACGCCAGAAGTCTAAACCTCATGATGCATGCACTTGAAACTCTCCTTAGCATGGAGAACATCGATATCTGTGCAGTAACAGAAACCTGGTTCAAGGCTCCCGAGAGCACCCCAGCACTACCAGGTTATACCTCATACCATGCTTTTCGGTCCCAAAACTTGGACCGAACCATAAAACGAGGGGGAGTATCAATATTCGTCAAAGATACCCACACCTCCAGGTTGGTGGCACAGCACGAAGCATCAGAGACTATCCATGTGCAACTAACAGTGGGTAAAACTGCCTTCCAGTTTATAGCCTGCTACAGACCACCCTCCCAAAATCCAGGAACTCCACTCGACCTTCCTGAGAACACTGGAAAATATGAAGGTATCTCCAAACACCATTATATTGGGCGACTTCAACTACCCAAACATAGACTGGGAGCATTACTCTAGCTCCAACACCCTAGCCCAAAGTTTCCTAGAATTTATAAACTCAAATGCTATGGAACAACTTGTTACCACTCCCACAAGAGGGGAAAACATACTGGACCTGATCATCACCAGCATGGGGACTCCATGCTCCAGACCAGAAGTGTATCCCTCACTGGTAAGATCAGACCATAAACTAATCTCACTGGATATTCACATCCTGACCCCACCCCCTGTCCAGGAAACCACAGTGAAAAACTTCTCTAAAGCAAATTTCACACTCCTCAAAACCGAGGTGGAATCCTTCAAAGCCCCCGGGCCTGTGGAAAATACGGCCCAGACCGCAGAATCCTTTATAAAAGCATTCTATGATCACCTTCAGGAATGCATGGATCATGCAATCCCAAATAAAACCAAGACCCAATCCTCCAAAGGCAGACGTCCTGTCTGGTGGACCCCGGCCATAAACAAACTATACAATAGAAGGAGGAAGCTACTACATGATAGAGCAAAATCCCAAAAAGGGAAGACATCTCTGATCAGTATTAGCAAAAAACTACGGGCACTCATAAAATCGTCTAAGGCCAGCTTAGAGAGAAAAATTGCACAGGACACTAAGGATAATCACAAGGCTTTCTTTAGTTATGTTAGGATCCTGGGTGGGAATTCCCAGATATGCTCAGAATTAGTCCAAAATGACAAAAAATACACCGAACCCACAGACATTGCCAACATCCTAGCTGACAGGTTCAGCGCAAACTCCCCCCCCTCCCCACCAAAAGGGCAAATATCTATTCCAGAGTGCTGCCCCCCTGACATCTCAGATGCTCAGGTAAGAGCTGCCCCCTCCAAAGCAAAAAACACAGCATCAATGGGACCAGACGGTGTCCCGAGCTGCGTCCTACATGAACTCCAAGAAGAGCTAAACCCAAACATAAAACTACTGTTCAATCTCAGCCTTACTACAGGATATGTACCCAAAGAGTGGTGTACAGCAACGGTGGTCCCTCTCCACAAAGGTGGTGCCTCAACGGATCCTGGAAACTATCGCCCCATAAGCCTGACTAGCTTGGTCTGCAAAGCTATGGAAAGGATCACCATGGACCTTATAAATAAAGACATTGGGGACCTACAGACACTGGATCCTACGCAGTTCGGCTTTGTTAAGGGCAGATTCTGCCTCTTAAACCTGGTCGATTTCTTTGAAACAGTCACCAAGGCCATTGACGAGGGGAAGGTGGTCCACACAGCCTACCTGGACCTCGCAAAAGCCTTCGATACAATACCCCACTCGGGCATTATAGATAAGCTCACCAGCTTAAATATAAACCCCTATGTCACTAGATGGGTTGCAAACTGGCTCAAGGACAGAACCCACATGGTTAGAATTGCTGGAGCCATGTCAGACTTCAAACCAGTTACAAGTGGCGTCCCACAAGGCTCAGTCCTGGGACCACTCTTGTTCTGTATATATTTCTCAGAGGTACAGGCCAACACAGAAGGACTGTGGCTGGCCAAGTTCGCAGATGACTGCAAACTGGGCGCCATAATCGACTCTCCAGCCGACACAAGCATCCTCCAAAAGGGCCTCATAGAAACAGACAACTGGTGCCAGAGCCATGGCCTCAAGCTAAATGCCAAAAAGTGTATAGTCATCCCCTTTGGCAAAAACAAAGTGCCCACAAATTACCACATAAGTGGTAATCCATTAAGCACGGAAGAAGTAATTAGGGACCTGGGGACCCAAGTTGATAGCAATCTCTCATTTGACAACCACGTGGCCAAAGTGGTTAGAAAAACATTTTATATAGCCCACCTAATCATGAAGGGACTCACACCTAGATCAGGGGAGGTCATCGTGCCTCTTTACTCATCCCTCATCAGGCCCATAATTGAGTACAATGCCCCTTTTGGGATGTACCTTACCAGACACCTGCAGCAACTGGAAAGACCCCAAAAGTACCTCACCAAGAGGATCAAAGGGCTCAAACAGATGCCATATGCTGCCCGGTTAAAGAAACTCCAGCTCTACTCAGTGGCATACCGCCTGCTCAGAGGCGAACTGTGCCTGACGTATAAAGCCATGTCCAACCTGGAATTAATGGACATGCTGCACCTCAGAAAATCCAAATCCCATCGAGCTACGCGCTCGAGAGACTTGAACCTCAGCACTGAAATAAATAGGACATGATGGAGGGACAGATTCATAACCCAGAGGCTCCCTTCACTCTGGAATAAAATCCCAGTCCAGATTAGGCAGAGTCCCTCACTGACTCTTTCAAGAGGAATTTTGATGAGTGGATGGGGGATCATAGGTTTACCCCGGGTATCACTTCGGTGTCACTGTTAGACAGAGGCACAGTATACTAACCTCAAAAAATGGCATAGCAAAATTAATTTAAAATGGGTGGTGAAAGCCAAACACTCTCTGGCTAGGCTTATAAATGCCCTAGGGCAGATAGCCTAGTATGAACCTATGAAGACTGGGACTTCATGAGCAGGGCAATGGAAGTATTTGCTTTCTCTGATACAATTATAAGGCTGATTATAGGAATATATGAGGGATCGGAGGTGTGAATTAAAGTGGGAGGGGTCCTCTCTGATAATTTCTGCTTGAGCAGAGGAACCAGGCAGGGGTGTCTGCTTTCTCCTTTGTTGTTTGCATTATATTTAGAACCACTAGCAAAGAAAATAAGGGACTCAGAAATTCAAGGATATAATTGGTATGGTAGTCAGGAAAATCTGGCTCTATTTGCAGAAGATATTATTTTATACATGACAAACCCAGAAAGGGACATTACAGTGCTGTAGAACATTTTAAGACAGTTTTAAATCTTCGCAGGATACAAAATTAATGAAGCTAAAACAAAGGCAATGGCAGTAAATTATGTACCCACACATGAACTGGTCCAACAATATTCATATTTATGGAGTTATGATAAAATTAGGTATTTAGGAGTATGGGTTAGAAATTACTCTGTGGTGACAGCTAAGGATATGTGGAAAGAGACTAAACAGAAGATGATACAAAAACTGAGAAACTGGAAGTTTTGTTGTATGGATACGGATACTAAGATACAAGCCATTAAAATGTTTTTAGTCCCTTTAGTCTTACATACAGGTCAGGCATACTTTTATCAGCCAGAGAAGTCGTGGATAGCAATTGAAAAGAATTGACGGATTTTATCTGGGAAGGGAAGGGAAGACAGCAAGGGACAAGTGGGATAAGCTGATTCTACCAACAGAACAACACGGACTAGGATTACATAATTTGAGGGGGTATTTTAGAGCAAGACAGTTAAGGCTCTTATACATAGCACAAGCAGAAAACTATAATTCAAAGTGGAAAGGAATGATGCTGACACAGGGCAGAAGCTCAAGACATAAGGAGAGAGTGGGATTTTTGGATACAGAGTCTTGAGAATAACCAAAATCATACAGAGTATTATATTCATAAAACAGCAGGAAGTATTCTAAGAACCAAACCAACACGAGAATGCAGAAAAGAGATTTTGTCAATAGGGATGACCGTGGTCAGAGATACAGATAAAAGGGGCTGGACTTGATTGGAGAAAACTAGAAAAGGAACCAAAGTATTGGGAACAAATAACTAGAAAGGGAAAGGTAAAAGAATGGGAAGAGGCCAGGAATGTATTGGGACTGCAGGTTAAAGATTGTCTTCCCTATCAAGGACTGATATCACAGTATAGGCAAAGAGAAAAACAGGGGGGTCCTAAATGAAAGACCAGCACTAGTAGAATTTTTAATAGAATGTAGAACCGAAGCTGCTGTTAAAACAGGAATAATTAGTAAAGCATATAAATATAAGTATCAATCACAGGAGTTTAGAAAGGATTGGAAAGACAGACTGGATAAGCAATTCACAACGAGACAATGGGGGGATATATGTATATCTCCCAAATATGCAACAAAGTCTAGAAGATTTAGGATCTTTGCCTGGAACTGTTTACATAGGTACTTTCATACCCCAAGCAGACTTCAAAGAATATTTCCTCAGGTGAATAGCAAATGTTGGAGGTATGGCAGGCAAGAAAGAGGTAGTTGGGAACATATTTTTTTGGGAGTGTAATCATCTGGCAGACTTTAGGGATTCCCTCCAGACCGTTCTGTCAGAGATGCTGGGTCAGCAGATTGGACTGACTGGGGAGATGATTTTTTTTGAGTTATGTTACAGAATCAGAATTGCCTAGACATAGTAAAGCCTTGCTGAGTCTAATGGTCGTTGCCAAAAAAGAAAAAGCAATTCCTAGAAAATGGAAATCAAAGTCTAGACCAACTTTACTAGAAGTAGTGACTATAGTAACAGAGATAAACAACTGGAATTGGGATCTTTAGAAAAGAGAAGGAGCAAACTACACAGGAAAAATGGGAATTGTGGGAACAATATATGCAGAGCAGGAATGAGGTTTCAGAGGTAAGATTTCAATGAGCCCTATAATGCTTAACTGACAATGACTGGATCATTTATAAGTGATGTATAATGTTTGCAACTAGAGTTGTTTCAATGGTGTCTGTTATGTAAACTGTTTGCAACCAAAGTGGTACAATTTTGTATGCTTTTCATTTATATAAATGTAAGATTGCCTTTGTCAAATTTAATAAAGATGTTTGGGGGAAAAAAAGTCATCACATGGCATCACCCATACCAACAGTTCAAAAGATAGATGCTAGAAAACCGGATATAGTGGTTCATGAAAAGAAGACAAAAGTAGCATTGATCACTGAAATCACCACACCCAGTAACTACAGTGTCCTGCGTACAGAAAGACACAAAGTCATAAAATATCAGGATTTGCAGGCAGAAATAACAGCAATGTGGAAGAAAGAGACCCAGATAGTTCCAATGGTAGTAGGAGCAACTGGTCTTATAAAAAAGAATCTACAAATGTATTTAAGATGTTACCAATACATGTAACCCAGTACAAATTGCAGGAGGAAGCGGTGTTGGGCGCATTGCAGGTGCTGCAAAGAACACTTCTGTTTGACATCAAAGGCTGAAACAATACTAATTTCATGAACTTTAATCATACTTTGACTTAGGAATGGGGTCTATTCTCTTCATGGTATTAGAAACCCAAAAGATTTTGAGAAATTAAAAAAAATGAAATTGTGGACTATAGCAGCAGGCACCTGAACAGCTTGTCTACTGAAAAAAATAAACTCCTTGGGAATGTGAATGGCAGTAATGTGTTGCTCAACATTGTCCATTCCCACACGTTCACAGATTCACAGCATATACAGCAAGATGGAGTTCCCTCCCAGTTTGATATCACCCCATACTACTGCCATTTTGTCTGTTTGCACTGACAAAACTCCTATTCTACTAGTAAGTCCTGGAGGGTTTAAAGGACCAAGAAAGATTAAACTCATACTAGTGCAATGATGTGCCGGGCAAGTTTCTGTGTCAAAATGCACCCTCTGTAAAGCCTCAGCCAGTCCGAAAGCTGATGTGCCCATGTAGATGGTAGCCATGGAAATGTGAAGGAAGGAAGGGATCCCCCCAGGATAAAATCCTTGATTATTCATCCACCATGACAAATAACACTTGCATGCTTAAGATCTGCAGAAGTGGGGGTATACAGGATCTGCATTCTGAAACCAATGGGCAGAAGGGTGTCATGGAAAACACTCATATAGTATTTCTTTGTACAATACTGGCTGCTAACCTTTAACACCATGAGATCTATTAGGCCATTCACTCTTCAGATCTCTGTAACTCCAGTAAACACTAACAGTTAGAAACTAATCCAAAACAAAATAACTTTTATTAAGTGATACGCTCTCACAATTCCAAGCCTGTACAAACCCTGGTAACACAGCAGCCTATGTGGAATTGTACACAGAATCTCTGTACAACCATATCAATTGTACCAACCAAAAATAAGCCCAAAACAAAGAAATCAACCCAGTGGAATCCAAAAATGAAACAGGTAGTACAACAAAAGAAAAAAGTCACACCTAAAATTAGAGTAACATCCAAAAAGATAAAAACTCTCTCATCAAACTAAACAGGCAACTAAGAGGGATAATTAAGTTCAAGAAAGACAATTTTGAGGTAAATCTAGATTCTCAGGCCAAGAACAACCAAAAGGCCTGTCAGAAACCTCAAAGACAGCACACAACAGTGTGCCACACAAGTGGTAAATGCAGCCACATTCACAGAGCCGGAGATATTGTAAATCTCCTGGCTGACAAACTCAGCTCAAACATTACCCCATTCATCCCCAGTCCCCCGAAGAAATAACATCAAACATAACCCCTCTAACTATAAATAGTAAGAAGGTCCTAGCTGCACTAAGGACAAGAATACTACTTCAACAGGAATAAATAATATCCCAGCATGCCTCTAAAATGGCCTGAAATATGATCTAGCAAGGCAACTGGTGCCACTATTCAACTATAGCCTTTAAACAGCTTTTATGCCAAACAAATGGAGGACTGCAATGGTCATCCTTCTGCACAAGGGCAGAGCATCAGTGGATCCCGGGAAATACAGATCCATTAGTCTGACTAATATCATACTTAGAACCATGAAAAGAATTACCACAGTAATGATTAACTATTATATAGGAAACCTTCAGACAATGGACTCAACACAGTTTGGTTTTGTCAAAGGCAGGTCATGCCTACTAAATCTGGTGAACTTCTTCGAGGAGGTCATCAAGGCAATGGGTAAGGGCAACCAAAGGAAACAATGGCACTCTCCAGCTAGGGTAGTACCACAGGAACAGGAGAGGTTGCTACTCAGCTATCCCATGCTGCAGCTACTGAGAAGTCAGCCAGGGATACTGTGTAGGGAGACAAAGGGGATGGTTGGGTCTGCTGGAGGACCATAGATCTTGGCCGTGGTATTAGCACGGCTGTGACAACTGCTATACAGAACAGGAAATGAAAACAGAAACAAAACAAACAGAATAAAAAATTAAAAGACAGAAAAATTACAAAGGAATGGGGGGGTGGAAAACAATGTATAAAATCAGTTTAAATAATCCACGAAACATATACAATGAATGGCATCACATTAGTACTGCCGTATAAAGCTAAAATCTGACTAAATGCATGACAGTATGATGTACAATGTGACAAATGCATGACAGTATGATGTACAATGTGACAAATGCATGACAGTATGATGTACAATGTGGCAAATGCATGACAGTATGATGTACAATGTGGCAAATGCATGACAATATGATGTACAAAGCCACTATGCTATAATGTGCTAGTACAATGTGACTAATGCATGCTAGTATGATGTACAATGCCACAGTGTTATAATGCGCTGGTACAATGTGACAAATGCAGGACAGTATGATGTTCAATGTCCCAATGTTATAACGTGCTAGTACAATGTGACTAATGCATGACAGTATGATGTACAATGCCACAGTGTTATAACGTGCTTGTACAATGTGACTAACTGCATCACAGTATGATGTACAATGCCATAGTCTTATAACGTGCTGGTACAATGTAACTATCTGCATGACAGTATGATGTACTCTACTATAATTTGTTCAGCCACTTCTCCAACTGAACTACAATCCCGTACCCAAAAAGCATTCAATACAGTAGAACAATGGTTCTCAAACCACTGCCTCCTCCTAAACCCCCAAAAAACTAAACTTTCACTTTTCACGCCAACCCGAAAGTCCATCCTTATAAATTTCACAGTCATGTCTAATGATGGTGCTCTCATTTCTACCGACCCAACCACTAAACTCTTAGGAATAACGATAGATAACAACCTCAATTTCGATACTCATAAACAGCGCAATAAAATCAGTCAACAAAAAATTGGGGTCCCTCTATAGAATCAAACCCTTTCTTACACCAGTAGCTAGGACCGCTATAGCCAGAACTCACTTAATCTCCACTCTACTCTATGCCTCACCTATATACACTAATCTTTCTAAAAACAACCTCAACAAACTGGCAATCTCCTATAATAATATTGCTAGATTTGCCACTGGCTCTCCTTTTAGAACTCATCACTGTCTTAATCTAAACCAACTAGGATGGCTAGAGTTTCTAAATCAGCTTCAATTTTACCAGCTTGCTATAGCCCATAAGACCCTGTATCAACCCACCAACACTCCGATACTCACTAGCCTCATTACCCCTTACAACAATCTTAAGAATTTATGCTCCTCGAACAAACTGCTGATTAATACTTGCAGATCCAACAACTCAGCAGGAGACTCCCTGTTCTCTAACACTGTTGGAAAGCAATGGAATATACTACCCACTGAACTCGTAACTCTGTCTTCACTTACACTTTTTAAACAGAATCTAAAACTATTTCTCAATACACACTGGTTATGCTCCTGTACTAACCCTGACTAATTTTCTTCCTTTACACTAATGAATACTGTTCACCTTTATAGACTTATCCTTAAAGAACCAATAGACCATGTTATTGCAATTTAAATATATGTATATATGTATATAGTATAATCTCTTGTACATTAATTACCTTTTACTGTTTGTGTTATGCTCATGATGGGTATTGTATTTTGTATTTTTGTATTAACAACTTTTTATTAACAATAGCTGTTTTTTAAGCTTGGACTGTTGCAACTTTCTATATTGTATTTTGTATGCGTCTTGGAGCTTTTCTCCCCAGGCCTCTACTGAAAATGGACATGTATTCAGTTAGACTAGCCCGGTCAACAAATGTAAAATAAAATAAAATAAAAAATAAAATGTACAATGCCACAATGTTATAACATGCTGGTACAATGTGACTAACTGCATGACAGTATGATGTACAATGCCACAGTGTTACAATGTGCTGGTACAATCAGACTGACCGCACGGGAGTATGATCTACAATGCCACAATGTTATAATGTGCTGGTACAATGCGACTAACTGCATGACAGTATGATGTACAATGTCATAGAGTTATAATCTGATGGTACAATCAGACTGACTGCACGAGAGTATGATGTACGATGCCATAGTGTTTTAACGTGCTGGTACAATGTAACTAACTGCATGACAGCATGATGTACAATACCATAGTGTTATAATGTGCTGGTACAATGTGACTATCTGCATGACAGCATGACGTACAATGCCACAATGTTATAACATGCTGGTACAATGTGACTAACTGCATGGCAGTATGATGTACAATACCATAGTCTTATAACGTGCTGTACAATCTAATTGCATGACAGTATGATGTACAATGCCATAGTGTTATAACGTGCTATACAATCTGACTAACTGCATGACAGTATGGTGTTTACTGAATTACTTAACTGTAAACTGCTTTTTCATACTGAGAGTTTTATTTTCTGTTTGTGAGTGTTCTAGCCAAGCTTTTCTGTGCATTTTTGATTTTTTTTAGGTTTCTGTGTTCTACAGCTAGGAACTGTAATAGTGTGCATTACTATAATTGTCTGTTTACAGTTAAAAGCATTCTCTATAGTCTGCTTGCTCCTTATCTGTTTAAAACTTTCATTTAGTGGCTATAGCTAGGAATTGTAATTTTTACCACCCTCCCTCCCTAGTGTTGTGGTGTTCTTATACTTGGTGGCTTTGCAGTTGCCCGCCCATACTGTATATTTGATCTGTGACACTCCTCCCAGTCTAGTGTCATTAGTTCAGTCAATCTAATAGAGAACATTTGTGAAGGCCAACCCACTCAGATTCTTAACGCTGAATTAACTTCTGTTCCAGCTTTCTCCATTTCCACTTTTACTGAAAAAAAAATTCTAAGCTTGCTTCCCCCCTTCCCTGTGGCAGGTCTTGTCCAGATATGGATTTGTGTCCAGGACTGTTTGTGAGCCCCCCCCCCCCACACTTAACTAGGGTTAAACTATTCCTGGCGCCATAAAGTCTGATCTTCAAATTTTCCCTTGCAACTAGCCAGCTTTTTAGTTTTATCACTCAAATCTGTTTCTTTGAACTCAGCACTTGTTCAGAACTCATTGTAAGCACTAAATAAGTTACAAATTACTACAGCACTCAAACTTTTTTCACTTGTCTAGAGGGAAACAGTTTTTAGTACTTAATAAATAAGCACCTATTCAGGCATGTCTAAAGGTCAGCTCCTAGTGTTTTCTCCTGTCTACCTGATGAATCTGGGCATCTTGGGACAATGCAGCAATTGCTTCATGTACACAGACAACCCTCTCCTACCACCCAACACTACGACATGTGAGAGATGCAGTTATATAGCCAAACTCAAAGCAAAGCTCTCTTCACCGAAGACTGGACTAGACAGCCAAGAGGAGAAGGTAAACACTTGCACCGCACCACACTCATCACATAGTCCCTCAAAACATACACCACCAACACACACACACACAGAAGCAGAAAACACACAGCTACATTTGCGGAGGCTCTCAGTAAAAATCTGCCCAAACAACAGAGACCTCCAAAGCAGAAATGCAAGCAACCTCCACCCCCCCCAACACAACCCAAATGACACATAGCCCACATACTCAGTGTGCCACTCAACCAAAGCCCATAAGGCATAACGTACCCAACACACTAGTCATAGTTGACTATATAGTCAGGCACACTAATTTTCCACTCACCAGGCTAAACAAGGAACAAGTTACTGTCAGCTGCCTGTCGGGTGCCAGGATCCGCCACATAACGCATGCACTCAGGTCACTCCACAACAAGTACAAATATGACTCATTGTCCATGTTGGTGTGAATGACCTGAGACGTACTTCCCTGGACTACATGAAAAGAGACATGGAGGAGCTTTCCGATCTTGTAGACCAGGCAGGTATGACCCTAGCCCTGAGAAGCATCCTGCCATCACACAGAATGACACCACAGTACAAGGACAAAATGACTGACTTTAACAACTGGCTAAGCTTCTGGTGTCATTCTAAGGGAATCCAGTATCTATCTGCCTGGGATGACATGATCGACAGACCAAGCTGCTTTGCCAGAGATGGTCTGCACCTGTCGGCCTTGGGATTATGGATACTGGCAAAGGCTCTTGCCACCCCTATAGTGCCTTTTTTAGGCAAGGTTCAAATGACAAATTCACCACCATAACAGGTACAAGTAAGCAAAATCTGAGGGTAATGCTACTCAATGCTAGAAGTCTAAACCTCAAAATGCACTCACTCGAGGCACTCCTTAAAATGGAGAACACTGACATCTGTGCAGTAACAGAGACCTGGTTCAAAGCTCCAAAGAGCACCCCTGCATTACCAGGCTATAATTCATACCACACCTTTCGGCCACCAAACCCGGACCGAAACACTAAAGGTGGAGGCGTGTCCATATTCATTAAGGATATCCAGACCTCCAAGCTAGGTGCTCAGCATAATGCATCAGAGATTATCCAAGTTCAACTAACTCTGGGTAAAACCGCAATCCAGATTGTAGCCTGCTACAGACCCCCCACCACACCCCAGGATTCCCACTCCTCTTTTCTTGATACACTGGAAAATATTAAGGTACAACCCAACACTCTAATAATGGGTGATTTCAACTACCCTACCATTAAATGGGAAAACTACTCGTGTACCAACTCTTTTGCTCAACGTTTTCTGGAAATCATCAATTCCAACGACTTGGATCAACTTATCCACACCCCCACCAGGGGCAGCAATATCCTAGACCTCGTCATCACCAACATGGGTGACCGGTGTTCCACACCAGAGGTAAGCTCCTCATTGGTCAGATCCCACCACAGGCTAATCACCCTACACATCCACATCCCGCTCCCACCCCCATAAGGAAAACCACCATAAAAAATTTCCCAAAGCCAACTTCATGCTTAAGACAGAAGTGGCAAACTTCACGACACCCATGCAGATGGACAATAGTGGTATGACTGCTGAATCCTACACAAATGCACTTTATAAGCACTTACACGAGTGCATGGATCGTGCTATACCTAACAGAACCAAGATGTTATCCTCCATAAAACGGAAGCCAATCTGGTGGTCTTCTGCCATAAACAAACTCTAGAACAGAAGAAAGAAACTGTTGCAAAAAAGAGTAGAATCCCATGATTTGAGGAGCTCCCTGGTCAGCCTCAGTAAGAAGCTGAGATCCCTCATAAAATCCTCCAAAGCTAGTTATGAAAACAAAATCGCCACTGATTATAAAGACAACCACAAAGCATTCTATAGCTATGTCAAGAATCTCAATGGCAACATTCAGATCTGCTCTGAGTTACAGCACAATGACACTAAATATACAGAACCAACTGACATTGCCAACATCCTGGCAGATAGGTTCAGTGCAAACTTTACCCCCCTCTCACCCCCTAAAGGGCCCATCTTTATACCAGAAGCATGCAAAATTCCTGTAATCATGGCTGCACAGGTAAAAACCTCACTCTCCAAAGACAAGAACACAGCATCCATGGGACCTGACAAAATCTCAGGCTGCCTTCTACATGAACAACAGAATGAACTGGCACCCCACCTAAATACCATGTTCAATCATAGCCTCACCTCAGGCTTTGTGCCCATTGAATGGCGCACCGCGACAGTTATCCCACTCCACAAAGGGGGGGTCACAACAGACCCCGGGAACTACCGCCCCATTAGCCTGATGAGCCTGGTCTGCAAGGCCATGGAACGTATAATCATGGAACTCATAAACAAAGACATTGGAGATCTCCAAACTCTGGACCCCACCCAGTTCAGGTTTGTAAAAGGCAGATCATGTCTCCTAAACCTGATAGACTTCTTTGAAGTAGTCACCAAAGCCATAGATGAGGGTAAGGTGGTTCACACAGCCTATCTAGATCTTACCAAGGCGTTTGACACCACCCCCCATTCCGGAATTATAGCTAAACTCAGTAAACTAGGTATAAATCCCTATGTCACAAGATGGGTTGCCAACTGGCTCACTGACAGAACCCACACTGTAAAAGTTGCAGACTCCAAATCTGACTTCAGACCAGTGACAAGTGGAGTACCACAGGGTTCAGTCCTGGGTCCTGTCCTGTTTGGTATCTACTTCTCTGAAGTACAGGCTAACACAGAATGCTTCTGCCTAACGAAGTTCACAGATGACTACAAACTACGAGCCATAGTTGAGTCCCCAAATGATGTGGACATCCTACAATAGGGCCTCACTGATACAGATGCTTGGTGTCAGAGGCATGGCCTCAAGCTCAACGCCAAAAAGTATATTGTCATCCCCTTTGGTAAAAACTCTGTACCCATGAACTACCACATAGGTGGTAGTCTACTTAACACCGAAAGTGTGATAAGAGACCTTGGGACACAGGTGGACAGTAGTCTCTCCTTTGATAATCACATCGCCATAGTAGTCAAGAAATCCTTCTATGTGGCACACCATCACAAAAGGGTTCTCATCCAGGAAAAAAAAGGTCATTGTACCCCTCTACTCAGCACTCATTAGACCTATTATAGAGTACAAAGCCCCTTTTGGAATGTACCTCATAAGACATCTGCAGCAGCTGGAAAGGCCACAGAAGTACCTCACAACAAGGATTATTGGCCTCAAACAGATGCCCTACACTGACTATCTCAAAAAACTCCAGCTTTACTCTGTAGCATATCGCCTACTCTGAGGAGATCTCTGCCTAACATATAAAGCTATGTCAAACCCAGAGCTGTTGGACATGCTACAACTTACAAAACCCCAATCCGTCCGAGCTACACGCTCTAGGGACCTAAACCTTGTCACCACAATAAACAGGCCATGCTGGAGGGATAGATTCCTGTCCCAGAGACTTCCCATACTCTGGAACAAGCTACCCATCTATGTCAAGCAAAGTTCCTCATTAGCACTCTTCAAGAAAAATCTTGATGAGTGGATGGGAAATAGGAAATACACCCCGGGGATCACTTCTGTGGCTCTGCTCGACAGGGGCACAGGAAATTAACTTTCGTGGGTGGCATAATCCAGGGAACCTTGTTGACTAAGCTTACTTAGTCCCTTGGGCCGACAGCCTCATACCTACCTATGTACAATGCCACAGTGTTATAAGATGCTGGTACAATGTGACTAACTGCATGACAGTATGATGTACAATGACATAGTGTTATAACATACTGGTACAATGAGATTGACGGCATGATGTACAATGTGCTGCTACAATCCAACTGCATGATAGTATGATGTACAATGCCACAATGTTATAATGTGTTAGTACAATGGGAGTAATGCATGATGATGTACAAAGCCACAATGCTATAATGTGCTAGTACAAGGTGACTAGTGCATGACAGTATGATGTACAATGTTATAAAGTGCTAGTACAATGTGACTCTTTGCATGACAGTATGATGTACAATGCCAAAGTGTTATAAAGTGCTGGTACAATGTGACTCTTTGCATGACAGTATGATGTACAATGCCACAGTGTTATAATGTGCTGGTACAATGTGACTCTTTGCATGACAGTATGATGTACAATGCCACAGTGTTATAATGTGCTGGTACAACGTGACTCTCTGCATGACAGTATGATGTACAATGCCACAGGGTTATAATGTGCTGGTACAAAGTGACTCTTTGCGTGACAGTATGATGTACAATGCTACAGGGTTATAATGTGCTGGTAAATCTACATTCAATGCCATCATGTTATAATGTGCTGATACAATCTGACTAACTGCATGACATTACAATGTACAATGCCATAGTTTTATAATGTGATGGACTACAGGGTAGACACACACAACAGTCATGACATGTGTGGCTGTGGCCATGACATTTGTGGGTAAGAATAATAATCTGCCTAGCAGTGCTGGAACAATATGGCAAGCCTGTGCTCACCTGTCTTGTTATGCTTAACATTTTTTTTTTCTAGCTATAGCAGCTATACAGATATCAAACAGCAAATTTCAACATACTCTAAACAGCATCCAAACTGCACTATGAATACCTATACAAACGCACTCACTCTTACCTGCCCAGGGTGGCACACATGCATACTGCTGTCAGACAGTGCATCGATAGATTTTCTTAATTACAGAAAGAAATTAAATAACATTCACTCCTTCACCTAGAAAGTCTTTCAATTCTCATCTAATATCGTACACAATTCTCCTGTACAGACTCTGAAGATGTAAAACAAAATGTACCATTCCATAACATACCTATAATACAGACTCTAATACATAAAACAGTTATGTGTGTCTGAGTAGAAAGGAAACATACTTACAATACATCTCAAGTGCCCTTACTGAGACTTCTTGTTCTTCTTCCCGGCAGATAAATAGGTCATAATGGAGTTTCCTCAGGTCAATGTAGGGGCACCTGCAAGACTCACCAGAGTAGGGTATGACAAGGGTATGACAGTAGCACGCGATATTGCTCTGGCAAGACTGTGCCAGGCAGCAACTTTACACTGAAGCTCTCACAGGAGTCCCCAGTCAGGTGGTCCAGATGATCCTAATCCAGTCGATATAGGAAGATTCTGGACTCCTTGCTGCCTAAACAGAGCCCTTAGAAGTCAGGGCAATTCGGCGGTCTTATTCAGGACAGGTATGCTAGACCTGTTGTTGTCATCCACTGTCTATTTCGGCAATTGTGGTGTAATACAGGAAATGTCAGTAGTGCAAACTGTCGAAGCACTTCCATAGTGGTAGCACAGAAAATTCTGAACTGTCAACATGGTACAAAAATGTGGCATTAAATGTATATAGTTTTTGCAGCATGCCTAACTATGAGAACAGACTTGCACTTTATCACTTACATTCAATAAAATATTCAAACAAGTTGAAGATGAGCCTGTTGGGGGCGGGGTCATTGGCCTGCCCACAGAAGCTCAAGGAGATTTGCAGGTATCACGCAAAAGCTCAAGAGGGAGACCGATTCTGTGCACGTTTAGGTCCACAGGTGCTACTGGTAGAGTGACTCAGTAACATTCACAAGCTCAGTCTAATGAGCATAAGTACCACGCTCAGATACTCTAATGTATGTGATATAAAATGTAGCTGCAGCCTACAGCCCCAGTGCGCAATAAGATTACCAAAGTGCAATCACAAGTGCAGTCCCTGGGGCACAAACTGTGTTCATCTGGAGATGCACTTCTTTTTCAGGTAAGTGCACTTATACCTTTGGGAATAAGTGCTTTGCCACCAGTAAGAACTGTTTTATAAAACTGGATAGGCAATGTGCTGTATTAAAGTATGTGTTAGCATGTATAAGCTACAGCTGTAGTCATGTTAAGTTTATAGATCATGTTAAGTTTATTGATCATGTTAAGTTTATTGATTAAAAAGGGTTCACCCTGGGATAAATGGCTGGAAATGAAGCAATTCAACAGTAAAATTCCACAGCACTGATTCTGTAAGGAAGTTATACTGTCATTGTGAAACTTAGTACAAATACTATTTTACAGGTGTCAGGTATGTCCACAGTTACTATTTGAGGGTGTGTACAGGCAGCTGTACAGGTAGGCCTTAATTAGTTTAAATGATTTCCTGAACTTCCTGTCCTACTGGCAATGTACAATCACTGCCAGATGCAGTACAGATTACGTAATCCAAATTCAAACCTGATTATATCATTGCTTTGGGTGGGGAAACAAAACACAGAATGTGTCTGTGTAGACGGGTGCCACAACCTGCTGCAGAAACTCTTAAGATTTGTACCACTGTGCGGGTACATGTACTGAGCCTGTATTAGGGAAAATTGCCTGCAGACAATGTTCCTTTCAGCAGCCATTTTATCTGTTCATGTATGTAGTGAAGACTAGCAGTCTGTAAATCCAACTGTTACATATGCAAAGGCATGTCGTGCAAGGTCAGCCATGAGCAATCACACAGATGATACTGGACACTGGTGTTCTGTTGAAGGTTATTGTCTGATGTTGTCAATTGCAGGCTGGGCATGTCACGTGTGTGTGCGTTACGTATGCAAAGGCATGTCGTGCAAGGTCAGCCACGAGCAATCACACAGATGATACTGGACACTGGTGTTCTGTTGAAGGTTATTGTCTGATGTTGTCAACTGCAGGCTGGACATGTCACGTGTGTGTGTGTGTGTGTGTGTGTGTGTGTGTGTGTGTATATATATATATATATATATATATATATATGTGTGTGTATATATATATATATATATATATATATATATATATATATATATATATATATATATATATATTCACACACACACGCGTACACACATTATACATCTATATATATATATATATATATATATATATATATATATATATATACACACACACATATCCATATACACATAAATACAGATAGATAAATACATGTGTGTTTGTGAGTCTGTATGTGTATGTGTGTGTGTATATATATATATATATATATATATATATATATATATATATATATATATATATATATATATATATTCCCTAACACTGGTTGAGTTAAACTAAAATCAACATCTGTACTGTTAACACATTCTGATCAGCAACACAGACGGTCAAAAGATGGCCAAGATCCTGGGGTAAGGAATATGTCCTTTCCCCAGGGATTGTGCAGTCTTAGAGTTGGTGTGCATATATACTCTCAACAATAGCAAATTACTCAATATTTACTGGTTTTGAGGGCAAAATAATGGGGTGCCACAAATTCCTAAGTGGCCCCCTTCAATTTCTAATTTTTTGATTTTTTTTTTTTTTAGCTACAATTTTAACTTTGCGCTGATGTCATGAATGTGCAGGGGCAATCGTGATGATATCAGCTTCATGAGGCAGACAGCCTGCCTAATGGATTCATATTCGGTCAGAGACTCTCGCTCAGACTCTGTTTTCATTAGAAATAGCAGCGGCAGCTTCGAACGGAGCTGGGGGAAAATGGACAATACAAAAGCGGAGTTTAAATTCTGCTGCAGAGCCCGTGACCACAGTCCATGATCAGGATGACAACAAAACTTATTTTCTCCAACTCTGGCAGCTCGTCTTTCAGGTAGGTTAGTAAAAAATAAAGTAATAAAAACAAAAAAAAAATGCATATGCCTTTTTATGTGCCGGAGGATTGACTGAAGAGCAGCACAGCGCGGCAGTGAAGCTTTGTAACTTTTGAATTATGTTTCTGTGATTTACATTAATTGAAGTATGTACAGAATTTCCACCACCACCATGTGCAGGAAAAGAAAACTGCCGACAGGAGGTTTTAGTTTTCAGCAGCCATGTGACACAGCTGTAAACATTGATGGTATGTCGTCTAAGGTGCCCAGTGCCCACCACAGAGGTTTTAATACTGAAGGGCCTTCTCACTTTCTCTCATCACCTTTTTAATCAGTTTCACTGGTGCCGGTTCAGTCATTTGTTGCAATTCACTGGTGGAAAACGTGTGAAGTGAGATGGAAATGTTTTGACATAGCAAACAACAAGTAATGTATAATGTGTGTTTAGCTTGATTAAGCAGTGGGAAATTACAAAAAAATGAAATAAGTTAATTTTATTATTTATAGCATCACATAAATAATTACTTATAAATCAGTAGATTCTGGCAACCCAATGTACCAGTTTTCAGAAAACAAGGAGTAATTCATGATTAAATGCAGGGCGCGAATACTATATTTCCAACTGATCTGGAACAGCTTCATCTTTAATGGAGCATAATTTGTAGTATGTGGGGGCCCTGCATGCCGCATGGGGTAGTCTGGGTAGGGGTTGGATATACTGAAACACATCCAAAGCACGTTATTTTAATTGCAATCACCTGAACTTAGAATGTGTCACTCCACATTTAAGTTTTAAAAATGGATACGTTTAGAACGTGGCTATGAAAAGTGTTTGTATATACATTATATTATACTATACTATACATGTATGAAAATGCAGAAATGCCATGGTGTTTATGCATTAGTTTAAAATATTTTTATTACGTCTCTGAATGGCACTCACAAAAGCATGTCACATATTAGAGTGACAGTTTTGCACACTGTGCCTTACAATGTATTTGCACAATTTCTTATGAAGGTCTATAGCAAAAGCTAGGTTTTTGCACCGTTTATTTTTTCTTTGAGCTATTTAATATTCAGCTTGTCAGTAAATATGGGGAATCATTAAGAGTATAAGACCAGTTTAGATGCATGATCCAGTACCTCAGGAAGTTCAAACCATACTGGTCGTTATCTCTCTTATTTACTGCACTTGTTTAAATGTCTGGGTTTTTCTTCTTGCTTTTGTCGTTATATCTCTTATTTACTGCACTTGTTTAAATGTTTGGGTTTTTCTTCTTGCTTTTTTCGTTATATCTCTTATTTACTGCACTTGTTTAAATGTTTGGGTTTTTCTTCTTGCTTTTGTCGTTATATCTCTTATTTACTGCACTTGTTTAAATGTCTGGGTTTTTCTTCTTGCTTTTGTCGTTATATCTCTTATTTACTGCACTTGTTCAAATGTCTGGGTTTTTCTTCTTGCTTTTGTCGTTATATCTCTTATTTACTGCACTTGTTTAAATGTCTGGGTTTTTCTTCTTGCTTTTGTCGTTATATCTCTTATTTACTGCACTTGTCTAAATGTCTGAGTTTTTCTTCTTGCTTTTGTCGTTATATCTCTTATTTACTGCACTTGTTATAATAATGTAATAGTGACACAGAAGTAATCCCCGGGACAAACCTACGATCCCCCATCCACTCAAGATTCTTCTTGAAGAGAGTCAGTGAGGTGCTCTGCCTAACATGAATTGGAATTCTATTCCAGAGTGAAGGGAGCCTCTGGGTTATGAATCTGTCCCTCCAGCAAGTTCTATTTATTTCTGTGCTGAGGGGTTCAAGTCCCTCGAGCGCGTGGCTCTAAGGGATTTAGATTTACTGAGGTGGAGCATGTCCATTAATTCTGGGTTGGACATAGCTTTATATGTCGGGCATAGATCGCCTCAAAGTAGGCGGTATGCAACTGAGCAGAGCTGGAGTGTTTTTAACCGAGCAGCATATGGCATCTGTTTGAGTCGCTTGATCCTCCTGGTGAGGTACTTTTGGGGTCTTTCTAATTGCTGCAGGTGTCGGATAAGGTACATCCCAAAGGGGGCATTGTATTCTATGGTGGGCCTGATGAGGGATGAATAAAGGGGCATGATTACCTCTCTTGATCTAGATGTGAATCCTTTCATGATGAGGTGGGCTATGTAGAAGGTCTTTCTAACCACTTTGGCAATGTGGTTGTCAAAGGAGAGATTGCTATCAACTTGGCTCCCCAGATCCCTAATTACTTTCTCTGTACTTAATGGGTTACCACCTATGTGGTAATTTGTGGGCACATTGTTTTTGCCAAAGGGTATGACTATACACTTTCTGGCATTTAGCTTTAGACCATGGCTCTGGCACCAATTATCCGTCTCTGCGAGACCTTTTTGAAGGATGTTTGTGTCAGCTGGAGAGTCGATTATGGCGCCCAGTTTGCAGTCATCTGCGAACTTGGTGAGCCATAGTCCTCCCACATTGGCCTGTACCTCAGAAAAGTAAATACCGAACAAGAGAGGTCCCAGGACAGAACCTTGTGGGACGCCACTTGTGACCGGTTTCGAGTCTGACATGGCTCCAGCAACTCTGACTCTGTGGGTTCTGTCTTTGAGCCAGTTTGCGACCCATCTTGTGACATAGGGGTTTATATTTAGGCTGGATAGCTTATCTAGGATGCCCGAGTGGGGTATTGTGTCAAATGCCTTTGCAAGGTCCAGATAGGCTGTGTGGACTACCTTCCCTTCATCTATGGCCTTGGTGACTGTTTCGAGGAAGTCAACCAGGTTCAAAAGGCAGGATCTGCCCTTGATGAAGCCAAATTGGGTAGGATCTAGTGTCTGTAGGTCCCCAATGTCTTTGTTTATGAGTTCCATGATGGTCCTCTCCATAGCCTTGCATACTAGGCTAGTCAGGCTTATGGGGCGATAGTTTCCAGGGTCCGCAGAGGCTCCACCTTTGTGGAGTGGGACCACTGTTGCTGTACGCCATTCTTTGGGCACATATCCTGTAGTGAGGCTGAGATTGTACAGCAGTTTTACTTGAGGGATTAGTTCTTCTTGGAGTTCATGTAGGACGCAACCCGGGACGCCATCTGGTCCCATGGAAACAGTGTTTTTTGCTTTGGAGAGGGCGGCCTTCACCTGAGCATCAGAGATGTTTGGGAGGCTGCACTCTGCTGGGACAGATACTTGCTCTTTTTGGGGGGGGGGGGGTGGAGAAGTTTGCACTGAACCTGTCTGCCAGGATATTGGTGATGTCTGTGGGTTCAGTGTATTTTTTGTTGTTTAGAATCAACTCAGAACAAGTCTGGGAGTTGCATCCCAGGTTCCTAACATAACTGAAAAATGCCTTATGATTGTCTTTAGTGTCCTGTGCAGTTTTTCTCTTGAAGCTGGCCTTGGAGGATTTTATGAGGGATTGTAATTTTTTGCTAGTACTGATCAGAGATGCCTTCCCTTTTAGGGATTTTGCTCTATCATGTAGTAGCTTCCTCCTTCTGTTGTACAGTTTATTTATGGCTGGGGTCCACCAGACTGGACGCCTGCCTTTGGATGATTGGGTCTTCATTTTGTTTGGGATAGCATGATCCATGCATTCCTGGAGATGTCCATAGAATGCGTTTATATAGGATTCTGCAGTTTGGGCCGTAGTTTCCACTGGCCCTGGGGCCTTGAAGGATTCCACTTCAGTTTTGAGAAGTGTGAAGTTCGCTTTTGAGAAGTTTTTCACTGTGTTTTTCTGGGCTGGGGGTGGGGTCGGGATGTGGATATCCAGTGAAATTAATTTATGGTCTGATCTTACCAATGAGGGATATACTTCTGGTATGGAGCATAGAGTCCCCATGTTGGTAATGATCGGGTCTAGTATGTTTTCCCCTCTTGTGGGAGTGGTGACTAGTTGTTCCATAGCATTTGAGTTTATAAATTCCAGGAACCTTTGGGCTAAGATGCTGGGGCTTGAGTAATGCTCCCAGTCTATGTTTGGGTAGCTGAAGTCGCCCAATATAATGGTGTTCGTTACTATGTGACTGAGGTGAGAAAATTTGTCTTGAAACATAATTAGGGAAAGACAATTTAGCAGATGTTTTGAGACAGGATTGTGTGTAAGTTTGTAATGTCTCTGTTTACATCATGTTTAAAGAAAAGTGTTACTTCACCTGAAGAAAACTGATACCTTCACTTGCTTCAAAAACCCACATGCAACTTAAATCTGCCTATTACCACACTTCTCAATCTCTCAGAGCAGAGAGTCTGGGCAAAGCCAAATATAATGGTGGAACAAAGGCCCAAAAATAGGGAGAGATTGAAATATCACTCCTGTAAACTTACATAGTTGCTAGAATAACAGGTTTTATATTATTATGTAATTTCTGAGGGATATGAAGTCTAAAATTCAAATGTTTGCCATTATTTATTATTACTTAGTGACTTCATTCTTCATGTCGGTATCCTACAATTCCATTGTAGTAGGTGGGGCTACATGATCATGTATGCAGATTTTGTGTTACATGATTATGTATATAAATTTTATGTTAATCAGGATCCCGATTTTTAGCCAGCTGTACCTACTTTTTATGGGCCTTTGTCCAGATGATGTTTCCAAGTTGAGAGGTGTGTGTGTGTGTGTGTGTGTGTGTGTGTGTGTGTGTGTGTGTGTGTGTGTGCGCGCGTGTGTGCGTGTGTGTATAAATTTAGCTTGTGTGGTATGACAGGATTGCCCCTCACACATATGGTATGCATGGGGGCTTGCCCCCCTGCCCCTGCAGAAAACAGCTTTTTCTTTTGCATGTTTTACCCACCGAGTATGAATAGTAGCATGAAGATTGTTTAATGAAATACTTGTGCAGACCACGTCAACATTTGAGCAGTTTACAAATACTAGGAGATTCACATGGGTCTATATTACAACATCGAAATTTCATAATTTCAAATGTTCTAACATCGACCCCTATTCAGCGAACGCTGAAAATAGCGAAACGACAGAAAACCAAATTTTTTTCCTACGGAAAGAATTTGGTCGTCCATTTCTGTCATTTCGCTATTTTCAGCGCTGTGGTGGAAAGTTAAAGGCTGGGTTCAGGTAAGTGTGCGATTGGGCTCGGGTTAGTTATGTGTGCGATTGTGTGGACATGAGGGTTAAGGCGGGTTAGGTGAGTTAGGGTTAGGGGGCGGGTTAGGTATGTGTGCGATTGTGTGGATGTGAGGGTTAGGGCGTGGATGAGGTGAGTGTGCGATAATGACAGACTTTAGGGTTAGGGTTTGGGTTAAGGTAAGTGGATAGTTAGTGGTGTTTGTACAGTTAGCTGTAAGATTTTAGGTGTATGTGTGTGGATTGCTGTTTATTTGGTGTGCTTGTGTTGTGTGTATGTGTTTCGGAACAGTGAATTTTTTCCCTTAGGAAAAAATTCGCTGTTCTGCATGTTCGATGTTATCAGCATTTGCTGAAAAGGGGTCGATGTTAGAACATTCGAAACTGTGAAATTTCGATGTTCTAATATAGACCCGATTCATATACGTCTCAGATCATGAGTAATTCATGACTGCCTCCCCAGTAAATTTTTGAGTCAACTTCATTTGCTCTTTAAATGCTTTTAAGTAAACCTACATATTACAGGCATCTACTTGCAGCACACAAACGTAGTGCATAAGTATGTGTGCATGACATCTGCAGACATGGCAATTCTCACACAAGTTATTCTGTCCGCACACAGCATTATGCCTGACAATCGCAAGGTGCAAAAATGCAAGTTCTCCCATGCAGAGAATGAGATACTGTCACAGGCCCTCCATCTCCATGGTCAGCGGATGACTGACCATGATAAATCTGACCACTCTGATAATGGCTGTAGCTGGCAGGATATGATAAATGACAAACACTCGTCGATAGCCAGTGCAAAGACTAAACTATCCAATCAGACTGTAGGTCACCAACATAATACATGCTGCTACCTGGCTTAGGGTGATGGGAGGTAGTCTGTCATCTAAACCACCATTATCAAAGACTGAGGAGTTCCTTGCTTCTCTGAATGGGGGGGGGGGTAGTCATCCCCAGGCTATAGTGGATTATTGGGGATTACTGGACGTTGGAGCAGATCTCGAGTGGGCTCTGAGAATCTCTGAAGGTGAGGCCCCAGGTGTGGATCTATGATATTTGGGATTACTGAACACTAGATAAAAGTGTACTGTATTGTATAACACTACATGCTGCACCCACTTTTTATGTAGGGGCATCAGGGCTCCAAACTAGAAGTCCATCAGTATATGTCTTTACAGAACACATTTTGTATGGCATCACACCAAGGTTAAACAGCTACCTGATGCTGGAGATGAGAGACTCCAATGATGATGGCATTTGAAATCAAGCATAGTCAGGGGGGCATGATGTCTATGCTGGACACAGGAAATGTGGAATCCATAAACCTACCGATTAAGTGTAGAAGGCGTCCATACATGTTGAACTCACCTCTGCGACACAAGTAGCCAATGAAGAAGAGTTGAAGACAAGTTCAGCCATGAGGGAATGTCTCCTCCCTGCAGTGCAGTCCCCCTTGGATGCCACCATCTTCAATAAGCACACGGAACACAGGAGCAAGCAACATGCCAGGTTGCCATGGGTAACCCTCCTCCCCAGGCTGTCTTTATGTAGGGCCATAACATACAGACAGGATAACAGCACCACAGTCTTTGCTAAGTTGGTACGATTTCACTGTCATGAAGGGCATGACATGTTACATGTGGATTGTGCCTGCGAGGGTGATAATGTGCAACACCAACCAGCGGAGAGTACAGCCCATTGTATATTCACGTTATTTTAAAGTTGCAGCTACCCCATCTGCCTCCTATAACTATAAGATTTTACTGCTGTCAGTTTCACTGGGACTAGCACATGCAGTCATGGAATACATACATTTCTGAATCTCTCAGCTGTAGTTTACCCTCATTTTCATCTGTAGATTCCCTCATATGAATAATGTTGCAAGCTACCACGTCATTAAAGCAGCATTAGCATACACTTATTATGACTCCCCCAGTCATGCTTAGTTGGACTTCGAATCACACACGACACCTACCACAATGCATAAATTGTTTCTGAATCCCAGGATATGTTCTTTCAAAATGTATAAAATCTAATAAAATACCAATCCTAAACTAGAAATGAATCAAGACAAATGGAATATGTAAGATCCGAGGATTAGAGATCACTTTTATTTGTATTACTGGGGTCTGTACAGGTTATCTCATGAGTAATAAATCTTTGTAGTACTACAAATAAACACATCAACCTCTGAATTCCATGTTTTACATACCTATACAGAGAAGGAACATGTGCTTTATCTGTGAGAGTAGCAGCATGACCATTTGTCATGTAATGCGTAAAACGCATCACCCATGTTATCCCGATATCATCTGTTCAGTTGTCACACATACATGCATATATATTATATGCATGTATATCCAGATGCCTTTTTTTCAGGATATTGTTTACATTCTACTTAAAATGCAATTTAGTGCAAACATTAAAAAATAACCATTACTTAACTATGCAATAAATTTTGGATATCTTTTAATGAAATCATTTAAACTTTGTTTTTTATATCAGATATAAAACTTTCAGCTGTGGGTCTACTTTTCTGACATATACATATTAATTTAAAATCTTTGATTATATTTACACTTCAGAAGTTTTAAGAAGTTTCAGTGTATGATGTCAGTTTTTTCTACTGGTGCCTTTGGTCCTCTGCTGCTGAATTATGTTGTTTTGCCATGCATATATTTGAGCGCAGGCACGTGTGTGTGTGTGTGTGTGTGTGTGTGTGTGTATGAATATAAAAACATATATATATATATATATATATATGTATAAATATACACACACTATATATATATATATATATATATATATATATATATATATATATATATATATATATATATATATATATATATATATAAATATATATATATATATATATAAATGCATACATATATGTATACATACACACACACACACACACACACACACACACACACACACACACACACACACACGTGTATGCATATGTTGGAGAGGGACGTATGTGTCTACATATATGGGTTAAAATGCATCACAGCTGATCAAAAATCAGTTTATTGAACATGCCAGCCATGTTGCTGTGCAAGATTGCGGTACAGTGGGGATCGAGGAATTTGATTTGCCCTTTCCCCACTGTACTACAGTCTCAGAGTTGGTTTACATAATTAGCAGGGGGTGAGGGTGCAGGGAGACAAAATGGTTTTGTTTCCTTCTTTTGATTTATTTTCAATAGGCTGCTGATCAACAAGATGAGTTTGATCAGTTGCTTTCAATTGGCTGAATTTTCAAAGGATGGTCATATGTCCATGGACCGATTATTTCTCAAACAGGCACCATGACGATGTTCAGATTATCTGTGTATTAACACAATGTTGGCATGTGCTCATGCTCCCAGAAATACTCTGGAGAAGCCTAAACTAACAGCAAGTACTTTGCCGGGGCATTTGCTCCCCCTGCACTCCCATGTGAGGGGTCTGTGCTCCCCACACCCCTAACTAATAATGTACAGTAACTACGAGATTGCACAATCCTTGGAGAAACTGAATATTTCCCCATGAATCATCAGTCTCTTGCACATGTAGACCATCTGCTTCTGTTGACGAAACAGATGTTGATGTTATGCCCACGTGGTAGGAAAATATGCACACACACACACACACACACACACACACACACACACACACACACACACACACACACACACACCCACACCCTACACCTTACTTTAGGAAAAAAACTTTCTGTAACACTAGCATTAAACATGACTCTAGGAGAAACACTACATGAAGAAGTGTACATCTGTACTACTGACTATATCCCTTTACCTCGAGCACTTATTCTAACCTTCCCGAAAACACACTCACCAGACTGAGCACCAGAAAATGGATGTGATAAACAACTGGTACAGCGTGTAGATGTTTTATATAGTTACAATTCTAGCACATTAGAAGCAACTCATCTATAGACCTAGATCATCACAGCTACGAAAATTCCCTCACTCCAGCCCTTTTCACACTATTCACTAAAAACTGCAATAAAAGTGTAAGCTGCACTCATAAAGCGACACAGACACTCACAGATGCACATCAGCCCATCTAAAACAACTCCATAAACTGAAACTTTACATTAAGATACAGACTAAACAAGGAGAAGGTTACTGTCAGCTGCCTGTTGGGTGCCAGGATTCGCCACATAACCCACGCACTCAGGTCACTCCACAACAAGTACAAATATTACTCTGTCATTGTCCATGTTGGTGTGAACGACCCGAGATGTACCTCCCTGGACTACATGAAAAGAGACATGGAAGAGCTCTCCAATCTTGTAGCCCAGGCAGGTATGACCCTAGCCCTGAGCAGAATTCCGCCATCACCCAGAATGATGCCACAGTACAACGACAAAATGATTGACTTCAACAATTGGCTATGCTTCTGGTGCCATTCTAAAAGGATCCAGTATCTGTCTGCCTGGGATGACATGGTCAACAGACCACAATGCTTTGCCAGAGATGACCTGCACCTGTCACCCCTGGGATTCCAGATATTGGCTAAGGTTCTTGCCGCCCCTATAGTGCCTTTTTTAGGCAAGGTTCAAATGACAAATTCACCACCGTAACAGGAACAGGCAAGCAAAAACTGAGGGTGATGCTTCTCAATGCTAGAAGTCTAAATCTCAAAATGCACTCACTCAAGGCACTCCTTAAAATGGAGAACACTGATATCTCTGCAGTGACTGAGACCTGGTTCAAGGCTCCAGAGAGAGCACCCCTGCACTACCAGGCTATAACTCATACCACACTTTTCGGCCATGTAACCTGGACTGGAACACCAAAGGCGGAGGTGTGTCCATATTCATTAAGGATATACACACCTCCAGGCTAGTTGCTCAGCATAATGCAGCCGAGGTTATCCAAGTGCAACTAACTCTCGGCAAAACTGCAATCCAAATTGTAGCTTGCTACAGATCACCCTCCATGCCCCAGGATTCCCACTCCTCTTTTCTTGATGTACTGGAAAATATTAGGGTTCAACCAAACACCCTAATAATGGGCGATTTCAACTAGCCCACCTTTAACTGGGAAAACTACTCATGTACAAACTCCTTCGCTCAACGCTTTCTGGAATTCATAAACTCCAATGCCCTGGATCAACTTATCCACAACCCATCAGGGGCAACAATATCCAAGATCTAGTCATTACCAACATGAGTGACCAGTGTTCCACACCTGAAGTCAATGCCTCATTGGTCCAATCCGACCATAAGCTAATTACCCTAGATATCCACATCCCGCTCCCACCCCCCATTAAGGAAACCAAGGTAAAACATTTCTCCAAAGCCAACTTCATGCTTCTTAAGACAGAAGTGGTGAACTTCATGACACCCATGCAGATGGACAATACAGTTACGACTACTGAATCCTATACAATTGCACTTTATAAGCACTTACATGAGTGCATGGATCGTGCTATCCCAAACAGAACCAAGACACTATCCTCCAAAAAAAGGAAGCCAATCTGGTGGGCCCCTGCCATAAACAAACTGTACAACAGAAGGAAGAAACTG
>NC_056746.1:122236264-122248764 GCF_019279795.1 Protopterus annectens | reverse complement strand
CCTAGGAGTACCACAGAGGGGAAGGAGGGTGGGTAATCCTGACTGCAGATGCATACCTCTCGGACATCTACATTTATGGTAGGTACAAAACTGTACTATGTCCTTCAAGGATGCATCTGCAGTCCTAACATATGGGTAGAATACCTTAGCCAAACTGGGGGAGGAGGCACTAAGATGATTATGGTGTAGTTAGGATCCCTTGCAAAACAGCAGTTGCAAAACCTGCTCGGGATCTGGAGTATAAAGGTAGATTATGATGCTTGGCAAATGTATGCACGGAGCTCCAAGTAGCAGCTTCTAAAATCTCTTTGGTAGCCACTCCTCGTATGAAAGCTGTAGTGGTGGCTGTAGCCCTTGTGGAGTGAGGTCTGATGTTTTCTGGAGTTGTCTTTCCATGAAAAGAGTAACAAAATCTAATGCAATTTCCTATCCATTTTGAGAGTGTCTGTTTTGAAATTGCTTTTCCTTCCATTCCTGTTGCATACGCTACCAGAAGCTGGTCAGTTTTTCTGTTGGTCTTGGTTCTGTCCAGACAGTAGCGCAATTGCCTGTGCACATCCAAGGTATGTAGTAGTCTTTCCCCCCTGTTCTGTGGGTTGGGGAAGAATGTTGGTAGGTGGATTGCTTGGTTCAATGATACCCTGGAGACCACTTTTGGCATAAAAGTAGGGTTAGTTCTCAAGGACACTCTATCCTGATGGAAGATAAGGAAGGGTTGTACTGCCATTAATGCCTGTAATTCAGAAACCCTTCTTGCTGAAGTGATTGCAAGCAGGAAAGCAGTTTTCCAAGATAAGAACTGTAATTCTGCTGTTGCTGCTGGTTCGAAAGGGGGAAGTGTTAACTTTTCCAGCACAAAGTTAAGGTCCCATGTAGGCAAGGTGGCTTCCTTGGAGGCTTTACATTTTTAATTCCTCTCAGAAACTGCCTGAGTAGAGGATGAGAGAAGACTGGAGGATCCATGTTGTATTCTGCTGAAATTGCTGATGCATGAATCTTAATGGAGGAGTAAGACAGGCCATTGTGGAAAAGTTCTGCTAAGTACTCCAGGATGTTAGCTATGTTTGCTAAAGATACATTTTCTCCTTTTGCTGCACTCCAAATGAGGTATCTTTTCCATTTGGCTGAATAAGCCTTCCTTGTGGAGGGTCTGCGAGCCTCCAGGATAATGTCTTTAACCCTCTGAGATAAATCTGGGTTATTTTGTTTTATGTAATATTCCAAGCAGCTAGCTGTAGTGTTTTCAAGTTTGGATGTAGGATCATGTAGTTGTTCTGTGTTAGCAGTAAAGGAACTAGAGGTAGAGGCCATGCGTGTGTCCGAGACATGCTCCTCAGTAGCGGGTACCAATGCTGTCTCGGCCAGTCTGGAGCTATCAGGATGATCCTTGGGTGATCTTCTTTGATCTTCAGTAGCACTTTGTGCATCAAAGGAAGAGGTGGAAATGCATATGCTGTCAGGTTTTCCCAACTGAAGGATAGGGAGTCCACCTTCCAAGCTAGTGGGTGGTATGTCCTTGTGCAGAATTTCCTCAATTGGTGGTTGTGTGGGGATGCGAACAGGTCTATTTCTGGTAGTCCCCATTTCTTTGTAATGGATTTGAAGATGTCTGGATGCAGCATCCATTCGTGGGCATCCGTGGTAGTTCTGCTTAGGGTGTCTGCTAGTATATTTTCTTTTCCTGGCACAAATATGGCCTGAAGCTGAATGTTGAAGTTCAGGGCCACATTCCACAGGTCCATCGCCATCCGGCATAGAGGATATGAGTGTGTGCCTCCCTGTTTGTTGATATACCACATGACTGTGGTGTTGTCCGTCCTTATCAGCAAATGACCCTGTTGAAGAAAAGGTCTGAATGTCTGAAGTGCCTGTTTCACTGCCAGCATCTCTTTTAGATTTATGTGTAGGTTCAACTGGTCTTGTGTCCATAGGCCTTGTATACACTTGTCCACCATGTGTGCCCCCCAGCCTAGGTCTGAGGCGTCCGTGGTGATAGTCTGGCTTGGGCGAGGTTTGTGGAAAGGCAGTCCTCTGTTCAACTGACAGGCCTGAGCCCACCACAGGAATTCTTGCTTCAGGCATGGAATTATTGGAATCTGGGCTTCTAGACTGTGCTTGTGTTGAGACCATATATTCCTTAGGTACCACTGCAACTTCCTCATATGCAGCCTGGCATGTGGAATCAATATTATGCAGGATGCCATGTAACCCAGTGCTTGCAGGACTTTCCTTGTTGTAAGCTGGTTCTGTGTTGTTAATGCCATGAAATAGAGTGGTAGTTGCTTTTGCTTTTCTGCTGTGAGAAATGCCATCTGATTTGATGTGTCCAGTTCTGCACCCAAGAATGTTATCCTTTGGGATGGTACCAGCCTTGACTTTTTCATGTTGACTGTGTATCCCAGGGCTTGCAGTAGTTGTATAACCTTTTTCAAATCTTTTGTTAATTTGGTCTTGTTGTCCACTTGTATTAGGCAGTCGTCCAGGTATGGATAAATCTGAATTCCCTGAAGCCTGCAATGAGCAATTACTGATGCCAGGCATTTCGTGAATATTCTGGGCACAGTAGATAAGCCAAAGGGCAATGCTGAGAATTGATAATGCTCTGATCCTGCAAGAAATCTGAGGTATCTTCTGCAATCTGGTCGTATAGGGACGTGCAGGTATGCCTCCTTGAGATCTAGAGTCACCAGCCAAGACTCCTTGCCCAGCATGGGAAGAAGTTGCTGTAGGGTCAGCATTTTGAATTTTGGAACAATGAGATATGTGTTCAGAGCAGACAGGTCGAGAATAGGCCTCCAATGGTTTTCTTTCCTTGGTACCAGGAAAAGTCTGGCGTAAAATCCTTGTCCTTGTTCCATAGGCGGTACCTTTTCTATAGCTCTCATCCTTAGTAAGTGGTTGATTTGTCCTAGAGCGTTTGTTTTTTGGTTTGGTGGTAGGTTTGGCATTCCTCTCTTTTTTGGTAGAGTGTGGAAGTGAAACCTGTAGCCTTTGTCTATTGTCTGTAAAATCCATTTGTCTCCTGTAATGTAATGCCAGTTTACGGAAAATAAGGCTAGCTTTCCGCCTAAGGGTGCTTCCAGTTGTTCCCTGGTAGGCGGTATCAGAGTCAAGTCATTGTGTCTGTCCTGTGGAAGTGGTAGTAGCTGGATCTGTGGCAGTACTTCTCTGGTTGTTAGGCTGCCACTGACGTCCCCTGTAGGCCCCTCTGGATTGACCTCTGCCTCTTGGCCGCCTATTTCTGCCTCTCTGTGCCCTGGAGGTGTCTGGAAAGGACCAATTCTTCGAAGGCCAATTTCTACTAAACCTCGGAGGCTGGACCTGTAAGAAATCCTTGACTGTTTGGACAGATTTTGCTTTTTCTTCCACCTTCTTAAGCACTTGCTGTGCAGGGGAGCCAAACAAACTTTGTTTCTCCATGGGAGCATCTAGGAGCTTTGACTTTACATGGTCTGGTAAGGATTGCTCTTTTAACCATGCATGCCTTCTGATCACTGTTCCAGTCATAGCTGATCTAAAGGAAGCCTCCAGTGCATCATAGCCACATTTTAAGGAATGATTACTGACCTGCTGAGTGTTATGTACCAAATCCTGAAGGGACTTACGGTCTATAGGTTCAGGAGAGGACAGTTTTTTATTTAGCTGGTCTAACAAAAATTCCTGATACTGAATCATGTGGAATTGACAGTTTAAGGCCCTAGCCGAAAGAGTAGCAGAAGTATAAACTTTTTTACCCCATCTCTCTAATGCTCTAGATTCTCTTTCAGAGGGGAGGGTTTTTTTGGCAGAGGCAGCTGCTACAGCTTTAGGGCCCTGTGAAATGGTTTCAGGATCTGCAATAGGAGCCTTATACAAGTGAAAGTGTGTGTCCGGGACCCTGTAATATCTATCGGGCTTGGCAGGGGCCGGGGGAAGAGAGTCAGGGGCAGTACAGGCATCATTATAAGCATCATCAACAACTGTTAGTACTGGAGGAATGGCTAAAGGCCTATGCTGTGGTAAATGTAAAAAGGTCCTTAGCCTTTTCCTTGAATCTGAAAAATCCTGGCCCTGCCATTGAAAATGCTCTCTCACAGCATGTAAGCTTTCCCCAAAAGAAAATTCCTCAGGAGGAGAGGCAGAAGGAATGGAGTCTTCTGCATCAGAATCCTCATAAGGAGAATATGGGCCTTCTGGAGGATCTGAGTTTTCTGAATCATCCGAGGAATAGTCTGTAGAAACAGGATCCGGGGGCTCTGCTCTAGGCCTCTTCTCTGGAGGGGGTAGAGAGGCCCTGTCTGGGTGAGGTTGGGATCCCCTGATCAAAGAAATGAGATCCTCAGCCAGGCTGAGCATTTGGGAACTAGAAGTAGGCCTGTGTGAGGGGGTTTTAGCAGGCAAGGCCTTAGAAGATTTAGCTGCTTTAGCCCTAGAAAAAGCCTTGATAGACATAGATGCAGGGGGCCTAGCAGCTCCATGTGCAGGAGTAGATATGTCTAAAGGAATAGTATCTGATAAATCCTAGGTGCCTGCTACAGCAGGGGAAATTTCAGTAGCAGATTCAGCCATGCTATGTGAGGCCTCGGCCATCGGAGGCATGCTCTCGGCCGAAGGAAGAACCGAGGACTCGGTTTCAGCCGAAACCAAGACACTCGTGGTTGGCTTAACCGTGGTTTCGGCCAAAACCGCGGACCACGAGTGTCGGTCCTTTTCCTTATGCTTTTTAGCTAATTGTGAAGTCGGAGTCTCCGACGGCATTTTGTAAGCAAAAGCGGGACCAAAAAACTCCTCTGCAAACTCCGACCAACGTCTAAGTGTCCGTCGGTTGAAGGAAGCACAGGCTAGACAAGCTGATACGTCGTGGTCTGGGCCTAAGCAAGGAAGGCAGTAAGAGTGGAAATCCTTATGAGGTATTTGTTTCCCACAAGTTAAACAATTATTTACTTTTTCTGACATCGGCTGAGGCAAGAAAGAGTCCCCAACGGGGTACTTAGCTTTTTAGAAGTCTTCGGTAGTAGAAATCTCTGGATCTGACCGACCGGCACTTGCGAACAGCTTCTGCTTCGGGCACCGCGCGGCAAGAAAGACTGAGGAAAATGGCGTCGGCTGATGCCTTTATACCAAATTCACAGCAGCTATGACGTCGGGTGAAGTGCGACATCAGCCGAGGCCAGACCCAGACTTTGGAATCCGGCCGACCGAAGGGCTGCCTGAGGCAGGACAACCCATATGTTAGGACTGCAGATGCATCCTTGAAGGACATCATACATGATTTTACTTGTATTCCTCCACTGTCCCTCATAAAATTCTGACTTTTTAAATAATAACAAAAACAGCAACCAAGATTCGAAAACAGGTCAAAAGGGACGTCAACAAAGGTGCTGTATGCCAATGATGTGGCATTACAGACAGAGTCTGAGAAAGAACCTCAGCAAAAGACAGGGGAATGGAATGCACACCTGAAGGCACACGGGATGAAACGCAGTATGAATAAGACACTGTAATGGCAGCAACTGAGGGAAATCAGAAGGTGAGAAATGAGATCGAAGACAAAACAGTGGAGCCCGTTAACAGTTTCGAGTGTCTGAGAGACGTGCTTGAAAGGGAAGTCCAAATGAAAAGTCAAAGCTAGAATTACAGCAGCTGTAGCGAAGTGGCACAGAGTGTCAGCGGTAGTGTGGGACAGAAGAATGCCAAAGAAGCTGAAAAGTAAGGTGCAACCAGTTCTACTGTACGGTACAGAAACCTGGGCAGTAAAGGTAGAAGAGTTGAAGCTAGAGGTGACTGACGGGTGGGTCAAATGAAGAAATTAGGCCATCAGAACAGAAGCCAAAGTAGCTCCAATTGTAGAGAAAGCCAAATAGAACAGATTATGGTGGTTTAGGCATTTGTATAAAACAGTCTGGTGAAGAGGATTTGGGACAGATTTAAAGAAGGTAAGAGGAAACAAGGGCATCCAGCAAAGAGAAGGATGGAGTGTGTGAGAGAAGACCTACGACAGTCAGACATGACTGTCAAAGAAGGTAGGACGGTGGCACTGAATCGCGAGAGAAGGTGACAACTGACATGATACCCTGACCCCATGTAGAAAATGGGAGAAGGGGGGGGGGTTGATGAGGAGATTTTGGAGTGTCATGTCACAATTCCCACTTATGCATTGCCTTTTTTCCTGTAATAACATTTTAAATGCTGGAAAATATAACTTTCAAGGACAGTGGAGTAATGTTTTGAGTCCTTGTGTTATAACAACAAAATATATTTAATTACATGTACACCACATGAGAAAAGGTAAAAAAATGTACAAGTCTTTTGTGAACTGATTCTGAAGACCTTAACGAATCCCATGCCCTTAACTCCAGCCCTGCCCCTTACCTTAGAATAATCCTTTCTATAACACAACCACCATTTTTGGGTACCAATCTCAAAAGGAAACATGTTTTTTTTTTAGTAATTAAATTTTCTAACTGTCGGCATCGATCAACTGTGTTTTGATGCATCAACATACATACATACATACACAAGTACAACTAGGTTTACTATCATCATGTTCATACGGTTATTGGTTCATAAGCAAGTACTAGGCTATCGGCCCTAGGGCCTATACAAGCCCAGCCAAACAAGGTTCCCTGGCTTTCGCCACCCAAGAAAATTATTTTCCCATGCCCCTGTTGAATGCACATTCAGTTTTCAACATATACTCAACTTGCTTCCACGAAAATCACAATACCAAATTTCAATATATCCGAAAAAACACCAAACCTCAACATTCCGTACCACTCTGGACATAGAAAGAAGCGCTATCATGGGTCGAGAGGGAGGTGAGATTTTGCATTCCAGACTATCAGTGTTCAATATTTTCAGCATTCAGACGTTCTGAAACATGGATTTGATGATGTGCCATTTCAAATTATGACAGCAAACCTATGAGTATATGTATGTGCATGTGTATGTGTGGGTGTGTGTGTGTGTACGTATACAAGAAAAGACTGTAAACTCAGTACATTAACGAACATTCTAATTTATCAATTTACATCAATGGAATGTTTAGTTGTAAAAAGTGTTTTTTGCAGGAAAGCTTGCCTACTGCAACTCACATCCCTTACTACTTAAATCTACCAACTCAGATATCGCACAACTGAGGGGGAAAGGCAGAAACCTCCTTAACCCTTCTGTTTACCAAAATCAAATAAAACTGGTACTAGTACAGGGATGAAACGGTTATCAACCATGCGAGTCAACTAGTCCCTTTCCAACCACCTCATATTCAACCAACTCGAGTGTGTCAAGATTACACACACACACACACACACACACACACACACACACACACACACACACACACACACACACACACACACACAATATTCCAACTCCAAGATCGCACTACAGTCACGAAAATGGCAAAGTAACAGAAGTGTCTAAGCGATTTCTTTCCAGGGAAAGAATTTGCTTATATGCCGTTTCGCTATTTTGCCTTTTCGTGCTTTCAAGGTCGATCAAGACGCATTCAAAAAAATGCGTCTTCTATCATTTACTAGGAACCCTCACAGGCCATGGAAGTGATGTGGCTTCAAGTGTACAGCAGCCATTCTGCATGCAGTGGTTATGGGACATTTACAGGAAACCAACTGCACTATGTGTGGGGTAAAGTCATATCCCCTTCATCAGGCTAGGTTTGGCCTTTATCACCATCATGATAACTGCCTTGTCTGTCATGTATGTTTTTGAATTTTGACACCATTTCTGGCCCTACAACTTCAGACAGCATTTTCTAAATAACCATGACCATTTCTATAAAATACTACGTCCTCCTAGAACTGCTCCACATTTTACTTTTAAGATGTAGCTCCTTTTTCTCCTTTCTGAAAGAATAGTACTGCTCAACACCGGGGTAAACTATATCCTTAAATGTGAACAAGTACCGATTCATACCTCACACCTCCATAAACTATCCTTAAATGTGAACAAGTACCGATTCATACCTCACACCTCCTTAAACTATATCCTTAAATGTGAACAAGTACCGATTCATACCTCACACCTCCTTAAACTATATCCTTAAATGTGAACAAGTACCGATTCATACCTCACACCTCCATAAACTATCCTTAAATGTGAACAAGTACCGATTCATACCTCACACCTCCTTAAACTATATCCTTAAATGTGAACAAGTACCGATTCATACCTCACACCTCCTTAAACTATATCCTTAAATGTGAACAAGCACAGATTCATACCTCACACCTCCATAAACTACCTTAAATGTGAACAAGTACCGATTCATACCTCATACCTCCGTAAACGATATCCTTAAATGTGAACAAGTATCGATTCATACCTCACACCTCCGTAAACTATATCCTTAAATGTGAACAAGTACCGATTCATACCTCACACCTCCGTAAACTATATCCTTAAATGTGAACAAGTACCGATTCATACCTCACACCTCCTTAAACTACATCCTTAAATGTGAACAAGTACCGATTCATACCTCACACCTCCATAAACTATGTCCTTAAATGTGAACAAGTACCGATTCATACCTCACACCTCCTTAAACTATATTCTTAAATGTCAACAAGTACCGATTCATACCTGAAACCTCCTTAAACTATATCCTTAAATGTGAACAAGTACCGATTCATACCAGACACCTCCTTAAACTATATCCTTAAATGTGAACAAGTACCGATTTATACCTGACACTTCCTTAAACTATATCCTTAAATGTGAACAAGTTCCGATTCATACCCGACACCTCCTTAAACTATATCCTTAAATGTGAACAAGTTCCGATACATACCCGACACCTCCTTAAACTATATCCATAAATGTGAACAAGTACCGATTCATACCTGACACCTCCTTAAACTATATCCTTAAATGTGAACAAGTACCGATTCATACCTCACACCTCCTTAAACTATCCTTAAATGTGAACAAGTACCGATTCATACCTCACACCTCCTTAAACTATATCCTTAAATGTGAACAAGTACCGATTCATACCTCACACCTCCTTAAACTATATCCTTAAATGTGAACAAGTACCGATTCACACCTCACACATCAGTAAACTATATCCTTAAATGTGAACAAGGACAGATTCATACCTCACACCT
The DNA here is from genome assembly GCF_019279795.1 of Protopterus annectens. Lineage (NCBI taxonomy): Eukaryota > Metazoa > Chordata > Ceratodontiformes > Protopteridae > Protopterus > Protopterus annectens. The sequence continues at coordinate 122,239,657 of NC_056746.1, read as the reverse complement.
CCGTAAACTATATCCTTAAATGTGAACAAGTACCGATTCATACCTCACACCTCCGTAAACTATATCCTTAAATGTGAACAACTACCGATTCATACCTCACACCTCCTTAAACTATATCCTTAAATGTGAACAACTACCGATTCATACCTCACACCTCCATAAACTATATCCTTAAATGTGAACAAGTACCGATTCATACCTCACACCTCCTTAAACTATATTCTTAAATGTCAACAAGTACAGATTCATACCTGAAACCTCCTTAAACTATATCCTTAAATGTGAACAAGTACCGATTCATACCCGGCACCTCCTTAAACTATATCCTTAAATGTGAACAAGTACCGATTCATACCCGGCGCCTCCTTAAACTATATCCTTAAATGTGAACAAGCACCGACTTATACCCGACACCTCCTTAAACTATATCCTTAAATGTGAACAAGTTCCGATTCATACCCGACACCTCCTTAAACTATATCCATAAATGTGAACAAGTACCGATTCATACCTGACACCTCCTTAAACTATATCCATAAATGTGAACAAGTACCGATTCATACCCGACACCTCCCTAAACTATATCCTTAAATGTGAACAAGTACCGATTCATACCTCACACCTCCTTAAACTATATTCTTGAATGTCAACAACTACCGATTCATACCTGAAACCTCCTTAAACTATATCCTTAAATGTAAACAAGTACTGATTCATACCTGACACCTCCTTAAACTATATCCTTAAATGTGAACAAGTACCGATTTATACCCGACACCTCCTTAAACTATATCCTTAAATGTGAACAAGTACCGATTCATACCTGACACCTCCTTAAACTATATCCTTAAATGTGAACAAGTACCGATTCATACCTCACACCTCCTTAAACTATATCCTTAAATGTGAACAAGTACCGATTCATACTTCACACCTCCTTACTTTCCCTTCTTCAAATCACGCTCTTACTTCTACCCATTTCTCTCCCCAGGCTTTCTCTCTAAATATACCATCAGCCTGCTTTTCTCTCACTTCATACTGAAACTCCTGTTTGTATTATACTAACTCACCTTTAATTCATTTAATTATTGTTATATAATCTGTTATCCATTCTTAACCAATGTTTTCATATTAGATCTAATTTAATGATTGCTGTAGATGATTGGGATACTCTAAATTGGCCCTAGGTGTGAGTGCGTGTGTGTGCATTCTGTGGAAGGTTGGGTGCCGGGCTGGCAACTCAACACTGTAAAACTCCACTGCCAATTATGAGCAGACAGGTGATCCGCTGTGGCGACCCCTAACCAGGAAAAGCCAAAAAAAGAAGAAGTTTGTAAAATTATTGTTAGTAAAATGTTTAATAATTCTGCGCTTTTCTCCCTGAGATTCCCCTGAAAATAGGCTCCTAACCAGTTGGACTTTACCAGTAATCAAATGTCAATAAATAAAGGATTAATTTAATTAATTAAATCTGGATTTTGGATTCTCACAAGGCTCTCAAGTGTGTCTTGATATTTCTTCTCTGCCTCAGTCATTCAGAACTACATCACTATGCTATTGCAACGTCCCTTCACGTATCTTCATTGCAGACCATCAGACTCTGCTTGGTTTCAGTTGCCCTAGTCCGAGCCACTTCTAGCCTTTATATGTTGTTGGATGAGGTTTCCAGCACTGCAGAAAATACCTCAAATTCAGGCTTAAACAACAGTGTGTATAAAAACACTCACTTTTTTTTAGGGTTGGGAGGGTGGCCTAACAGTTAAGGTGTTTGCCTTACAAACACAAGTTTCAGGGTTCGAGTCTCCCAAGGGATAATTTGCTAGGCTTAAAATGGCTCGCAAGGGCATTTAGCCTAGTACTAATCTATGAACCTATAAACCTAGTTTGACCTTGTAATACCAGTTTCTGCACATCCATGTATTTATTTCAGTTTTTGAATAGATACTGTCCATTTTCAGTGACAGCCCAGGAGGAAGCTTTGCTATGCAAGCTTAAAAATGGACACACACACATGCAAACAATAAGATAAAACGTAAAATACAAAAGACTTCTTACAACAAAATGCAGGCGGATTAACCAGAATACTTAAAAGCTTTAACTACAGAATATTTAAGGCAATAGTTTAAATGTGTCAGAGAAGCTCATTTTGTCTGTATACAGTGCATCTACTACCAATCAAGCTTTCCCCTTTAGGCTCTTTCACTCTTTCTGGGTGATATCTAGCGTCAGCAAAAGCTGGCTGGGGAGACCATCATACAGGCAGCCTTTGTTTTAACCTGTGCCCTCCCCAATATGCTGAGAATGACAGCGCATGCGGCATAGCCCCGATCCCTCCCCTGGATGGGGGTTAACATTAACCCACATCACTGCACAAAGCCACTATCCCTCCCTGCCAATGCATCCTTAGTAGCTGAACACCAGCCCAGAGTCCTCCTTTGCCTCAATGACCCTCCGCACAGAAAGTGTGTCATTCAACAGCCCAGTCTACCTCTTCTCCGAAGACAGCCAAGACCATCCTCCCCCCACCAGCTGCAGCAGACATCCAAGCTGCAAATTAAACTCGGGTCACCCGGGAAAAAGAATTTTTTTTTTTTAGAAAACACCAAGGAGCAGTAGACTATACTTTCTTACCTTATCTCTAAGCAATCTGACTTAATTATCCTAGGTCACTTCAGTCCCTTGTAGCCATGGTGACTGTTAAAATCAATGGACTGAGCTACAAACACAAAGTAAATATGAAACTTTAAGCTAGCAGAGCAATGACTGCTTACGGACCTTCTCAGTGCAACATGACAGATATGACATTTAATTATGCATCCGTTTTGTTCAAAATAATGCAAGGGTAGCTTACTGTTAATAGCATTTACAGTTCATTTAAATGGAATGCAAAACAAATTCATAGTTTCTGCAAAATGCATTTATCATACAAATATGCAGATAACATTCAAGAAGGTTAACATTCCCTTTACACTTTCCTTTTAAGAAGTATGCAGGGGCCAAGGAAAGCATTAACTTCCACCCTTACAAATGATATTAAGGAAAATATAATTTACAGATATTATTAACAAGAAATATAATGATTCACAGATATTATTAACAAGAAATATAATGATTCACAGATATTATAAACAAGAAATATAATGATTTACAGATATTAACAAGAAATATGATTTACAGATATTATTAACAAGAAATATAATGATTTACATATATTATTAACAAGAAATATATTTGCTAATTCTAGCCAACAGACTAGTGAGGGTATTGTCAGCAATAATACACCGAGATCACTGTGGCTTCATTGGAAGGGAGAACAACATTTGCCAATATACTTAGAACCCTGATGATACTGATAAGGTGGCATCCCGCACTGAAATCAATAACGCTATGAAG
>NC_056746.1:122208764-122226264 GCF_019279795.1 Protopterus annectens | reverse complement strand
TTATGCCAAAGTACAGCCTGTTGCCTGTTATCTAAGTAGGATTGGAACCATTTTATAGCTAGTGCATCTAGTGACAGGGATTTGAGAATATTTATAAGTATCTGGTGATTTACCATATCGAAGGCCTTAGACAGATCTATAAACAGTGCAGAGGAAAGCATATTGAGGTTACGGTTTTTGTTAATACAGTCAGTAAAGGAAAGGAGGGCAGTAGTAGTGCTGTGGGAAGGTCTGAAACCATGTTGAGAGTTTGCGGATGCATTTTTCCAAGATCTTTGCTAAGGGAGAAAGTAGGGCTATGGGACGGTAATTGGAGAGCTCAGTAGAGTTTCCACCCTTGTGAAGGGGGATAATATGCGATACTTTCCAGATTTTAGGGATGTGTCCTTCACTGATGGCTCTATTGATGAGAATGGAAATGGGACAGGCGATGGACTTGGCTGCCTTTTGTAGATATTCAGTGGGTAGTTGGTCTGCTAAAGGAGTGCACGGTTTCAGTTTTTGGATAAGGGTAAGAATATATGTTGTTGGGACTGGTTGGAAGAGAAATGGAGGGGATGGATTAGAGTTAGGGATGGATATAGTTAAGTTCTGAGTAGATAACTGACTGGCAAGAGTTTGAATGGCCTCAGTGAAAAAGGTATTAAAGGCATTAGCAGTCTGCTAGGAATTCTCCTGGTCTGTGCCTTGTGTGTTTGGTGTGATGGATTGACCTGGGTATAATAGTTGATTAATACTCGCCCAGAACTTTTGTGGTTTATTATGGTGAGTCTGCTGGAATTGTAGGTAGTAGTTTCTTTTGTCAGACAATATAGCTTTTTTAGTTTCATTTCTCAGCTGTCTGAAGTTTTGTTGGTCTACTGAGTTTTTAGTTAAACGAGATTTATTCCAGTATTTATTTCTGAGGTGGATTTTTTGCCTGTTTTTTTTTTGAAAGCCACGGGGCAGATTTAGTTCTCATTCTGATAGAGCGGGTTGGTGCATGGTGGTCTAGTATGGCTAGGAAGTTAGAATTAAAGTGATTAACAGCTTCCTCCAGTGGGAGGTATTTTAAGGGGGACCAGTTACATGCTCTTAGCTCTCTGTGGAAGAGATTGGGGTTGAAGTTTTTCTTGGTTCTAATTGTCCTAGATATGGCTGGATTAGATTGATTGGATTTAAGCCTGATGATGTAGGTTAGTGAGTGGTCACTTACATCATCAGGGAGGGTTCCAGCTTCATATGTCTGGGGATGATTATGAGAATCCAATCTAAGGTACTTTCTTTCTTATTAGGCTTGTTTATCCTGGTAGGGGAGGTAATGGTTTGAGAAAAAAACAAAAAGGTTAATATGGCTGGTAGGGTGGCTACTGCTACAACACTCCCAATCAATGTTAAAATCACCTAGGATTACGGTTTCTTGGGGTACATTTTGGGATAACCAACAAAGGATATTTTCTATGGTGGCAATGTTATTTCCAGGAGGAAGATAGACACATATAATATAGATGGATTTGGATGTGTTAAGTTGAAGCTTGATAATAAGAATTTCAGTGTTGGAGTCTTGAGGAAGCTTACAGTAGTAGGTAGTAATCTGTAACCCAGATTTAAATAGGATAGCTACACCACCACCCTTTTTGGTTGCACGGCCAAGTCGCAAAATATTATAACTGGGTGGGATGAATTAATTGTCTTTAGTTACAGGTTTTAACCAAGTTTCTGTTAAACAAAGAATGTCAAAGGAGTAGACTTCCAAGAGAGCATGGAGTTGTGCAACTTTGTTATTAATGCTACGTATGATGAGGTGAGCTAATAAGAGTGAGGTAGGTGGTTTGGTAAGGGAATGGATAGTAGAGGGGTTGGGGTTGAGGAGTTGAGTGGTAGTAGCAGTTGTTGGGCCTGGGTTTGGATGAATGTCTCCATCTTTTAAAGAGAAGAGTAGTGTTTGAAGTCTAGGATTTGGGAATTTACTATATAGATGTAGAGATTTTCTGGGATTGGGAGAGCCATATCTAATGTGGGCTATCCTATGGTATTTTGCTAGTAGAAAACTGGGTGCAGATGTTATGTTAACATGGTTAGTGAAAATAGGTAGAGAAGGAGAGGTAGATAGCTTATTGAGGTAGAGAAGGTGTGGATATAATGGGTGTTCATAGGAGGTTAGCAGGTAAGCTAAAGTTAGAGGTGGTAGAAGTGTAAGTATGAGTAACCTCTGTAAGAGGGCTGGGGTGGGTGGCTTATACATCTGGAAGGGCAAGTTGTTAGGTTGTTGTTATAGGCTTGGAGGTATAGCAGGTGTGGAAAGGAATAGGTGGAGGGTGTGGTGAGAGAGACAGGGAGTGGTAAGTGAAAGGAGGGAATTGGAGTTAATTGGCCAGTGGTTAAGGGTTTGTGACTGGTGGAAGAGGGAAGGGGTGTGGCTAGATGGCATAAGAGTAGGACCCCTGGGGTGTGTGGGATTTGGGGGTAGGGTAGGGGAGCGGAGTGAGCCCGCAGGGCGAACGGAGCGGGTAGAGACAAGTGAAGGAAAAGCTAGAGAAGAAACTATCAGCAATGCTAGCAACTGAAGGAAAGTTTGGCAAGTCAGGAGTGGGAAAGATCAGAGACAAAACAGAAGTCTATGAGAAAAAAAAACAGGTGGGTGTAGGCAGTTGAAGTAAAGGGTAAGTGAGGAAAATAAGAGCAGGTATAGGACTTAAGAGATGTAGTGTAATTACAGAAGAAATACAGAGGGATACGCAGGAGATAACGGATGGGATAAGGGTGCCACCTAGTGGGCAGATCTAGTATTGCAGGTAAGTATGTAAGGGAGCTAACTGGTTTAGAACTAGGGAAGAAGTGATAGCTAGTAAAGGGGGTTATTATAAAGTAGAAGAAGTTTGTTGGATACAGAGTAGATAGGAGGGGGGTAAAGGCTGCTGGCTGTTCAGGCTCGTAGCGTACATTAGAACCTCTGAAGCAATAATAGACTGTAGTCAGCTTTACAAGCAGGACTTAGACAACCACATGCTTTCTTGCTTCCTTGAGAGAGAGTACAGGGAAAATAAGGCTGTTAGATGAGACCGCAGGTATTTCGATAGGGTCCTGGTGACAAAGTACCTCACAAGACATCCATAAATCAACCTCCACAAACTACTTCTATCCTATCTCCAGACTGCTGAACTTAGGTAAGAGCTTTGAAAAGACAGTCTACTCCCAACTCTTTGAATATTTACAAAATAATGCAGTTCAAAACACACCATCAAAACAGTTTCTGGACAGGCAAAAGCAGCACAACTGTTTTATACACACTAAAATATGGCAAACTGCAGAATTTGGACAAAGAGGGTCACTTTTTTATTAATGTGACTGAGGCCATTAACTTGGTTCACCATCATCTACTACGTAAGATCCTAACTAATGTCAATGCAACAATCAGGAAATCCTTCTATGTGGCACACCTCATCACTAAGGGCTTTTCATCCTGAAAAAAGAAGGTCATTGTCCCACTGTACACATTCCTCATTAGACCCATTATAGAGTACAATGCCCCATTTTGGTATGTACCTCACAAGACATCTGCAACAGCTGGAAAGGCCACAGAAATACCTCACTAAAAGAATCACAGGCCTAAAGCAGATGCCCTATGCTAGCTGTCTAAAAAAAACTCCAGCTATACTCTGTGGCATATCATCTACTCAAGAGGTGATCTCGGCTTGACATACAAGACCATGTCAAACCCTCAGCTGTTGGACATGCTCCACTTAAAGAAATCCCAATCCCTCAGAGACACACACTCCAGGGATCTAAACCTTGTCATCACAATGAACAAAACATGCTGGAGGGATAGGTTCCTGACCCAGAGACTCCCCACACTCTGAAATAGACTGCCCATACATGTCAAGCAGAGCGCCGTCTTGGCCCTCTTCAAAGGAACCTTGATGATTGGATGGGAGATGGGAAATTCACCCCGGGGATCACGTCAGTCACCCTGCTAGACAGGGGTCCAGGGAAGTAAATATTGTGGGAAGAAATATCCGGGGAATTGTTATGGCTAGGCTTGTACAGGCCCTCGGGCCGATAGCCTAGTACCAACCTATGAACCTATAATAAAGCAGTCAGGTTCTTTTTCTCACTACATTCCCCTTGTTTATAATCACTCTTACGGCTGATATACGTCAATACTCTATCATGCTATACACAGCTGGCATGGTCATCTACAGGTTTAATCCATCACACAAAATAAAAAAAAAAAACAACAGTTTGCAAATGGCCTAACTAATAAATATAAACCTCTTTGTTAACACACACACACACACACACACACACACACACACACACACACACACACAGTAGACTTTTTTTTTAAATATGATTTTTAATACCCAGCAAAAATTTGCATTAGCTCATCATGAATATTACCATTCTTCACAACAACAAAATTCCTGTAGAACCCACCAAATACTTCAGGTAATTAGGTATCTGGTTAGATCAACACCTTAACTTCCAGCACGATGCAGAACTGAATAAAACCAAAAGTAACTAATTCTTTTTCTCACATTCTCTCTCCCCTCCCCCGAAGAAGGGACAGTGAAAAGATGGCAATCAAAACCCTTATCATGGGCTTTTCAAGTAACTTGGTGTGTGTGTCTGTGTGTGCCTTTCGGCTTTTCCCGGTGAGGGGTCGCCACAGCAGAACTCCTTTCCGCTAATGATTGGCAGTAGATTTTTACGTGCTGGCTTGCCGGACCTAACGCACAACCTTCAACGAAGGAACGCCCATTCACGGATGTTGCCACACAGAAGACGCTCTAACTGAGAATCGAACGGACAACATCTAACTGTGAGGTGACAACACTACCGAAGCACTACCACCGCAGTCAAACACCGCAAAAGATATGCAATCATATCAACAAAATGTTTGAAAGGTATAACCACATTGTCAACATAAAGCAAACACTTCAGAGATATTTAACTACCTTCTATACGTATCAAAGCACACAAATAAGACTGTTCCAGTGTTAAAGGCAAATCCACTCGCATTCTCACCTTTCCAGAAAGAGTGAACACCCCTCTTCCACATTCAAACACAAACCAAACAAAAACGGACATTAAATTACAACTGCAAACTATATTACGTACTGCATCAACATCTTTATAAAGCTTACTTGCTTTGTAAAGCTGCACTGTATAACTTCACTGTAAAACTGCCTTGCTTTGTGAAAAGCTTCATCCACTGTAAGCGGATTTGCCTTTTGTTGCAATACATTACATTATAGGCTCATAGGCAGGTACTAGGCTATTGGCCCTAGGGCCTATATAAGCCTAGCCAAAGGTACCCTGGCTTTCGCCACCCAAGAAAATTATTTTCCTGTGCCACTGTCGAGCAGAGCCACAGAAGTGATCCCTGGGGTGAATTTCCTATCTCCCATCCAATCATCAAGATTTTTCTTGAACAGTGCTAATGAGGAGCTTTGTTTGATATAGATAAGTAGTTTGTTCTAGAGTATGGAAAGTCTCTGGGACAGTAATCTATCCCTCCAGCATGTTCTGTTTATTGTGGTGACAAGGTTTAGGTCCCTAGAGCGTGTAGCTCGTAGGGATTGGGATTTCTTTAAGTGGAGCATGTCTAAAAGCTCTGGGTTTGACATAGCTTTGTGTGTTAGGCAGAGATCGCCTCCGAGTAGGCGATATGCAACAGAGTAAAGCTGCAGTTTTTTGAGATGGTCTGCATAGGGCATCTCTTTGAGGCCAGTAATCCTCTTTGTGAGGTATTTCTGTGGCCTTTCCAGTTGTTGTAGATGTCTTGTGAGGTACATACCAAAAGGAGCATTGTACTCTATAATGGGTCTAATGAGTGACGAGTAGAGGGGAACAATGACCTCTTTTTTCCTGGATGAGAAACCTTTTGTGATGAGGTGTGCCACATAGAAGGACTTCCTGACTACTGTGGCGATGTGATTATCAAAGGAGAGACTACTGTCCACCTGTGTCCTAAGGTCTCTTATCACACTTTCGGTGTTAAGTAGACTACCACCTATGTGGCAGTTCATGGGTACTGAGTTTTTACCAAAAGGGATGACAATGCACTTTTTGGCATTGAGCTTGAGGCCATGGCTTTGACACCAGGCATCTGTCTCAGCAAGGCCCTTTTGTAGGATGTCCACATCTTTTGGAGTTTTGATTATGGCTCCTAGTTTGCAGTCATCTGCAAACTTCGTTAGCCAAAGACCTTCTGTGTTGGTCTGTACTTCAGAAAAGTAGATACCAAACAGGAGAGAACCCAGGACTAAACCCTGTGGTACTCCACTTGTCACTGGTCTGAAGCTGGATTTGGAGTCTGCTACTTTCACAGTGTGGGTTCGGTCAGTGAGCCAGTTGGCAACCCATCTTGTGACATAGGGATTTATACCTAGTTTAGTGAGTTTATCTAGAATTCCAGAGTGGGGGATGGTGTCAAAAGCCTTGGCGAGATCTAGATAGGCTGTGTAAACCACCTTACCCTCATCTATGGCTTTGGTGACTGCTTCAAAGAAGTCTATCAGGTTTAGGAGACATGATCTGCCTTTTACAAACCCGAATTGGGTGGTGTCCCGAGTTTGGAGATTACCAATGTCATTGTTTATAAGTTCCATGATGATACGTTCCATAGCCTTGCAGACCAGGCTCATTAGGCTAATGGGGCGGTAGTTTCCGGGGTCTGTGATGGCTCCCCCTTTGTGGAGTGGGATAACTGTCGCTGTGCGCCATTCAGTGGGCACATAGCCTGAGGTGAGGCTATGATTGAACATGGTACTTAGGTGGGGTGCCAGTTCGTTCTGTAGTTCATGTAGAACACAGCCTGGGATGTCATCAGGTCCCATGGATGGTGTGTTCTTGGCTTTGGATAGTGTGTTTTTTACCTGTGCAGCCGTGATTACAGGAACTTTGCATTCTTCTGGTATAGAGATGGGCCCTTTAGGGGATGACAGAGGGGTAAAGTTAGCACTGAACCCATCTGCCAGGATGTTGGCAATATCCGTTGGTTCTGTATATTTAGTGCCATTGTGCTGTAACTCAGAGCAGATCTGAGTGTTGCCATTGAGATTCTTGACATAGATATAAAATGCTTTGTGGTTGTCTTTAGAGTCAGTGGCGATTTTGTTTTCATAACTAGCTTTGGAGGATTTTATGAGGGATCTCAGCTTCTTACTGATGCTGACCAGGGAGTTTCTTCAATCATGGGATTTTACTCTTTTTTTGCAACAGTTTCTTTCTTCTGTTGTAGAGTTTGTTTAAGGCAGAGGACCACCAGATTGGCTTCCTTTTTTTGGATGATAGCATCTTGGTTCTGTTAGGGATTGCACGATCCATGCACTCATGTAAGTGCTTATAAATTGCATTTGTGTAGGATTCAGCAGTCATACCTCTATTGTCCGTCAGCATGGGCGTTGTGAAGTTTGGCACTTCTGTCTTAAGAAGCGTGAAGTTGGCACTTACTAAACTACTATGAACTATAGTGTTTGTACACACTATTGTCTGGATCATGACCAATGTCCAGTCAATCCAATCATTTAACAAATCTAAATAAATAAAGTAATCATTAAATAGCTCCACTTTTTTAACAGTTTCCTTTCTTTAATAAACTGACTATAATTTCCTCAGCATGGGTCTTTGATTTACGAACTGCCTTTCCTGCTTAAATTTTTTTTTTGGTATTCTGAAGCAGAGTATTAGAAACCATGCGTCACTGTTCCACCTTTCTGCGGCCCTCTACTGTCCAAATGTTCCTTGTTTTTGTCCCCATCTAGGATAGAGATGGCGACATTACAGCTCTCTGGTTGGTATGGCAGCCTCCTAACATAGAACATCTCTCCACTAAGAGCAGGCACGTCCTGTTAGTCATGACAGATATCTACAGATGTGACACATCATATCTTCTGGCACGCATCACCAAAAACTGCTGTTTGAAAATCCCTGCACAGCACTAGTATACCTTGCTTTAGGTTGCCTTCAGGATGCCTTACTGTCTTCCCCCTCCAAAACAAGCCTTGTTAAAAGCTTTATTTATAATGATTTAATTACCAGAATGCAGTTGGCAACTTTGCTAGGTGCTTCTGCAAAGCCTCAACTTACTTATACAAAAACAGACTGCACTTCCGCAAGGCAGTCCAGCATTAGGGCGGACAGTGTAATGCAGCAGTGATCTGGCGGACAGATGGACAGCGTGAATGTAGCAGTGATCTGGTAAAACTAAGTATCATAACTAGGACACAAAAGAAAATTTATTGTACACAAAAGAATTAACAAAGAAAGCAAGCAATGTATTTTTTTCCCACTTCACAAACTCAGAATGAAACAACACACTTGAGGTACTAATATAGAATTGTTTACAGCTATACATGTATCCACTTCATCTAAATGCTTTGATACAATATACAAAGATAGGGCCCTGAATTAAAATTACTTTATGATGCCAAGTCAACAAACTTCTGGGCATGCCTTCAAGCAAATGTTACTATGCATTCCATGAGGTATAATCAGTAATCAGGGAAAAACACTCGTTCTGTATCGCACTGTTAATGTTAAATCCTTTACAGCTAACTGCTGTCATCTCGCTGAAGCATGTTGTTGTTATTCTTTCAACTTTTTCCGGTTAGGGTTCGCCACAGCGGAACTCCAGTCCGCTAATGATTGGCAGTAGATTTTTACAGTGCCGAGTTGCCAGCTCAATGCCCAACCCTCAACGAAGGCACACCCATTCACGCATGTCTTTCAAACGTCACTCTTCCGCGGGGAGGACATGCAGACTCCACACAGAAGGTGCTCCTATCTAAAACACACAGAGGCCTATATTAGAACAGCATTTGCAGCTAACTGCTGTCACCTCAGTGAAGCATATTGTATCTAAAACACACAGGCTTATATTTGAACAGTATTTACAGCTAACTGCTGTCATCTCACTGAAGCATGTTGTTATTCTTTAAGCTTTTCCCGGTTAGGGTTCGCCACAGTGGAACTCCAGTCCACTAATGATTGGCAGTAGATTTTTACAGTGCCGAGTTGCCAGCACAATGCCCAACCCTCAACGAAGGCACGCCCATTCAAGCATGTCTTTCGAACGTCACTCGACCGCGGGGAGGACCTGCAGACTCCACACAGAAGGTGCTCCTATCTAAAACACACAGAGGCCTATATTAGAACAGCATTTGCAGCTAACTGCTGTCACCTCAGTGAAGCATATTGTATCTAAAACACACAGGCTTATATTTGAACAGTATTTACAGCTAACTGCTGTCATCTCACTGAAGCATGTTGTTATTCTTTCAGCTTTTCCCGGTTAGGGTTCGCCACAGCGGAATTCCAGTACACTAATGATTGGCAGTAGATTTTTACAGTGCTGAGTTGCCAGCACAATGCCCAACCCTCAACGAAGGCACGCCCATTCACGCATGTCTTTCAAACGTCACTCGACCGCGGGGAGGACATGCAGACTCCACACAGAAGGTGCTCCTATCTAAAACACACAGAGGCCTATATGAGAACAGTATTTCTATTCACACCCTTATGGAAACAGTGAATACCGGCACTCCTTGAATGCAAACAAGCAAAGAAAACTTAAAAATGCAGCTACCTGTGAAGTTGTAATAAAATAATCTCTCTACCCAAGGTCACAAGGTACACATGGAGACAGAAATACCAAATGAAATAAAACTTCTGTACAACCACTTCCTCAACTACAAGATGCACTGTAAAATACATAATGTCACCTCAAGAAGTGTACTTCTCTAGCTTTGTAGTTACACATAACATTCATTTTGAAAGTTATAGTTTGTAAGAAACCAAATAACTACTAACAACTTAACCACGTCCTAAGTAATTAACATTTTATCTCAGTATTACTATAAATATTGTACAATAAAACATTTGTGGAATTTTTTTAAAGGGACCAACCTGTAATATTACATGGCAGTCCTTTTTAGGGATAACTTACTGACAGAATATAACCAATTACTGTAGTATTTTACTAATACAGTAGCTGATACAGGTCCTGATTGTTAGCTCTTACCAAGAACCATGAATGTAAAAAAGGATAAATAAATATTAAAGGGACAGATACTACATCAGCCTTTCCTTACAGAAAACTATAGCAAGTCACTGTGTACGAAAATATAAATACACTAATACAAATGTTCACAATGAAAAATCAGGCAGTAAGAGTCCATTACTTACATGTGTGAGTATGCATGTGTGCACGTACATATGTAAGTATCTCTGTATAGGACATACACATATATAAACATAAGTATATGTATACATATACACTTATGCATATATTCATATATATGTTTACATACATCCAGAGACATGCAAAAACACACACATATCTACCAATCTAATTATACATTTAAGTTAGCACACATGACTATATATGTGTATGTACACACATACACACACATTATATATATATATATATAGGTTCATAGGTATATATATATATATATATATAGGTTCATAGGTATATATATATATATATATATATAGGTTCATAGGTATATATATATATATATATATATATATATATATATATATAGGTTCATAGGTATATATATATATGTATATATATATAGGTTCATAGGTAGGTACTAGGCTATCTGCCCAAGGGCATTTATAAGCCTAGCCAGAATATGTCGGCTTTCGCCGCCCCATTGATTAATCAACTGATCCTCTGTTAAGCAGAGCCAATAAAGTGATCCCAGGGGTGTATTTTCTGTTACCCATCTACTCGTCAAGTTTCTCTTGAAGAGTGTTAAGTGAGGGGCTCTGCCTGATGTAAATTAGAATTTTGTTCCAAAGCATGGGGAGTCTCTGTGACAGGAATCTATCCCTCCAGCATGTTCTATTTATTGTTGTGGAAAGGTTTAGCTCACTAGAGCATGTGGCTCGCAGTGACTTGGATTTCTTTAGGTGGAGCACGTCCATCAATTCTGAGTTGGACATGGCTTTGCAAGTCAGGCAGAGATCACCTCTGAGTAAGCGATATGCTATGCCACTGAGTACAGCCAGAGTTTTCTCAGTAGGGCTGCATAGGACATATGTTTGAGACCAGTAATCCTCTTGTTGAGGTACTTTTGTGGTCTTTCCAGCTGTTGGAAATGTCTTGTGAGGTACATCCCAAATGGGGTATTGTACTCTATGATGGATCTAATGAGTGACGAGTAGAGGGGCACTATAACCTCTTTATTTCTAGATGCGAACCGTTTAGTAATTAGATTGGCTACATAGAAGGATTTCCTAACTACTTTGGCAATATGATTGTCAAAGGAAAGATTACTATCTACCTGGGTCCCCAGATCTCTTATTACCTCTTCTGTATTAAGGGGGCTGCCACCTATGTGGTAATTCCTGGGTGTTTTGTTTTTTCCCAAACGGGATGACTATGCATTTTTTGGCATTTAGCTTGAGGCCATGACTTTGACACCAGGTGTCCGTCTCAGTAAAGCCCTTTTGGAGGATGTCTGTGTCAGCCGGAGAGTCAATTATGGCTCCCAGTTTGAAGTCATCAGCGAACTTGGTTAGCCATAGTCCTCCTGTGTTTGCCTGTACTTCTGAGAAGTATATGCCGAACAGTAGGGGTCCCAGGACCGAGCCTTATTCTTACCGTGTGAGTTCTGTCTGTAAGCCAGTAAGCAACCCATCTTGTGATGTTGGAGTTTATGTTCAGGCTGGTGAGTTTTTCTGTAATACCCGAGTGGGGAATGGTGTCGAATGCCTTGGCGATGTCAAGGTAGGCTGTGTGAACCACCTTTCCCTCGTCTATGGCCTTGTTGACTGTCTCGAAGAAGTCAACCAGGTTTAGTAGGCATGATCTGCCCTTAACAAAGTCAAACTGGGTTGGGTCAAGTGTTTGGAGGTTCCCAATGTCTTTGTTAATGAGTTCCATGATGATGCGCTCCATAGCCGTGCAGACCAGGCTAGTCAGGCTTATGGGGCGATAGTTACCAGGGTCAGTTGTGGCCCCTCCTTTGTGGAGAGTAACAACCGTTGCTGTGCACCATTCTATGGGCACATAGCCT
Organism: Protopterus annectens; assembly: GCF_019279795.1. NCBI lineage: Eukaryota > Metazoa > Chordata > Ceratodontiformes > Protopteridae > Protopterus > Protopterus annectens. Next base: position 122,214,250 of record NC_056746.1, on the reverse strand, counting down.
GTGGAGAGGCTGAGGTTGAACAGCGTGTTTCGGTGGGGTTAGTTCATTCTGTCGTTCGTGCAAGACGCAGCCAGAGACACCATCTGGTCCCATTGACGCTATGTTTTTGGCTTTTGAAAGGGCTGTTTTCACCTGTGCGTCTGTGATTTTTGGGACACTACACTTTTCTGTTATTGTTGTGGGCCCTTTTGGAGGTGAGAGGGGGGTGAAGTTTGCAGTGAATCTATCTGCCAGGATGTTGGCAGTATCAGTAGGTTCAGTATATTTTGTGCTATTTTGCACTAGTTCAGTGCATATCTGCGAGTTGCCACTTAGATTCTTAACATAGCTAAAGAAGGCTTTGTGGTTATCTTTAGAATCCTTGGCTATTTTTCTTTCGAAGTTAGCCTTGGATGATTTCATGAGGGACCTCAGTTTCTTACTGATACTGATCAGGGATGTCTTTCCTTCTTGGGACTTGTTTTTTTTCTGAACTAGTTTCCTCCTTCTATTGTATAGCCTGTTTATTGCAGGGGTCCACCAAACTGGTTTCCTTCTCTTACAGGAGTGTGTCTTGGTTTTGTTAGGGATGGCACGATCTATGCATCCTTGTAGGTGCTCATAGAGTGCATTTGTAAAGGTTTCTGCATCTTGGGCAGCATTATCCTTTAGCGTGGGGGCTGTGAAACTTACCACTTCTGCCTTAAGTATGGTGAAGTTTGCTTTAGAAAAGTTTTTTACTGTGGTTTCCTTAGTGTGGGGTGTGGACATCCAGAGTGATTAGTTTATGGTCTGATCTAACCAGTGACGGGTTGACCTCCAGTGTGGAACACCTGTCGCCCATGTTAGTGATGACCAGGTCCAATATGTTTTCACCTCTGGTAGGGGAGTTTAGCAGCTGATCCAGGGCGTTTGAGTTGATGAATTCCAGGAAGCGCTGGGCCTGGGAATTTGTACTCTAGTAGTTTTCCCAGTGAATGGCAGGGTAATTGAAATCGCCCAATATCAGGGTGTTTGGTAGGACCTTCATGTTTTCCAGTGTCTCCAGAAAGGTGCAGTGGTGGTCCTGAGTCATGGAGGGTGATCTGTAGCAGGCCATAATTTGCACTGCAGATTTGCCCGATGTTAGTTGCACATGGATGATCTCAGAGGTATCCTGCTGCGCCACTAACCTGGAAGTGTAGGTATCCTTGATGGATATGTATACACCCCCTCCTTTTGTGTATCGGTCCGTGTTCTGTGGCCGAAACGTGTGGTATGAGTTGTAGCCAGGTAGTGCTGGGGTGCTCTCTGGATCCTTGAACCAGGTTTCAGTTACTACACAGATGTAGATGTTCTCCATACTGAGGAGTGCTTCGAGCACGTGCATTTTGAGATTTAAACTCCTGGCATTGAGTAGCATAACCCTCAGTTTTTTGTTAAATTGTGCTGTTTACGGAGGTGGGTTTGACTTTTGAGCCTTGCCTAAAAAAGGCACTATGGGGGCAGCAAGAGCCTTGACCAGCATTCGAAAGCCCAGGGGTGACAGGTGCAAGCCGTCTCTTGCAAAGCAACACGGCTTGTAGAGCAAGTCGTCCCAGGCTGACAGAAACTGGATCCCCTTTGAATGACATCAGAAGCTTAGCCAATTGTTGAAATTGATCATTTTTTTCTTTATACTGAGGTAGCATTCTTGGTGAGGGCAGGATGCTACTCAGGGTCAGGATCATATCAGCCTGGGCTACATGATCAGAGAGCTCTTCCATGTCTCTTTTCATTAGTCCGGGGAGGTACATCTCAGGTCATTCACACTAACATGAAGAATGACAGAGTCATATTTGTACTTGTTCTGGAGTGACCTAAGTGCTTGTGTTATGTGGCAGATTCTGGCTCCTGACAGGCAGCTAACAGTAACCTTGCGCTTGTCCAGCCTAGTGAGTGGGACGTCAGTGTGCCTGACTACAGAGTCACCTATTACTAGTGTGTTAGGTATGCTATTTCGCCTTAAGGGCTGTGATTGTGAGGCACACTGATTTTGTGTTTTATGTGTTGTCTGGTTTGTGACGGGAAGTGCAGGTTGTTTGGGTGTCTGCTTTGGAGGTCTCTGATGCTTTTGCAGGTTTTTATTTAGAGCCTCAGAGTATGATTTTGTGTATTTACGTGTATTTTTTGCCAGTGCTGTTTTAGTAGGTCTGTGTGCGGCTGGAGTTGTGGTGCAAGTGTTAACCTTCTCCTCTTGACTGTCTGTTCCAGTCTTGGGTGGAGACAGCTTAGCTTCCAGTTTGGCTGTATAATTGCATCTCTCGCATATGTTAGTGTTTTGTGGTAGGAGGTGAGGGTTGTGTGTGTACATGAGACAGTTGTAACATTGCATCAGGATCCCTGGATTCACCAGTTGGACTGAGAGTGCACCTGAAGTTGCCCTTTGGTCATGCCTGAATAGTAGGGTGAGCTGCTTAGTCACTTGGTTGGTGAGGGGTGAATAAAGAGCCTTGCCCTGCTGGGCAATCAGTGTCAGGATATATTAGTGCTTGCTATTAGGTTTGAGCAAGTGTTGGGCTGTAAGATGCTTTTTGAGTGCTTAGGTTGAGAGTTGGACTAGTTTCAAGGGAAAAACTGAAGAGGAGACTTAGTGGAGCCTGGAATAATTTAACCGTAGCTAACCGGCACTGCCCGGTGCGCAAAAACGTGCAAATGTGGTTTTTATAGTAGGGAAATGAAAGAGAGAGAAATTAGCCCAAAATGGCCAATAAACTACTAACTTCTGGGCTGGAACCATTCCTCCAGAGACAGATAGGTTGCTCAAAGCTCCCCTCTCTCACAGGTGAACAGAGAAACGTCCTTCTATCCATGTAAGGTATGGGCAACTCAGAAACTAGTATCACAGCCCTGAATTCAGCACTAGCCTGAAAGCTGGACTATACTAGCTTAGAAAGGCGGGAAACAAGGAATGTTTTTGTTTTTATGAAAAGATAAGGCAAAAACAGTAAAAAAATACACGATCAGAAAAGGCTATCACACTTTAGTGTGTAGCCTACAACAGTTAAACAAATTATTTAAACAAAAAACAACTTTTTAAAAGTGCAGGCAGTCAAATAAGTACAATATGTGAAAATAAACAAGCTTTTAAATCACAATAAACACTGGAAAAATCTGCGTTTAGGCAGAAAACAGTTAAGTACAGCAAGAAAGTACAGAAAACTGATACTTAAACACTTCAAAGTCTCTCTCCTAAGCTAGAAGGCTTGTATCAGTTTAAGGCTTTCTAGTGCTACCCAGTAGGTTAGTTACAGGAAAGACGGGAAACAAGCGCAGATGTGGTCTTTAAAACCAGAAAGTTGAAAGAAATGACAAACTGTCCAAATGGTCAATAAACTACAATTTCTGGGCCAAGAACCTCTCCTCTTCTGATAGATAGGCTACCTAATGCTTACCACTCCCACTGATAAGCTAGAAGGCTTCCCTCCAACACAGAAAGGCTTGGGGGGCTCAGAAGCTTACAGAGAGTCCTGGAATACAGCAAATCTGTACCTGGACTAGACTAGTTACAGGAAAGGCGGGGGAACAAGTACAAACGTAGGCTTTTAAGCCAGCAAGTTGAAAGAGATGGAAAACTGCCCAAATGGCCAAATAAACTACAATTTCTGGGCCAAAACTCACTCTTCCCGTGGAGGATGGGCTACCTAGTGCTTACCACTCCCACTGATAAGCTAGAAGGCTTTCCTCCAACACAGAAAGGCATGGGGATTCAGAAGCTTACTAACAATCCTGGAGACAGCAACTCTGTAACCGGACTAGGCTAGTTATAGGAAAGGTGGGAAACAGGCACAAGTGTAGCTTTCAAAACAGAAAGTTGAAAGAGATGGAAAAAAACTACTCATACAGCCAATAACTACAATGTCTGGGCCAGGGACCACTCCTCTTGTGGTAGATAGGCTACCTGATGCTTACCACTCCCACTGATAAGCTAGAAGGCTTCCCTCCAACATGGAAAGGCTTGGGGGGCTCAGAAGCTTACAAAGAGTCCTGGATACAACAAATCTGTACCTGGACTAGACTAGTTACAGGAAAGGCAGGAAACAAGCTCAAACACAGGCTTTTAAATCAGAAGGTTGAAAGAGATGGAAAAGCTTCCTAAACGGCCAATAAACTATAATTTCTGGGCCAGAAACCACTCCACCTGTGGTAGATAGGTTGCCAAGTGCTTACCACTCCCGCTGATAAGCTAGAAGGCTTCCCTCCAACACAGAAAGGCTTGGGGGGCTCAGAAGCTTACAAAGAGTCCTGGATACAGCAAATCTGTACCTGGACTAGACTAGTTACAGGAAAGGCGGGGGAACAAGTACAAATGTAGGCTTTTAAGCCAGCAAGTTGAAAGAGATGGAAAACTGCCCAAATAGCCGAATAAACTACAATTTCTGGGCCAAAACACACTCTTCCCGTGGAGGATAGGCTACCCAGTGCTTACCACTCCCACTGATAAGTTAGAAGGCTTTCCTCCAACACAGAAAGGCTTGAGGGCTCAGAAGCTTACTAACAATCCTGGATACAGCAACTCTGTAACCGGACTAGGCTAGTTACAGGAAAGGTGGGAAACAGGCACAAGTGCGGCTTTCAAACCAGAAAGTTGAAAGAGATGGAAAAAAATTGCTCAAACAGCCAATAGCTACAATTTCTGGGCCAGGGACCACTCCTCTTGTGGTAGATAGGCTACCTGATGCTTAAAATTCCCACTGATAAGCTAGAAGGTTTCCCTCGAACACAGAAAGGCTTGGGGGGGCTCAGTCCTGGATACAGCAAATCTGTACTTGGACTAGGCTAGTAACAGGAAAGGCAAGAAACAAGCGCAAACACAGGCTTTTAAATCAGAAGGTTGAAAGAGATGGAAAAGCTTCCCAAACGGCCAATAAACTATAATATCTGGGCTAGAAACCTCTCCTCCTGTGGTAGATAGGTTACCTAGGGCTTTAGTGCTTACCACTCCCACTGATGAGCTAGAAGGCTTCTCTCCAACACAGAAGGGCTTGGGGGGATCAGAAGCTTACCAACAGTCCTAGATTCAGGAAATCTGTACCTGGATTAAACTAGTTACAGGAAAGGCAGGGACCAAACGCAAAACGGGTTTTTAACCAGAAAGTAGAAAGATATGGAAAAACTGCCCAAACGGCCAATGAACTACAATTTCAGGGCCAAAACCCACTCTTCCCATGGTAGATAGGCTACCTAGTGCTTACCACTCCCACCGATAAGCTAGAAGGCTGAACTCCAACACAGAAAGGCTTGGGGGGGGGGTGCTCAGAAGCTTACCAACATTCCTGGATACTGCAAGTCTGTATCTAGACTTGATTAGTTACAGGAAAGGCAGGAAACAAGCTTAGAATTTTTTTTTGTTACAGAAAAGCAGCTAAAACAGCAGTAAATACAATTCAAATTGTAGTGCAGGCCAGCACACCCAAGCGTGTAGCAACACTATGGCAAATACAGTTCAAATAAATGCAATTAAATTAACAAATGACTAAAAAAACAAG
>NC_056746.1:122191264-122198764 GCF_019279795.1 Protopterus annectens | reverse complement strand
GTGGGAGGGTAGTTTGCGCTGAACCTGTCAGCTAGGATGTTGGCAATGTCTGTGGGTTCGGTGTATTTTTTGTCATTTTGGACTAATTCTGAGCATATCTGGGAATTCCCACCCAGGTTCCTAACATAACTAAAGAAAGCCTTGTGATTATCCTTAGTGTCCTGTGCAATTTTTCTCTCGAAGCTGGCCTTAGACGATTTTATGAGTGCCCGTAGTTTTTTGCTAATACTGATCAGAGATGCCTTCCTTTTTGGGATTTTGCTCTATCATGTAGTAGCTTCCTCCTTCTATTGTATAGTTTACGGCTGGGGTCCACCAGACAGGACGTCTGCCTTTGGAGGATTGGGTCTTGGTTTTATTTGGGATTGCATGATCCATGCAGTCCTGAAGGCGTCCATAGAATGCGTTTATAAAGGATTCTGCGGTCTGGGCCGTATTTTCCACAGGCCCGGGGGCTTTGAAGGATTCCACGTCGGTTTTGAGGAGTGTGAAATTTGCTTTAGAGAAGTTTTTCACTGTGGTTTTCTGGGCAGGGGTTGGGTCGGGATGTGAATATCCAGTGAGATTAGTTTATGGTCTGATCTTACCAGTGAGGGATACACTTCTGGTCTGGAGCATAGAGTCCCCATATTGGTGATGATCAGGTCCAGTATGTTTTCCCCTCTTGTGGGAGTGGTAACAAGTTGTTCCATAGCATTTGAGTTTATAAATTCTAGGAACCTTTGGGCTAGGGTGTTGGAGCTAGAGTAATGCTCCCAGTCTGTGTTTGGGTAGTTGAAGTCGCCCAATATAATGGTGTTTGGAGAGACCTTCATCTTTTCCAGTGTTCTCAGCAAGGCTGAGTGGGGTTCCTAGGTTTGGGAGGGTGGTCTGTAGCAGGCTATAAACTGGAAGGCAGTTTTACCCACTGTTAGTTGCCCATGGATAGTCTCTGATGCTTCGTGCTGTGCCACCAACCTGGAGGTGTGGGTATCTTTCACGAATATTGATACTCCCCCTCCTTTTGTGGTTCGGTCCAAGTTTTGGGGCCGAAAAGCTTGGTATGAGGTATAACCTGGTAGTGCTGGGGTGCTCTCGGGAGCCTTGAACCAGGTTTCTGTTACTGCACAGATATCAATGTTCTCCATGCTAAGGAGAGTTTCGAGTGTGTGCATCTTGAGGTTTAGACTTCTGGCGTTGAGCAGCATTACTCTTAAGTTTCTTATCCCTTGTGATACCTATGGAGGTGGGTTTGTCTTTTGAGCCTTGCCTAAAAACGGCACTATGGGGGTAGCAAGAGCCTTTGCCAATATCCAAAAGCCCAGGGGTGACAGGTGCAAGCAGTCCCTAGCGAAGCATCGTGGCTTGTCGACCATGTCATCCCAGGCTGACAGGCATTGGATCCCCTTTGAATGACACCAATACTTAAGCCAATTGTTGAAATTGATCATCTTGTCTTCATATTGTGGCATCATTCTTGGTGAGGGTAAGATGCTACTCAAGGGGTCAGGGTCATACCAGCCTGGGCTACATGCTCAGAGAGCTCCTCTATGTCTCTTTTCATGTAGTCCAGGGAGGTACATCTCAGGTCATTCACACCAGCATGGACAATGACTGAGTCATATTTGTACTTGCCTTAGAGTGACCTGAGTGCTTGTGTTATGTGGCGGATCCTAGCGCCCGACAGGCAGCTCACCGTGACCTTCTCCTTGTTCAGCCTGGTGAGCGGGACGTCAGTGTGCCTGACGATAGAGTCACCTATTACAAGTGTATCAGGTGTGTTGTTTAGCCTTAAGGGCTGTGACTGTTCGGCACACTGGCTTTGTGAGCTATGTGAGGCACATGTTTTGTTTTGGGGTAGCGGTTGCTTGGGTGTCTGCTTTGGAGGTCTCTGCTGCTTAGCCAGATTTTTATTTAGAGCCTCCGAGTATGTTTTTGTGCATTTATGTGTTTGGTTTGCTGCCGTGGTAGGTCTATGTGAGACTGGAATTGTAGTCAGTGTGGTTTCCTTCTCATCCTGACTGGTTACACCAGTACTGAGTTGAGAGAGCTTAGCCTCCAGTTTGGCTATATGGTTGCATCTCTCACATGTGTTGGAATTTGTTGGGAGGAGGAGAGGGTTGTCTGTGTACATGAGGCAGTTGTAACATTGCCTCAAGATTCCCAGATTCACCAGCTGGACCGGAGAGGAGATTGACAACTGACCTTTGGACATGCTAGAATAGTATTGGGAATTCCTTTATAATTGAAAAAAAGGGACAATGGGGAACAAGGTACTCAAGGGGAGTTTGTGAGGGTGTAGTGCTTTTATTTTTTTGGTGCTGACTTAGTGATCAATTGCCAGGTAACTTAAATGCAATGTGTTACAGGTAACTTAAATGCAAAAACGACAAACAGTAACTTTCTTTCAAGTGAAACAAGGAAATAAGTACAGTAAGCAATGCAGATATCACTGGGGATCCACAGAAGCGCTGAAAAGCCACATTTTAGGTGGAATTAGTGTTACAGGGAAATAACAAGCAAACAAACAACAAGCATACAAGCATAGCTAGATTCAGCAGGCCTGGATCTAGTCTATGCTACAGCAAACATACATATACATATATATATATATATATATATATATATATATATATATGTGTGTGTGTACGTGTATCTATATCCATGTATGTATATATACATACACACACACACACACACACACACACACACACACGCATATATATCTGTACATGCATCTATATCTATTTACACACACCCATATAAGGGGTGTGAGGGGCACAGCCCCCCACAGTATGCCAATAGTTGTTACTAAACATATATATATATATATATATCAATGCATTTCTAATGGATGTTCCTTCTTATAATAGTGAATGCATTAAAATTGTGGGGGGGCTACACCCCTCTTTATTTAGTATTCTCACTCCTCACTCCAGGGTTGCACTGCAGTGAGGCAGGGGTTATATTTCATTTTCGACCAAATGAACTTCGACCAAGTGAGCTTTCAGTGAAGTGCAATGCCTGGTATCATTTTCGACTAAGTGTAATTCGACCAAATGTATGGAATCCATATATACATACACACATTTTATATATATATATATATATATATATATATATATATATATATATATATAGATACAGATATAGACATATAGATGATATATGTATATATATATATATATATATATATATATACATATATATATACATATATATATATACACATAGATACAGATATAGACATATAGATGATATATGTATGTATATATATATATATATATATATACAGATATAGACATATAGCGGTTATATGTATGTATATATATATATATATATATATATATATATATATACACACACACACACACACACACACACACACACATACACACACACACACACACATACATATATATATATATATATATATATAGATATATATATATATATATATATATATATATATATATATATATATACATGGATATAGATGCACACACACACACACACACACACACACACACACACACACACACACACACACACACACACACACACACACACACACACACATATTTTATTGTACACTGCATACTTGTACTGTATCTCATAGCTACTTGCTCACTGCTGGTTTTCTGCTGTGATAAACATTTCTGTAGTGTGTTCTGCCTAAAATAGTTTAGGTAGTAGCTGTAATATTCTCCATATTCCTGATTGTGTGTGTGGGCCTAGTTGTTTGTTAGAGGCTGTTTTCTGAGCTCATTGTCCAGGCCATCTTAGTTAGCAATGACCATCCCCCACTTCAATGAGAGTTTAGTGTTTATGGTCATTGTCTAGTTGGGTTGCCAGGTCTACGGCTTGGAGGAAGCACCCCATTGCTTCTTTTGAGCTTTTTTTAAAGTTGTTTCAGGTTTCAACTTTCTGTTACTTAAGAAGTTAACTTTAGTGTTTCAGCCATTAAACATGGAGCTATCTGAAGAGGAGCACTTGATCTATGATATATAGCAAGTAGCCTGTTTTTTTTTCCTTATTTGCAGTAGTTATTGCTTATTCTAGATATTTATAGCAATTTAATTGTATACTGCATACTTGTACTGTATTTCATAGCTATTGGCTCACTGCTGGTTTTCTGGTGTGATAAATATTTCTGTAGTGTGTTCTGCCTAAAATAACTTGCCACCATTCCTCCCTATTGGCATCTTGTCTTTACACCTGCTGGCCTTGCAGTTGCCCGCCCCTACTCTAAATTTGATCTTGGAAACTCCTCCCAGTCTAGTGTCATTAGCTCATTCTACCCAATACAGAGAGAACATCTCCAACCCACTTAGTTTATTTCCTTCTGTTCCTCCTTTCTAAAAAAAAAAAAAAAATTGCCTGAATCTCCTTGTGTTCTGACTGTGCTTCTCAAACATTTTGGAAATACAGGATATATTTTAGTGCATTTATTAAAACTGTATTTGGCTTAATATTGCTACAACTCAAGTGTTCTAGGTTGCACTGCATCTGAATTGTTTTGTGTGTTTCAGCTGCTTTTCTGTATATATAGACTTTACTATATATGTAGACTAGCTATTTTTTCCTTCTTCTTTCGGCTTTTCCCAGTTAGGGGTCGCCACAGCGGATCACCTGTCCACTCATGATTGGCAGTGGAGTTTTACGGTGTCGAGTTGCCAGCCTGGCGCACAACCTTCCACGGAAGGCACACACACGCACACACTCACACCTAGGGCCAATTTGGAGCGTCCAATTCACCTACAGCATGTCTTTGGGATGTGGGAGGAAACCCACGTGATCAGAGGGAGGACATGCAGACTCCGCTCTACTGTATTACTGCCACGAATTGTTTTTCAGATGTGCACTTGCCTTGCTTCATTTAAAAAGTTTTAAATTGCTAATTTTGTAGAGTTTTAATTGCATTTACTGTTTAGGGCTACACACTCAAGTGTGTTAGCCTTTTCTGTGTTTACTGTATTATTGAATTGTTCAGCCTGTTTTAACAAAAAAATAACAAGAAAATACTATCTTTTTTGTTCGTTTCCTAGATAGTATAGTCCAGATCCCAGGCTTTGCTGGTTTCAGGACTTTATTTTCTGTGCTCAGAGCTATCCAGACCTTGCTGTGAGAGAGGGAAGTCCTACTGCTTACCAGTGGGAGTGGTGAGCATTGTACTGCCTATCTAACGCTAGAGGAGTGATTTCCAGCTCTGAAACTGCAATTTCATTAGGCATTTTGGGCTGATTTCTATCCTTTTCGACTTTCTGGCTTAGAAACGAGCATGTTTGCGCATTTTTTGCATCATGCAACACCGCGGGGCTACAGTTAAACTATTCCAGGTGTCAGAAAGTCTGCTCTTCAAATTTCCCCCTAGAACTAGCTGGTTTCTCAGTAGTAGCACTAAAATCTGAACCCCTGTGACTAGCACTTGCTCTAGAACCTGCTGGAAAGCACTAGGAAGCCTTAAACTGATACAAGCACTCAACTCTCCTTGTTAATAAGGAGAAATTAATTGTAGGCACTAAACAGCCTATAATTGCAAAGAACCTTGCAAGGTAAGGGAAAACAGCTTTGGTACTTTAAAAAAAAGCACCTAAACAGGAATGTCCAAGGGTCAGCTTCCGGTGATTTCTCCTGTCCACCTGGTGAATCTGGGCATACTGGGGCAATGCAGCAACTGCCTTATGTACACAGACAACCCTCTCCTCCTATCACCCAACACTACAACCTGCGAGAGATGCATTTACATAGCCAAACTGGAAGCAAAGCTCTCTCCATCCAAGATTGTGCTAGACGGTCAAGAGGAGAAGGCTAGCACCTGCACTACACCTCAAGCAACATATAGCCCTTCAAAACCCACACCCTCAACATCCACACATAGCAACACTAAACCCACATATGCGGAGGCCCTTAACATTAACCTGCCCAAGCAACAAGGACCTCCAAAGCTGAAACACAAACACCAGTCACAACCAAAGTGACACATAGCTCAGAACACCAGTGTGCCACCCAACAACAGTACCAAAGGCAAGACAACTTACCCAGCACTTTAGTTATAGGTGACTCCATAGTCAGACACACTGATGTCCCACTCACCAGGCTGAACAAGGAGAAAATTACAGTCAGCTGCCTGTCGGGTGCCAGGATCTGCCACATAACGCATGCACTCAAGTCATTCCACAAAAAGTACAAATACAACTCTGTCATTGTCCATGTTGGAGTGAATGACGTGAGACGTACCTCCCTGGACTACATGAAAAGAGACATGGAAGAGCTCTCGGATCATGTGGCCCAGGCAGGTATGACCCTAGCTTTGAGTAGCATTCTGCCTTCGCCCAGAATGATACCACAGTAAAGGACAAAATGATTGACTTCAACTATTGGCTAAGCTTCTGGTGTCATTCAAAGGGGATCCTGTATTTGTCTGTCTGGGACGACATGATCGACAAACCACGATGCTTTGTCAGAGATGGTCTGCACCTGTCACCCATGGGATTCAGATTACTGGCTAAAGCTCTTGCCACCCTTATAGTGCCTTTTTTAGGCAAGGTTCAAAGGACAAAACCACCACCGTAACAGATACAAGCATGCAAAACCTGAAGGTAATGCTACAAGTCTAAACCTCTCTCGAGGCACTCCTAAAAATGGAGAACATCGATATCTGTGCAGTAACTGACACCTGGTTCAAAGCTCCAGAGAGCACCCCTTCAATACCAGGCTACAATTCTTACCACACTTTTCGGCCACCAAACCAAGACCGAAACACTACAGGTGGAGGAGTGTCTATATTCACCAAGGATATTCACAACTCCAGACTAGCTGCCCAACACAATGCATCTGAAATTCTCCAAGTGCAACTAACACTAGGTAAGACTGTAAACCAAACTGTAGCTTGCTACAGCTCCCCCACTATGCCCCAAGAGTCTCACTACACCTTTCTAAACATACTGGAAAATATTAAGATACAACCAAACACCCTAATATTGGGTGATTTCAACTACCCTGCCATTAACTGGGAAAACTACATGGGTACCAACTCCTCTTCCCAACGGTTCTTGAAATTCATAAATTCTAATGCCCTGGATCAACTAATCCATTGTCCCACCAGGGGCTCCAATATCTTAGACCTGGTCATTACCAACATGGGAGACAGATGCTCCACACCAGTGGTCACCCCCTCATTGGTCAGGTCTGACCATAAGCACATCACCCTTGACATCCACATCCCACTCCCACTCCCCAGTAAGGAAACCTCAGTAAAAATCTTTTCCAAAGCCAACTTTATGCTAGTCAAGTCAGAAGTGACAAACTTCATGACACCCATGTAGACAGGAGCTGAAAGTTCGACTGCTGAATCTTACACTAAGGCACTGTACAACCACATCCACTTGTACACGAATCGTGCCAGCCCAAATAGAACCAAGACATTCTCCTCCAAAAAAAGGAAGCCAATATGGTGGTCCCCTGCCATAAACAAACTATACAACAGAAAAAAGAAACTGCTGCAGAAAAGACGAAAAT
>NC_056746.1:122091264-122178764 GCF_019279795.1 Protopterus annectens | reverse complement strand
GTCGACATTCTGAACAGCAATCCTATATGGATATTTTTATATATATATATTTATATATATGTACACACACTCTTCTATGAATATATAAATGAATATGAAATATATACACATCTAAACACATACATATATATTCACACACATACATGCCTCCAGCTGGGGTGCCTTTTCTACAGAGTCTGCATGTCCTCCCTGTGTTCATGTTGTTATTTTTTTTTTTGGGTGGTCCAGTTTTCTCCCACTTTCCAAATACATGATAAAGGTGGAAAACACACTCTGAATTGACCACATATGTAAATGAATGTACACACGTGTGGCACGGAAAAATAACCATAGTAGGGCTAGCCATCCAGTGTAGTGAACTTTAGCTCTAGAGGACTGACACTGCTGAAGTGACTCCATGTGCAAACAAATGGGAAAGAAAGGTTGGGGTGGGTTGGAGTTTGGAAATATATATACATATAGATTGATATGTGTGTTGGTTTATATATATATATATATATATATATATATATATATATATATATATGTGTGTGTGTGTGTGTGTGTGTGTACATACACAGATGCAAACATCTGTAAAAACGTGAATTCGTTTCCATACTGTGTTTAGCCATCACTATTCCAAGTAAAGTATACTGTCACTGGACGTAAATTTCCAAATACTGAAATTGCAAAAATTGTTGTGCGTTAGGTTTGCAAGCAAATTCCTGTCCAGCATTTAGATGTGTTTAAAATTTGGAAACTGCAAATTATGTCAGTCTTGAAAAACACATCTTAAATCATACGGAGCTCAAAATAAAGATAGAACTAAAACTGGTTTAGAAAGTACTAAGACAGGGATAACTGAATAAAATTTCAACAGACGCATGTGTGTTTAGAAATCACTGCTACAAAAAACATAGTATACCATCAAATCTGACTACTGCCCTAGCATGCAAAGATAGTAAAACAATGACAATACAAACATGTTCGATCAGAAGTACCAAATGTAAACACTTACTTTAAGTGGTCCAAAGAGTGGATGCTCTTTGAAGACCTTCCCGGGCCGCCCACCACCCAGCTTCTAGAGCGCCCAAACATCCTGAATGAATTTTAGTCTCCGTTGCCCATTTTAAAAACCAAAAGCCACGTACTAATTCCCTAAATCATTCTTTAAAAAGTGACATTAGCATTCCCTCATATCCAACATTTCAGCCATCGCTAACCAGGAACTGCAGGCGGCGCATCACCTTGACAGCGTCATTCTCTATGCCTTATGGGAGTGGTAGTTCCAAACTGAGTAAACATCCCGTAGCGAAACAAGTGAAATTAGAACACCTTAAACTACAACTCGTTATGTAGGCCACAAGATGTCGCTGGTGTGTCCTGTTTTGCCCCTAAAATCCTTAAGTGCGCCTGCTTAAAACTGTCAAAGCCAGAACACTGCGACAAGGACTCGGAAGGAGGGGAGAACATGAGTTTGATTGACAGCCGTTTGTCCATTACACTATTACAGTTGCTGTCCATTGAAATGCCTCTCAAATAGAATTGACCAGTTACAATATGCCTGGGGCGTGTGCTTGTCGTGTACGATTAAGATGGGTTTTGCAATAACAGCGTCTAGGATTGATGCAGGAGGGAGGCGTTTCTGTGGTTTGATGTTGTGTTAAGGGAACCGAGAGTAAGACGTGGCGGGAGTGTCATCTGGTTAACAGTTCCAAGTGTCTGTGAGGAATACCTTCCGAGACGGAATAATGTCGTACTGGACTGCGGATCCATTACTGGTTTAATTTTTAACGTTGCTGACCACAGCAAATTACTCGTCGTCCATATAGATTCCTTTACTGGTCTGCCTTTTGCCTCAGGATTTTCTGTGGCCTTTTTAAGACCTGCATGTTTTGCTGCTCAATAATATGGACATCATATGGAAAATACTGTCGGCTGCAGTTTCTCAGGAGTATTATTTGGTAATAAGTGGGCATTATTATATTATTTCATCTTTTGCAGCAACTTGTGAATAACCGAATAAGTTTATATCTAGGATTTTCCTGTTCTGTGCACTTATTTCGTTTACACCTAAGATTTCACATAATCTGTTTTGAAATCTAACATGGACTGAAATGTGTGTTTGGACAGCAGCTCCCCAGAGAAGCCAAGACCCTGTCTGATCTGTTTACGGTGTTTTTGCTGAGGTTGGTGCTTTGTTGTGTACAGTTCCGGGCTTTGCTTGTGACTGCACTTGGATACCCTGGGAAGTGGAAGGACTGCATGACAGCTGTCTCTGTGGTGCTGTTGGATTGGGCCGCTGCAGGGCCACTCGTTGATGTACTACCCTATATGTTTTACGCAGGCCTCTTCTTTGTGAATGTGCTGCTTCTGTACTATGCCTTTCTCATGGAATACATTGTGCTAAATGTGGGGATTGTGCTACTGCCAGAGGACATTGACCAGGCACTTGTAGACCTTGGTGTACTTTCAGACCCTGGTTCTGGGCCTCCTTATGATACAGGTAACACTGACCTAGATGTCTTTGAAGGTTATTTGGAGTGAACACCTGACCAGACCATGGTGCGGGACAGAGGGCGAGACTCAAGAGAGAGACTTCCTCATTTTGGTAACTTTGACCATGAATGGATACTGAGTGACAGTCCAGCACTTTGAACTGAACCATGTAATCCTTCGTATTACCTGCAAAAATGCAGCTTTTCAACTCCTTTTCTGTTTTGGATGCTCTCCAACAGCTGCTTTGCACTTGTCCAGTACCAGAAAACAAAGTAGTAAGTTTCTGGTTTGGGTTTGTTTTCACAGCATCTTGGAGTAGGCTCATAGCTGCCCCATCTTTCTTTTTATGGATAATTAAAGTTCATAAAATTGTTTCTTAGATTCATTTCATAGTGGCTGCCCTTAGACCATAACATTAATGGGTTTGGAAGTGTTTTGGACAAAGATAATTGTAGTGTGAGATCTGCTTGCGGGAATAGAAGGGTTTAACTGGGAATTAAAGTTTGCAGCAAGTGGTTTCCTTTGATGTCTGTTAGATATTAAAGGAAACCACTAGGAATTAAAGTATGCAGCAAGTGGTTTCCTTTAGTATCTGACATTGTATAGTGCCTATGTGTTCTCATTGGTACCAGACATGTTGACTTAAAAGTGTCAGTCTCACTACGGTTTGTCTAATCCTGTAGATATATTTTAAATGTATTTGTATGTGACGTCCCTTCATCCCCAGTAACCTACAGTTAAAGTATCCTGTTTGACAGTAGTTACACTGCAATATAAAGTCAGGATGATAGAACTTACTGGCTTCAGCCAGGCTCAAGTTAATTTTAAGCAAATTCCCATTTCATCCCATCCCATTGCTGTAATTTCCTTCTGCTTGCCCCAGGACCTTCAGTTCCTTTCTACCACATAGTCTGATTCTGTTTCTTGATGTGGCAAATGCTTTATTAAAGGTTAAAGATGGATACTAGCAAGGTCTCTCTTCCATTTCTATATATTTATTCAGAGACACTCATAATTACCATCCTTTGGATGAGATGCTAAACTGAAGTCCTATTTGCCTGAGTTGGCTATACCTCAGGTGGATGTAAAAGATCCCACGACCCTTCCCTAAAAAGAGGGAGTAGGGTAAGATGCGCAGTACCTTGGCCAGATTTCCTCTTGTCAGTATGATATCACCTCTCACCTCCCCTGAAAAGAGGCTGCTAGCATATGGGACTGACCTGGTCAAATAAAGAGCAAGTAAGAGTATGGTAGAACAGAGTAGTAGAAGTCTGTGACCAAGCCAAATCAAATACTGAAATGGTTTACAGTACAACTAGCATAAGTGAGCTGGAGACCCAGAATTTGAATTTGCTGACCAGTTTCAGTCTTAGCATGGGATCAAAAACGGGTCAGGCATAAAAATAGAGAAGTACAATAACAGATATGTGACAGTAAAACAATACAATGGCAGGGTAATGCTTTCGATACATAGTACAGCCAGTGTGTTAATTTACAATATGTACAAAAGTTTCAAAACATTTGAGCACTTTAGAGAAAAATAAATTAGAAATGTGAAAAGGAGCAAATGATCTTAGTGGTTCAGTTAGACTGGAAAAGAGTTAAGGTAGATTTAAAGTGACATGAACTGAAGGTTTCTCTTGGAGTAAGAGACTCGGTCTTTAATTTCAGATGGGAAGAATTCTGTCACAGTTTGGTCCTTAGAAAAGAAAATGCATGGTCAGAGATATGTAACTTGGAGTGTGGGATTTGTGTTTTAGGTCTTGAGTGGTTTGAAGTTTCGTAGGTTATATGTGGGTGTATGTCTTACTAGCTTTGAGGTTAAAGGAGGGGGGTTTATGTTCATGTGGGAGTTTGAACAGTTGTGATCCTTTGAGAAGATCCCCTCTGATCCACTCAGTCTTGTACGGCGGTGGGTATTTCTTGGGGCATGTGTAACAGACCTACATATTTTGTTTTCTAGTGTTTGAATAGTGATTGGGTTTTTAGTAGAGTCTGATAATAGGTGAAGGACGAATTAGAGTTGGGGGGTAGCATTTCTTTCCCTGTTGCAGATGAAGTCTGAAAGAAAATGGGATATTTTTTGTGACCAGAAAAATTGGGGATTATTTTTTATGTGTATAGGGTCATGGGTAGTACTAGGCTGTAAGTCCTGCAGCCATTTTAAGCTTGGCCATGCTTGCCCTAAGTTTAACAAAATATCGCTGACGTGTCAACACTCCAAGGAATTTTACATTTCTGATGTAGGCTTGTACACATCGAGCATTCACAGGCTGCCCCTGTTGATCAGGGACCTAGGTGTCAAACCAGGGGTAAATTTGCAATTTCCCATCCATGGGTTCCAAGTATTATCAAAATACAGGTGCACATTGAGTGAATCCTCTAATGAAAACCCCGGACACTTGAAAGAGAAGTCTTGTTCAAAGGGATGGTTGTGATCATAAATTGCTAAGTTTTCTTGGATCTGCTGAGTTTTTGTGTAGTACCAGAAAACATATGTTTAGTTTTGGATGTATGTATTATGAATTTTGTTTAGTAGTAATGAATTCACATCGTCATACCATGCTGTAGGCAGTTAGCGTATGCTCCTGCAATAGAGGACAATGCCATCTTCTTATAAAAACAGAGAAAAATCAGTTGGAAGCTTATTGGTGCACATAGAACAATGGAGAGTACGAAAAGCCCCTTGAGGTGTACCCCCAAGTAGTGCAGAGGAGAGAGAAGACCCTTGAGGTGTACCCCCAAGTAGAGCAGAGGAGAGGGAGAGAGTGGTTCAGGAGTCCTAGCTCACTGAGAAATGTCAGTTGGGTAACTTTGGGACAGGTGCTTGGCAGGATTCATGTCTAATTTGGAAAGGTGAATTATAACAAAGGATTAGGTTCATAGGTTCATAGGTTCATAGGTTCATACTAGGCTATCTGCCCAAGGGCATTTATAAGCCTAGCCCATAGTTATGTGGCTTTCGCCACCCCTTTAGTTTGAATAAAAACTATGCCTATCATTTTGCTGTGCCTCTGTCAAGCAGTGACGCTGAAGTAATCCCTGGGGTATATCTGCAATCTCCCATCCATTGGTCAAGATTCCTCTTGAACAAGACCAGAGAGGTGCTCTGCCTCACATGTACCGGGATTTTGTTCCACAGCATAGGGAGTCTCTGGGTGATGAATCTGTCCCTCCAGCACGTTCTATTTATAACCGTGTCAAGGTTTAAGTCTCCCGCCCTTGTGGTTCTGAGGGATCTAGATTTTTTGAGGTGAAGCATATTCATCAAATCTGGGTTTGACATGGCCTTATATGTCAGGCACAGGTCACCTCTGAGCAAGCGGTATGAGACTGAATAGAGCTGGAGTTCTTTCAGTCGGGCAGCATAAGACATATTTTTGAGACCCTTTATCCTTTTGGTGAGGAACTTTTGGGGCCTTTCAAGCTGCAGCAGGTGTCTGGTCAGATACATTCCGAACCGGCCATTGCACTCAATCATAGGTCTAATAAGTGATGAGTACAGGGGGATGATGACCTCCCTTGATCTAGATGTGAATCCCTTCATGATCAGGTGGGTGATATAGAAGGTTTTCCTAACTACTTTAGCAACATGAGTGTCAAACGAAAGGCTACTGTCAACCTGGGTCCCCAGATCTCTGATGACTTTTTCTGTGCTCAGTGGATTGCCACCTATATGGTAGCTAGGGGTAGCCTTGTTTTTCCCAAAGGGTATGACTATGCATTTTTGGCGTTTAACTTCAGGCCATGGCTCTGGCACCAGTTATCCATTTCTGTGAGGCCCTTGTGGAGGATATCTGTGTCAGATGTGTTTTCGACTATGGCGGGCAGTTTGCAGTCATCTGCAAACTTTGTCAGCCATAACCCTCCTGTGTTTGCTTGTACTTCAGAAAAGTAGATGCCGAACAAGAGTGGACCCAGGACTGAGCCCTGTGGGACACCACTTGTGACAGGCTTTGAGTCTGACATGGCTCCAGCAACTCTGACCTTGTGGGTTCTGTCACTTAGCCAGTTTGCAACCCATCTTGTGATGTATGGGTTTACATTCAAGCTGATGAGTTTTTCGATGATACCTGAGTGGGGTATTGTGTCGAAGGCCTTTGCCAGGTCGAGGTAGGCTGTATGGACTGCCTTTCCTCATCAATGGCCTTGGTGACTGTCTCGAAAAAGTCAACCAAGTTTAAGAGGCAGGATCTGCCTTTGACAAAGCCAAACTGAGTTGGATCCAAAGTCTGCAAGTTCCCTATGTCTTTATTTATGAGTTCCATTATGATCCTCTCCATGGCTTTGCAGATAAGGCTTGTCAAGCTAATGGGGCGGTAATTTCCAGGGTCTGTGGAGGCACCGCCCTTATGAAGTGGGACCACAGTCGCCGTGCGCCACTCCTTGGGTACGTATCCTGAGGTGAGGCTAAGATTAAACAGCTGTCCTAACTGTGGGTTTAATTCCTCATTGAGTTCATGAAGCACACAGCCGGGGACACCATCCGGTCCCATGGATGCTGTGTTTTTTGCCTTAGTGAGGGCAGTTCTCACCTGGGCGTTGGAGATGTTTGGGGGGCTACAATCCTCTGGAATAGATATCTCTCCTTTAGGGGAGGGGGAGAAGAAGTTTGCACTGAACCTGTCAGCCAGTATGTTGGCAATGTGTGTAGGTTCAGTAATTTTCACATCATTTTGAACTAATTCTGAGCATATCTGGGAGTTTCCTCCTAGGTTTCTAACATAGCTAAAGAAGGCCTTATGATTCTCTTTAGAGTCCTTGGCGATTTTTCTCTCAAAATTTGCCTTGGATGATTTTATGAGAGCTCTTAGTTTTTACTTATAATGATCAAAGGTGTCTTACCTTTCAAGGATTTTGCTCTATCTTGTAGTAGCTTCCTCCTTTTGTTGTAGAGCTTGTTTATGGCTGGGGTCCACCAGACTGGACGCTTGCCTTTGGTACAGAGAGTCTTAGTTTTGTTTGGGATTGCCTGATCCATGCAGTCCTGTAGGTGCTGGTAGAAGGCATTTGTAAGTGATTCAGCGGTTTGAGTAATGTTTACCACTGGCTCAGGGGCCTTAAAGGAGACCACACTAGTTTTTAGAAGTGTGAAATCGGCTTTTGAGAAGTTTTTCACTGTGGTCTTTTTGTTTCAGGTGGGGCGGGATGAGGACCTCCAGCGAGATTAGTTTATGATCTGATCTCACCAGTGAGGGGTATACTTCGGTGTTGAACATTTTGATCCCATGTTCGTGATGATGAGATCAAGTATGTTTTCTCCTCTTGTGGGGATGGTGACTAGTTGTTCCATGGCATTTGAGTTTATGAACTCCAGGAATCTTTGGGTTAGAGTGTTCGGGCTTGAGTAGTGTTCCCAGTCTATATTAGGGTAGTTAAAGTCACCTAGTATGATGGTGTTTGGAGATACATTTATCCCTCCAATGTTTTCAGGAAGGCCATGTGAGGTTCCTGAGTTTGAGAGGGTGGCCTGTAACATGCTACAAATTGCAGAGCAGTCTTGCCTATGGTTAATTGCACCTGGATGGTCTCCGATGCATCATGCGTTGCCACCAACCTTGAGGTGTGGGTGTCCTTTATGAATATGGACACCCCCCCTCCTTTCTTGGTGTTGTCCGGATTTTGGGGCCGAACGCATGATATGAGGTGAAACCTGTTAGTGCTGGGGTGCTCTCAGGAGCCTTGAACCAGGTTTCTGTCACAGCACAGACATCAATGTTCTCCATATTGAGAAGGGCCTCGAGTGCGTGCATCTTGAGATTGAGACTTCTGGCATTGAGCAGCATTACCCTTAGTTTTTTCCTTTTGGTGTTCTAGGGTGGTAGGTTTAGAATTTGAGCCTTGCCTAAAAAGGCACTATGGGGTGGCAAGAGCCTTTGCCAATATCCGAAGCCCAGGGTGACAGGTGCAAGCCGTCCCTTGCGAGCAGCGTGGCTTGTCCAGCATGTCATCCCAGGCAGACAGACATTGGATCCCCTTTGAATGACACCAGAATTTAAGCCAATTATTAAAGCTGATCATCTTATCACTGTATTGTGGCATCATTCTAGGTGAAGGTAGGATACTGCTCAAGGTCAGGGTCATACCTGCCTGGGCTACATAATCAGAGAGCTCCTCGATGTCCCTTTTCATGTAGTCCAAGGAGGTACGTCTCAGGTCGTTGACACCAGCATGGACAATGACTGAGTCGCACTTGTACCTGCTGTTGAGAGACCTGAGTGCTTGCGTTATGTGGCGGATTCTAGCGCCTGACAGGCAGCTTACTGTGACCTTCTCTTTACTCAGTCTGGTGAGCGGGACGTCAGTGTGTCTGACTATGGAATCACCAATGACAAGTGTGTCTGGCATTTTGTTTGGCCTTAAGGGCTGTGACTGTTTGACACTCTGACTGTGTGGTCTATGTGTTGCATGTGTTGGGTCGTGAGGTGGTAGTTGTTTGGGTGTCTGCTTTGGTGGCCTCTGCTGTTTTGGTAAATTTTGATCAGAGCCTCCAGTATGTCTTTGTGTGAGTATGTGTATGATTTGAAGTTGTGATGGTACCATGTGTGACTGGGTATGTATTGTGTGTGGTTACCTTCTCCTCCTGTCTGGTCTTGCCAGTCCTATGTTGAGAGAGCTCAGCCTCCAGTTTGGCCGTATAGTTGCATCTCTCGCATGTATTTGTGTTTTGTGGGAGAAGGAGAGGATTGTCTGTGTACATGAGGCAGTTGTAACATTGCCTCAATATTCCCAGGTTCACCAGTTCAGCTGGAGAGGACACTAGCAACTGATCCCTCGACATACTAGAAGTAGTAGATAAAGAGACTTTCAAAGGACTCCGGGGGAAGTGGGTTTTAGGCTGGTGGGGTACTATCTATAATAAGAGTGCTTTATCAAGGTGCAAGTACTGTAGGAGTAAGTGCTAGGCTTTACAGATAGAGAATAGTCTACTTGGGAATCAAGTAGAGATGAACTTTTCAGTTATAGGATATGCTGGTTAGATCAGCAGTACAGCTCGAGGAAGGTAGTTTTAAGGGAAAATTGGAAGAGTGGAATTTAGATGGCCCAAATAGTTTAACCTTGTTTAACCGCCGCTGCTCTTGTGTGCAACAGTGGTAACTCCGCGCTAAATCACGCTTCGCGGCTTAGCGTGTTTTATAGCAGGGGGCTGAAGGGAGCTAGGAATTGGCCCAAAACGACCAATGGACTACTAGTTTCTGGCTGAAACTTCACCAAATCAGACAAAAGGCCGCTCAGTGCTTCCCACTCCCACTGGTAAGCAAAGAAACTTCCTCCTTCCTAATAAGGCAATGGATCAGTAACAGGAACTAAAAACAAAGCCCAGGATCAGCAACTCTGAAACTGGACTACTCTAGTTCAGTAAGGCGGGAAAACAAGAGATTTTTTTTGTTTTATTACAGAGACAAGGAAAAAAACAGACAGTAATTGCTGTAAATCGGCTAGCGCACTTTAGTGTGTAGCCTACAGAAACAATTTGCAACAATTAGTAACTTAAAGTGCAATAAACAGTGTAAAATGCAGAAATCACTTAAAGTAGCAGTAAAACAGGCGAAATGCAGTCGCTAGCTTAAATAACAGTGGGAAAGCCACAAAAAATACTTATATCTGGTAGAAAGTCACTCTTTTAGCTCTCTGCTGCTTGGATCACTCTGCAGGCCACCACGAGGATCTGTGCTGAGTTGGTACAAGCTGGAAAACGCGTGTTTAGCGTGTTTTATAGCAGGGGGCTGAAAGGAGCTAGGAATTGGCCCAAAACGACCAATGGACTACTAGTTTCTGGCTGAAACTTCACCAAATCGGACAGAAAGGCTGCTCAGTGCTTCCCACTCCCACTGGTAAGCAAAGAAACTTCCCTCCTCCCTAATAAGGCAATGGATCAGTAACAGGAACTAAAAACAAAGCCCAGGGATCAGCAACTCTGAAACTGGACTACTCTAGTTCAGTAAGGCGGAAAACAAGAGATTTTTTGTTTTATTACAGAGACAAGGAAAAAACAGACAGTAAATGCTATAAATGCTGTAAATCGGCTAGCACTTTAGTGTGTAGCCTACAGAAACAATTTGCAACAATTAGTAACTTAAAGTGCAATAAACAGTGTAAAATGCAGAAATCACTTAAAGTAGCAGTAAAACAGGCGAAATGCAGTCGCTAGCTTAATAACAGTGGGAAAGCCACAAAAATACTTATATCTGGTAGAAAGTCACTCTTTTAGCTCTCTGCTGCTTGGATCACTCTGCAGGCCACCACGAGGATCTGTGCTGAGTTGGTACAAGCTGGAAAACGCGTGTTTAGCGTGTTTTATAGCAGGGGGCTGAAAGGAGCTAGGAACTGGCCCAAAACGACCAATGGACTACTAGTTTCTGGCTGAAACTTCACCAAATCAGACAAAAAGGCCGCTCAGTGCTTCCCACTCCCACTGGTAAGCAAAGAAACTTCCCTCCTTCCTAATAAGGCAATGGATCAGTAACAGGAACTAAAAACAAAGCCCAGGGATCAGCAACTCTGAAACTGGACTACTCTAGTTCAGTAAGGCAGGAAAACAAGAGAATTTTTTGTTTTACAGCGACAAGGAAAAAACAGACAGTAAATGCTATAAAACAATTCACATGCAGTGCAAGCTGGCACACTTGAGTATGTAGCAATATTAGTCCACACACAGTATGAAAAAATGTAATTAAATTAAAAGGACTAAAAGCAAGTGCAGAAAGGGTTTATTAGAGAGAATGCGGTAAAGAGAAGGGACTGGGGAGTGTCCTAGATCAAATCTACAGTGGGCGGGCACTGCAAAAGCCACCAAATTTAAACTACATCCAAGAACAGGGAGGGTGGGAAGACAGTTTCAACAGAGCTAGATCTGAGAAATCAGTCCCCAAGTTATAACAACCACAATAAAATGAAGGAAATATACTTAAATCAGCTTATGTCCAGTTGATGTATGCAGACAAATCTCAGTAGCAGCAACTCTACTTAAAATGATTACCAGAGATGTAACCAACACAGGTTTTAAAGTTATCAGAAAACCCCCCAAGCTAATTAACACTTAAAGGAATTTCAGAGCAGTTTAACAACTAGTGCAGAGCTTCAGACACACACACAAGACAGTTTCAACAGAGCTAGATCTGAGAAATCAGTCCCCAAGTTATAACAACCACAATAAAATGAAGGAAATATACTTAAATCAGCTTATGTCCAGTTGATGTATGCAGACAAATGATTAATGGTGAGATCTATAAAAATTGTGCCAGAGAAAATGCCTTTGTCCATTGACATGAGAATTTCACTAGTCAGCGACCTGATGGCTATGGCTTTGCTCCTCCCTCACCAGAAGCCATGTTTTTTTTTTTTCTTTTCTCTCTCACTGTCTGTGATTAAAGAATGTGGTATTTAGTAATGTATTCTGTGAGTTGAAGTTCTGTTATTTTCTCCATTATTTTGCAGAGGGTTGGAGGGTGGAAATGGGGCGGTAGTGTAATGGGAGTATGGATTGTTTTTGTTCAGGCAGTGGTTTTACTGGAAGAGTGAAAGGGAAGAAATTCAGATGATACAACGCTGCTAGGTTGCTCAGGGAACTGTGGGGAGCAGCTGGCATTGAGAAGTATAAAGACCGAATTTACCTGAATTTACCTGAAGAGAACATTTGGTAGCTTTGGTGGAGAATGCGAGCATAAGGGTTATGGTTTAGAGATGGGGGTGTGAAGTAAGATAGAATACCCCTACTCACAGAGCTCTTTTTGTCCTTGGTGCTACTTTCTTTTGCAAGCAGAACTTTCAGGCTAAGTAATACTGTGCCTGCTGATATTATACCTCTGATAGCTTCGCTGTTCTTGTCTGTTTGCTAAAATACTTTCTTAGATTCAAGGTCAGATTCGGTTGTTTTCTAATAACAGGTGAGTGGTCACATTTTACAATTGATGTTTGTGTTACCTTTTACATTCACTTAGAATGATTAGTTTATATGCTTTGTGTGTTCTGTAGATCATGACTTGGAGATCCATTTAGATCAATTCACTTAATAAATAAAGTACAGGTTGGTGTATACCAGGGAACAGCTAAAGACAGTGTAAAAGGGAAGTTTGTCTGACAGTTTAGTCTTTAGTCCTTGTTTCTAAGTTTCCATTTATTTACTATGTAACTTTGAAGGTTAGGAGGGTGGCCTAATGGTTAAGGCCTTATAAACACAAGGTGCAGGGTTTGAGTCTCACAAGGGATAATTGGCTAGGCTTAAAATGGCTCACAAAGACAGTATCTTAGTACTGATCTATGAACAACTCAGTTAGACAGTAATGATGGATCACTGTTTGAAAGGGACAGGGACAGGTATATCTAGTAATATTACCTGGTTAGCAAATAATGACAAGTAAAATACGCAGAGCACAGACAGGGAATTAGGAGGTGAGCACGATTATTTATTTATTTTTATTTGTTTACCGGGAAATTCTGAATGGATGCAGGTCCTTTTTCAGCGGATGCTCGGAGAGAAAAGTTCCACATCATGTACATGATAAATAAAGATACAAAGTTGTAGCAATAATAAACAACGTTACAGGTTGTTGGCTTTAACACAATAACAAGATATTGATTATCAACAGTATGTACAGTAAATGTTGCAAGTTAAGATAGTTTCTTGTCGTTTATAATATTAGTAACTAAGTTGTCAGACAAGGTTTTATAATATGTAAAGACAACTAGCTAATTCTGACTGGTTAGTAGTGGCGGTAGTACAGTTGGGTTAAGAGTCTAGGTGGTGGGAGGGTAAGGGGGGTGTTAGTCTGGATTAGAACAAGGACAAAGCCAGTGCAAATTTAAGTGGAATTTAGAGAATGTTATGGGATGATGATAAGAATGCAGTAGAAAGAAGTGTGTGGCATGAGCATGAAATGAGAGGAGACGTGTGGCTGAGAATATGTCTGGGGTACCAGAGAAGTGTCAGGAATCATGGCTGTGCTATTTGATGAGAACATTGTGAGGGAAAAATACAGGCTGTTGATTGGTGACATTTTAGGTGAGGTAGTGCCATAAAAATGAGAGTATACTGTGCAATGACAGTGACATTGGAAGAAGGGCACACAGCTGGAGCAGGGAAGTTAATGTTACTTAATTTGTGAGAGGATGTTAAACCAGATACCCCAGTTGGGAGGGAAGGGGGAGTATAGCAGTTACGCTGTGCACAGCCTTCGCTGTCTGCCACTGGGTTCAAAGCAGAACAGCTCTGTTAATGTGAAGCACTCAGATGCATTGTTTTATAGAGCACGCCACTTCAGATTATCTTAGCAATGAGGCACATTAGATGGTAAAACCTAAGAGTATTGGTGCTGAGGATTCTATATAAGAAGCAAGCAGAATTCAGTAAGTTGGTGATTGGTGAAGAGATGCAGCTTAGTCAGTGCCTGGGAACTACATGGTTAAATCGTAGGCTTTACACTGGCGACAGATTGCATCCAAGTGGCGATGGGGGAGGGAGATGCTGAAAACTGATTCATTTTTCAGGTCCTCTTCAGTATGGGTGATTCTGTCTTTGTCATTATCTGCATTCTGTCTCGAATCACAGTTCTGGATGTCGGGTCACTTTTGCAAAGAACAAATGCTCTCATGCTGGGTGTCTTTCAGCCCTCTTTTCATATTCCATTCACTAGCTCAGTAAACAAACCTGCTGTCATAAATTCAGCCAATTATTTTCTGTTCTTAAAGAAATAAGTACTTCTTATAGGTTCATAGGTAGGTACTAGGCCATTGGCCCTAGGGCCTGTATAAGCCTAGCCAAACGGTACCCTGGCTTTTGCCACCCAAGAAAATAATTTTCCTGTGCCCCTGTCAAGCAGAGCCACAGAAGTGATCCTTGGGGTGAATTTTCTTTCTTCCATCCAATCATCAAAGTTTTTCCTTGAAGAGTGTTAATGAGGAACTTTGTTTGATATAGATAGGTAGTTTGTTCCAGAGTATGGGAAGTCTCTGGGACAGGAATATATCCCTCCAGCATGTTCTGTTTATTGTGGTGACAAGGTTTAGGTCCCTAGAGAGAGTGTAGCTCGGAGGGATTGGGATTTCTTTAAGTGGAGCATATCCAGCAGCTCTGGGTTTGACATAGCTTTGTATGTTAGGCAGAGATCACCTTTGAGTAGAGTAAAGCTGGAGTTTTTTTTAAGACGGTCTGCATAGAGCATCGGTTTGAGGCCGGTAATCCTCTTTGTGAGGTATTTCTGGAGCCTTTTCAGTTGTTGTAGATGTCTTGTGAGGTACATACCAAAAGGGGCGTTGTACTCTATAATGGGTCTAATGAGTGATGAGTAGAGGGGAACAATGATCTCTTTTTTTCCTGGATGAGAAACCTTTTGTGATGAGGTGTGCCACGTAGAAGGATTTCTTTCCTGACTACTGTGGCAATGTGATTATCAAAGGTGAGACTACTGTCCACCTGTCTCCCAAGGTCTCTTATCACACTTTTGGTGTTAAGTAGACTATTGCCTATGTGGTAGTTCATGGGTACAGAGTTTTTACCAAAAGGGATGACTATGCACTTTTTGACATTGAGCTTGAGGCCATGGCTTTGAAACCAGGCATCTGTCTCAGTGAAGCCCTTCTGTAGGATGTCCACATCGTTAGGAGTTTTGATTATGGCTTCTAGTTTGCAGTCATCTGTGAACTTTGTTAGCCAAAGACCTTCTGTGTTAGCCTGTACTTCAGAGAAGTAAATACCAAAACAGGAGAGTACCCAAGAATGAACCCTGTGGTACTCCACTTGTCACTGGTCTGAAGTTGGATTTAAGAGTCTGCTGCTTTCACAGTGTGGGTTCTGTCAGTGACCCAATTGGCAGCCCATCTTGTGACACGGGGATTTGTACCTAGTTTAGTGAGTTTATCTATAATTCCAGAGTGGAGGATGGTGTTGAAAGCCTTGGCGAGATCTAGATAGGCTGTGTGAACCACCTTGCCCTCATCTACGGCTTTGATGACTGCTTCAAAGAAGTCTGTCGGGTTTAGGAGACATGATCTGCCTTTTACAAACCCGAACTGGGTAAGGTCCAGAGTTCGGAGATTGCCAATGTCATTGTTTATAAGTTCCATAGCCTTGCAGACCACGCTCGTCAGGCTGATTGGGCAGTAGTTCCCAGAGTCCCTGGTGGCTCCCCTTTTGTGGAGTGGGATAACCGTTGCTGTGCGCTATTCAGTAGGCACAAAGCCTGAGGTGAGGCTATGATTGAACATGGTACTTGGGTGGGATGCCAGTTCATTCTGTAGTTCATGTAGAACGCAGCCTGGGATGTTGTCAGGTCCCATGGATGCTGTGTTCTTGGCTTTGGAGAGTGTTTTATTTTACCTGTGCAGCCGTGATTACAGGAACTTTGCATTCTTCCGGTATAGAGGTGGGCACTTTAGGGGGTGAAAAATCACTCTGTTTACACTGAAGTTTGTGTAACCCTCCCGTAGACGCTGCTTGTTTATATTGCTCTCTTTGTGTCACTATTGCAGATCTTATTTAGACAATTTATACAGTCTTGGGTCACATATTTTTCCAAATGTAAGAATTGCATCACTATACTGTGGTTGACTCCCCCCCCCCCCCCCCCATTAAACTGTCAATTTCATACCTGTTAGATGGAGTGCCCAAAACAAGCTACCTTTTGTGGAGGGATGAGCCAAGCTATTGTGGTACTTTACACAGAAACATAGTGAGGGTGGGGTGAAGGGTACAGCTGCCCTGGAAACAAGCTGTTAAGGGTCCTAAAAATGAATGTTGGTTTATAAATGACTGTCTGGTTCTCTAACTATAGCAACTGTAAATTAAAAGCAATTATTAATTAGTTTTGAATTCTTAAATGCTGTAGGTCAACTTAAAAATAAAATTTATAGAAATAACAACTGATTAAATTCAAAAAATGTTTACCTATTTTAAAAAAATAGACGTGTCAAATTGACCCTATAGACACTGACGAAACTTATGTGTAGAACTTGACCATACTAGACGTTGTAGTATGTCAGTGTGGCTCCATTCCTCCTGATGGGTATACTTGTCAAAATTTAATAAGGTATACTTCAAGATCTTCCTCCCATTTATGTTACTTTAATGGTGGCACTTTCCCTAGGGTAGACATTGATTTGGCTACCATAACCATCCTTTTGGCTGAAGCTACTGTGCTCTGTAATAACTGCTGTTCCATGGTCATCTTGGCACATGTATCCAGACATAGGTGTACTCCTAAAAAGTTCTACTCCAAAGCACTCTGCCTACATGTCTGTTTCTCTCTTTTTGGGGAAATTACACTCCCTGCCAGCAGCAGGTGTATTCTTAAGACATTGGTATTAATAACTCGTGCCAAAACTCTTGCCAGAGCCACCAGTGTGAGAGATTAAAGCAGTTATTCATTGTCTTTTATTCTGGCTTCTGAACAGCTAGCGTGGTCACACAGTCCCTCTGCATCAAGGCCACTGATATCTCTGGTGGGTCTTCGTGCCCTCTTTTTTTCATATGTGGTAAATCTGTTGAATCTGTATAAGTTCTACATTACACAATCAGTTTTTCCTTGCTGATCTGTCTTGTAAATACTATGATTTTCAAAGTTTATCAAGTTCATTTTTTCATCACTGTTAATTGTTGCTGTCTCGCTCTTATGTGTTTTTTGGGTGATCTTTTTCTCAGTCGACCATCCCAGTAAACAAATGCAAAAAATAAATAAATATTGCATTCAGTAGCTCAACAAACAAACCTGCTGCCACAAATACAGACTATTCTATTTCTTTCCTTAAACAACTACAACTTAACAGAAACACTGTTCATTTAAAGAAGCAAAACACTGTTTACACTGTTATAAAAACAGCTGTTTAATTATTGTGTTTATAACACGGCTGTTATTATTTCTAATGGATACATTCTTGAGTCACTTGCATTGTTCCCAATGCTGAGACCCACCGCACCGTGCTGCAGCATGCCTGCACATATTTATACCTAAAATACATGTACTTTAATACCAAAAATGAAGTAAAATGGGTTGTTGCAGCCAAAGAGCTGTAGACAGTGGCTTCACTGTACTGTAATGTTGATTCTTATAAATCACACTTGAGTAGAAGAACAGTTTCATATAGAATCAAAATCATGTGCCCCACCGCTTGACAAGATTGCAAGTAAGCATTACATGTTAAGTGTCAGATGTCAATATTATGATTGACTAAAGAAAACTATTAACATCACTTGGGTTCATAGGTTGGTACTAGGCTATCGGCCCTAGGCCTTATACAAGCCTAGCCATAACAATTCCCTGGCTTTTTCTTCCCCCACTAATTTACTTCCATCAGAGGTTCAAACATACTGGACCTGGTACTCACCATTATGGACAGCACTGCACCCCCATCACATCCTCAAAGGTGAGGTCAGACCACACAGCTGTCTCCTCCGAGAAATAAAAATAAACTCTAACCCCAGCAAACCTTGTAACAGTTATGAACTATTCCAAAGCAAATTATATACTGTTAAGTGAGTTTGTCAAACTTCAACACCCCTCCAAACCCAGAGTTCTGAGTAACGTGGAATTGTTCAAACAGACCATGAACAACCACGTAAATGCCTGTATAGAGATTACTGTACCTACTAGAAGTAAAACAAATCACATAGGTGGAATCCAACTCCCATAATGGTACAAGCTCAAGTCCAACTAGGCTAATTATGAGGTCAAGACAGCCTCATAGCCAAATGACAATCACAAGCCCTTCTACAGCTATGTCCAAAACCTCAAAGGCGGCACACACCAGTGTGCCGAACCAGTGGGCTGTGGTGCCACTTTCCCTGTGCAGAGTGACGTAACAAATTTGCTGGTTAGCGTATTGGTCACTTTCTGAAACATCTCTGTTTTACAGTTAATTTCATTCCCAGGTATACTTTTATTTTAAAGCTGCTAGTGATCCTTTTGCAAAACAAAGATTATAGTGTATCGTTCAGTTATTTTTATTGGTGTTTACTGTTTATTTTTCCTATAACCTAACCTGTAAATTCATGTCTTGGTAGGTATTGGGCACTGAGTTGCAGACATCTGCAAAGCCTTCTGGGAAACAGAATTAGTTCTTTAAAAGAGCTGTTTCTTTCCTACTTTGTTATTTCGCTGTACATAATCGCTGTTTCTTTGCTACTTTGTCATTTCACTGCTACATAATCACTTATATTTGTTTAAAATCTAAGGTGGTCCACCTGCAGTACCCAGCTGACAGCTTGTCTTTACAGGAAGTAAGACAGTGCTACTGAAGTATCTACTGTGGAAGTACAGTAACCTGCACATTACTATAGGTAGTGAGGCACTGTGGGGTCAGTCTGTCATGATGTTATGGCAGGAGTCTTCAACTCAAAAAAAAATCAGCTGGCAGTTTTTGATCAACAAAATAAAAAGTAAAACCACACAGTTTTTGCATTACAGATAGTTTCATAGGGTATTGTATGCTTTACATTGGTTATGCCCAACTTCAAGGAGTCGTTGCTTACACTTGCATATGAAAGTGAGCAGTGTACTTTAAATCACTTGGAAGAGTAAATTAGTTAGGAAATACATTGACTGACAAAATAACAGTTAACAAGTTAAAGACTGCCATTTGGTAGGAGAAGTAGCTGAAATATTAGATAATTTCAACGATAATATAACACTGTCTTGTGTTCCACTAAAATTACATTAAATTTCCTAAAAAAGGTAGCTGAAATCTGGTAAAGATTCAACAGTAGTACAATATTGTCTAGGTCCATGCTGAAAATTGCAACTTGCATGATTTTTATATACTGTAGTGCACTCGGTGCTGTGTGATCCATTTACTTTGATGTTCTTTGTCTCTGGCATGAAGCTTTTCCAGTATAAAATGTCAGTGACTTTGCAACATTATAGATTTTATTTTTAATCGCCTAATTAATTAATTCATTAGCAAATGCCAGTGTTTATCCAAAAGCTATGGTATTTTGAAACTAGTTGAAAGGTTTCCTATACAAAGTCATACTTCCAGGACAATCAAATAATTTGGTGACAGTAACATCTAAAAAAAATACTTAAAAGAAGTCACATGTGAAAGTAAATGCAATTCCAAAACTGTTAGCATTTAATTACTTAAATGCCTTTAACTAAGAAGTTGTACCCCATCGTAAGTTGCAATCTCAGTAGTTCGATGAGTTGCAAATTCACCTTTAGTGCAGAAGGCTGTGGACTGTATTCCCATGCCAGCTCGTTGGATTATTTTCAATACTGTGTGGCATGGGGGTGCTCACTCCTGAGTGTGCCATCCTTAAGACGAGATGTGAAACTGAGGCCCCATGTGGCCGCTTTGTTGGTGGGTCAGGTGAATGTAAAAGATACCCCACCATTTATAGAAACAATATGGGGAAGCTTTCCTCCAGAAAGTATGTATACGACCTCTGGTCACGTCTGTAAACAGCTCGATGATCTAATAGAACTTACCTGGTGAACAGAGTACTACAAGTACATAAATCAGAACCATGCTTTCAGTAAATAAATACCTCCTCAGGGCACTCCTGAACAGAAGCCACTGACCTAGTAGGACTAGTCTGGTCAACAAAGTGTAAATAAATAAGAGCCGACAGCCTTTCATATAGTGTCTCCACTCTTCCATATTGTCAAAAAGCATTCTTATCTCTTTCATAAATCAACAAGGTTTCCAGGTATTCCATGAATAGGTCAGTGGAAGTTGAAACCCCTATGACAGTACCCTATTGCTTAAGCAGAAACTGATCTGTAAAAAGAAACTTACTTTTGTAGAAATACTTAAGAAATTTAAGTATACATTCAACAAATGTGGTTTCATTCATGCCACTAAAGTTATAAAAATAGTGTACTGCCTGACGTCACTCTGACTTTCAACTTTGGATGTGTACATCATTATTAACTTACTAGAGTCGTTTAATGTAAATATCCGTAATATTTAAAAATGTAGTGGTATCTTGCAGTCAAGAAGCAAACTCTGGCATGAGGTGGTTTGAACATCTTTCCAGAAATTTTGATGGGGGTTTATTTAGTAAACCCCTGCCTAAAACAATGGGGCTTCTTTGTATCTATTTTGGGTGTGTGTGCGTGGTGCGTGTGTGTGTGGTTGGGGTGTGTGGGGCTGTGCACGTGCGCAGGCTGTGCCCGGTGTGTGGTGCGCGCGCGCATGTGTTTGGCATGTGTGTGGTTGTGTTGTAGGGCTGTGCGTGTTCGCAGGCTGTGCACGGTGTGTGGTGTGTGTGTTTATTTATTTATATATATATATATATATATATATATATATATATATATATTATATATACATATGTTTATATATAATATATATATGTTTATATATAATATATATATATATATATATATATATATATATATATATAAACACTTATGCAAAGAACATACACTTTATATGTGTGTGTGTGTGTGTGTGCATGTGTACACAGGATGTATATAAAAACATAGACATAAAATGCAAAAGAGGCCATTCAGATTGCTAGTTGCCTGTTTATCAAGTTTCTTAAACCGCACAGAAGAAAATTAGTGCAGGCCACCTTGTCTTCCTCGTCCTCACACTCGATCATAATGTTCTGTCTGCTGGACAGACTTCAGTAGTCTAATGAACTTGAATTGAAGAATATCATCTAATTGAAAATAGTAAAATATGTGTAGTAGCTGAACTAATAGGCATGTTTCTCTTACCCTTCGGGTATCTCTATGTCAGTCCCCTCTTTTTCCTCTCTTAACTTATTCCCTCACCAGTATTCCTCCTCTTCCTCCTTTTAGTGATCTACTTCTATTTTATTCTCCTTAGCCAACAGCTTGCACTCTCTTATTGATTATTGTACATCATATTTAAACTAAATTAGTATTTCTTATCCTTGTTTTTTCTATAATATGTACACCTTATTAATTTCTCAACTTCTTCTTCTTTTGGCTTTTTCTGGTTAGGGATCGCCACAGCGGATCACCTGTCTGCTCATGATTGGCAGTAGAGTTTTACGGTGTTGAGCTGCCAGCCCAGCGCCCGACCTTCCACAGAAGGCACATGTACTCACACCTAGGGCCATTTGAGAGTGTCCAATCCACGTACAGCATGTCTTTGGGATGTGGGAGGAAACCACCTTATTAATTTCTCAACACTCATCCTAAATTTAAATTGAACTGTAAACATTATGTACCTTGTACGAATATTGAACTGTTACAGCGTTGTACTCTATAGAGCTTTTCTCCCCAGGCCTCTGCTGAAAACATGCTTTTTTGTGTCGTCAGACATTCCTAGGAAATAAATAAATAAATACTAAGATAAAAAAATAACCTCCTTCCCCACAAACAGAAAATGGAGCAGTTTAGAAAGGGAAAGAAAGCAGGTAACATAAACAGCAGCAATCTGCATAGCAAACCAGCAAACGCAATGCAGCCAATCTAACCTATATATATACACACACACACACACACACACACACACACACACACACACACACACACACACACACACACACACACACACACACATAATTGCAAGTGTGCCTGTGCTAGGCATTGGGTCACCTAAGTGGAAAATTGTAAGACACACACACACACATAATTCATCTAAGTGGCAAATTGTAAGACATGGCATACATTTAAATTGTGATGTACATTAAAATAGCAATAAAACCAATATAAAATTAAAACAAAAACATAATTAAGATTTTATTGTTGAAGTTTGCTTTAAAAGTGACTCTGACAGACAGAAGTGAAGTGTGGACATCTCCCATTGCATTCCTGTAGTAGGGATATTCACATCATACTGATGATGTCTTTGTGGGGGGGTGGTGACTGAATCTGCATGCTTTTCTACCCTTTTCCCTACTATTTATGGTCATTTTGAAAATTTAGGATAACTTCCAAAAATCATTGTGGTGATTTCCTTGCTAGCCCAAGCAACATTGGTTTGCCCGTCTTTTGGAAATGATCAGGGGTAATTACCACAAGCTTCCTCACAGACAGGATTTATTCACACAACACTAGGGATGGTTAATGTATCTCAGCCCCAAACAACTGCAATTGACTTCCCTGGATAAATATTCTGGGTACCTTTTTTTTCTGACAATGTGCAGCAGGTATTAATGGAAGCAAGACAGCCTGTTACTAGAAAATCATATATTAGTAAATAGACAAGATTTTATAGTTGGTGCCAAATAAAAATATATATCCGGACTAGTGTTTCTCTGGCTCTGCATTGTTTGTGTGAGCTACTATCCTTTGGCCTGTCTTACTCGTCAGTCTTGGCTTACTGGACATTTCAGCATGTCCAACGATGGAGCCCACTCTTTCAATGCTTTCTCAAGTGAAAATGTTTCTGAAACGGGTTTGCATACAAAACCTCATAGAAAACAGGTGGTTCCTCCTCTGCATCTTAATTTTGTATTGGGCTAACCACTGCTCCATTTGAACCAGCTGATCAGGCTGATGCGATGTTCTTAATATGGAAAACAGTGTTACTCTTTTAGCATAGGTCAGAGTAATCGGTATCTGATAGGTCAACCTTCTCACTTTCTGCAACGATATATTTATGCAAAAAAAGCCAAAGTATCCATCTTTCTGCCTTCTTTCCAGAACATAAAAATGAGGGAGAAAGGATTCTTCATACTTTGGATGTCCACAAACAACCAGATTTTATCATAACAAAACAAAATCTTTCCGAAGTTGTGATCAGTTTTTCAGTTCTTGCGAAGGTAAGAAAAAAGGACAACCGTTGTCCAAGTAGACTATATCCAGATGGTTGTCTCA
Organism: Protopterus annectens; assembly: GCF_019279795.1. Taxonomy (NCBI): domain Eukaryota; kingdom Metazoa; phylum Chordata; order Ceratodontiformes; family Protopteridae; genus Protopterus; species Protopterus annectens. Next base: position 122,155,557 of record NC_056746.1, on the reverse strand, counting down.
TGCTATTATCTTTTTATGCCCACTGCAAAAAGGCAAATCTAAGCAAGGTTCAGGGTATTTATTATTTTCTAGCATTGTCTTTTTCAAGGTGTAGTCTCCCTGTGTCCATTGGCATATAAGCTGTGAAGGGCTTAGTGACCAAACCTGTCTTTTCATCAACTCATCTCAAGCTAACTAATGATTTGGGCATGTGGAAGGTACCCTGAAGCTTTGGAACCTGGCCAGCTGTTTTATCTTATGCAAATACAAGTCTTTTATAGCAAAGGCTGCTACAGCAGTGATCTTCAGCTATCTAATGTTCTGGTAGTTTTACTTGTACAACTGTACGTTTCACCTTCTTTCCCATCTCCAAACATTATTCCCCAAAATGTATCGTTCTCATTGCCTCTTGTTCCTCCTTCCCCTGATAATGTACCTTTCCCATTTCTCTTTATTCTGTTGAAAGCCTGTCTCTTTTAAATAATATTTTAAACATTCCTTCATATTTTATATCATTTTCTTACTTATTGCACAAGTTACATCGTCTGCATGAAAGAAAATTGTAGGAATCAGAGTTCTTCTTCCAGTATCCCACCTTGTACTATACTTCAGCATTCCCCATTAGTACGAGTAACAAATGGCTAAGGGCACACCACTGTCTTACCCATTCCTCAGTTTGACCAGTAACCATTCACACACTGTATCATTTTGTAACCATTACACTTCCATAAATCCTAACAAATTATTACTGAATGTGTATTTCCTGTCATTGACATCATCGTAACTTGTCTTATATTATTGTTTGCTTCAGTTAACACATCTTTATCTTCTTCTTTTTCTTCTTCTTTCGGCTTTTCCCGGTTAGGGGTCGCCACAGCGGATCACCTTGTCCGCTCTTGATTGGCAGTGGAGTTTTACGGTGTCGAGTTGCCAGCCCGGCGCCCAATCTTCCACAGAAGGCACACACTCACACCTAGGGCAAATTTAGAGTGTCCAATCCACATGCAGCATGTCTTTGGGATGTGGGAGGAAACCGGAGCACCCGGAGGAAACCCATGCGACCACAGGGAGGACATGCAGACTCCGCACGGAAGGCACCCCAGCAGAGGATTGAACCGGAGAATCTCTTGCTGTGAGGCAGCAATGCTGACCACTGCACCACTGTGGCCGCCCCAGTTAACACATCTTTTATCAAATAACCTTTATTTTCCTTCCCTTTTATTCCTGTGATCACTCGTATACAGGAATTTCTCTTGTTGATATTTTTATGTTTTGATACGCCATAAATCTCTTCCTCAATAACTTTATAAAACACTCCATCTCATCTGTAAAACCTTCATTGATTTATAATCTGTATTGGCTAATGCTAGCCTCTTTCAGTTACTGATCACGTCTTTTTGCTTTTTGCTCTATAAAATCTTTATTACACTATGATGTGCTTCACCTGTCTCCCGTCTCTGTCTCCACCATTCTTGTAATATATTCTTACTGATCTCATCTGCTCCGTTGTTGTTTATTTACATTTGTTTACCAGGATAGTCTGGCTAGACAAAGGGAGTAACTTTTCAGTGGATACCCAGAGGAGAGGATGAATACAGGCAGCAAAATCTGGCACAGGGGCATAGAAGAAACAAATATTTTTTTAAGCAGTATATAGCTGACAGTAGTGGTTGTATAGTACCTGCAGGCAGTAAACTGCTTACAGCACAGATTAGGCAGAAAATGAGAACTGAAGTGTATAAAAATAAAATGCATGCAGTAAATAAAAATAAGCGGTCGTGTTAAGAAACCATGACACAGCAATATGTCTGCTAGGAGCAGAAAATTATTAGACTTAGTAGACGGTTTATTATGTAGGAGGTGTGCAGAATCCAAGAATTACTGTTTCCGTAAAGGTTTAAGTATTTCAAAGTTGTCTTGTCTGAGAGATGAGGAATAGAATTACAGATCTTTCAAACTTAAAGAAGATGGTATTTAAGACTGTGTTATGGGGTTTGGATAGGAGTAATATATTGAATAGTAGCTTGTGCTTGGAGGGTCTGTATTACAGGTTCATAGGTTCATACTAGGCTATCTGCCCTAGGGCATTTATAAGCCTAGCCAGAGTGTGTTTGGCTTTCGCCACCCATTTTAAATTTAATTTTGCTATGCCCTTTTTCGAGGTTAGTATACTGTGCCTCTGTCTAACAGTGACACAGAAGTGATACCCGGGATAAACCTACGATCTCCCATCCACTCAAGATTCCTCTTGAAGAGAGTCAATGAGGGACTCTGCCTAACCTAGACTGGGATTTTATTCCAGAGTGAAGGGAGCCTCTGGGTTATGAATCTGTCCCTCCAGCATGTCCTATTTATTTCAGTGCTGAGGTTCAAGTCTCTCGAGCGCGTAGCTCGATGGGATTTGGATTTTCTGAGGTGCAGCATGTCCATTAATTCTGGGTTGGACATGGCTTTATATGTCAGGCACAGATCGTCTCTGAGCAGGCGGTATGCCACTGAGTAGAGCTGGAGTTTCTTTAACCGGGCAGCATATGGCATCTGTTTGAGCCCTTTGATCCTCTTGGTGAGGTACTTTTGTGGTCTTTCCAGTTGCTGCAGGTGTCTGGTAAGCTACATCCCGAAAGGGGAATTGTACTCTATTATGGGCCTGATGAGGGATGAGTAAAGAGGCACAATGACCTCCCCTGATCTAGATGTGAATCCCTTCATGATTAGGTGGGCTATATAAAATGTTTTTCTAACCACTTTGGCCACGTGGTTGTCAAATGAGAGATTGCTATCAACTTGGGTCCCCAGGTCCCTAATTACTTCTGTACTTAATGGATTACCACCTATGTGGTAATTTGTGGGCACTTTGTTTTTGCCAAAGAGGATGACTATACATGTTTTGGCGTTTAGCTTGAGGCCATGGCTCTGGCACCAGTTGTCTGTTTCTATGAGGCCCTTTTGGAGGATGCTTGTGTCGGCTGGAGTGTCGATTATGGCGCCCAGTTTGCAGTCATCTGCAAACTTGGTCAGCCACAGTCCTTCCGTGTTGGCCTGTACCTCCGAGAAATATATACCGAACAAGAGAGGTCCCAGGACTGAGCCTTGTGGGACGCCACTTGTAACTGGTTTGGAGTCTGACATGGCTCCAGCGATTCTACCCATGTGGATTCTGTCCTTGAGCCAGTTTGCAACCCATCTAGTGACATAGGGGTTTATATTTAAGCTGGTGAGCTTATCTATAATGTCCGAGTGGGGTATTGTATCGAAGGCTTTTGTGAAGTCCAGGTAGGCTGTGTGGACCACCTTCCCCTCGTCAATGGCCTTGGTGACTGTTTCAAAGAAATCAACCAGGTTTAAGAGGCAGGATCTGCCCTTAACAATGCCAAACTGGGTACGATCCAGTGTCTGTAGGTCCCCAATATCTTTATTTATGAGGTCCATGATGATCCTTTCCATAGCTTTGCAGACCAAGCTAGTCAGGCTTATGCGGCAATAGTTTCCAGGATCCGTTGAGGCACCTCCTTTGTGGAGAGGGACCACTGTTGCTGTACGCCACTCTTTGGGTACATATCCTGTAGTAAGGCTGAGATTGAACAGTAGTTTTCTGTTTGGGTTTAGTTCTTCTTGGAGTTCATGTAGGACGGAGCCCTGGACACCGTCTGGTCCCGTTGATGCTGTGTTTTTTGCTTTGGAGAGGGCAGCTCTTACCTGAGCATCTGAGATGTCAGGGGGGCAGCACTCTGTTGGGATAGATATTTGTCCTTTTGGTGGGGAAGGGGGGGGGGAGTTTGCGCTGAACCTGTCGGCTAGGATGTTGGCAATGTCTGTGGGTTTGTTGTATTTTTTTCATTTTGGACTAATTCTGAGCATATCTGGGAATTCCCACCCAGGTTCCTAACATAACTAAAGAAAGCCTTGTGATTATCCTTAGTGTCCTGTGCAATTTTTCTCTCAAAGCTGGCCTTAAGACGATTTTATGAGTGCCCGTAGTTTTTTGCTAATACTGATCAGAGATGCCTTCCCTTTTTGGGATTTTGCTCTATCATGTAGTAGCTTCCTGCTTCTATTGTATAGTTTGTTTATGGCTGGGGTCCACCAGACAGGATGTCTGCCTTTGGAGGATTGGGACTTGGTTTTATTTGGGATTGCAGGATCCATGCATTCCTGAAGGTGTTCATAGAATGCGGGCCATATTTTCTACAGGCCCGGGGGCTTTGAAGGATTCCACGTCGGTTTTGAGGAGTGTGAAATTTGCTTTAGAGAAGTTTTTCACTGTGGTTTTCTGGGCAGGGGTTGGGTCGGGATGTGAATATCCAGTGAGATTAGTTTATGGTCTGATCTTACCAGTGAGGGATACACTTCTGGTCTGGAGCATAGAGTCCCCATGTTGGTGATGATCAGGTCCAGTATGTTTTCCCCTCTTGTGGGAGTGGTAACAAGTTGTTCCATAGCATTTGAGTTTATAAATTTTAGGAACCTTTGGGCTAGGGTGTTGGAGCTAGAGTAATACTTCCAGTCTATGTTTGGGTAGTTGGTCGCCCAATATAATGGTTTTTGGAGAGACCTTCATATTTTCCAGTGTTCTCAGGAAGGCCGAGTGGGGTTCCTGGGTTTGGGGGGTGGTCAGTAGCAGGCTATAAACTGGAAGGCAGTTTTACCCACTGTTAGTTGCACATGGATAGTCTCTGATGCGTCGTGCTGTGCCACCAACCTGGAGGTGTGGGTATCTTTGACGAATATTGATACTCCCCCTCCTTTTGTGGTTCGGTCCAAGTTTTGGGGCCGAAAAGCATGGTATGAGGTATAACCTGGTAGTGCTGGGGTGCTCTCGGGAGACTTGAACCAGGTTTCTGTTACTGCACAGATATTGATGTTCTCCATGCTAAGGAGAGTTTCAAGTGCGTGCATCTTGAGGTTTAGACTTCTGGCGTTGAGTAGCATTACTCTTAGTTTCTTATCCCTTTTGATACATATGGAGGTGGGTTTGTCTTTTGAGCCTTGCCTAAAAAAGGCAGTATGGGGGTAGCAAGAGCCTTTGCCAATATCCGAAAGCCCAGGGGTGACAGGTGCAAGCCGTCCCTAGCGAAGCATCATGGTTTGTCGAGCATGTCATCCCAGGCTGACAGGCATTGGATCCCCTTTGAATGACACCAATACTTAAGTATTAGAAAGACAAAACGTCAGAACAGCGAACGTGCTTGGATCGACCCAAAATGATCAAACCTGCTAAACCTCAAATGGCCACATGCTGGGCCAACACAAAAAAAAATGAAATCTTAACACAAAATATAAAGGGGGGTTTCGCCCCCAACATCCCCCAATATGGGGGGCTGTGCCCCCTACACACTCTACTTAAAATATACCAACTCTGAGATCACACCACAGTGGAGGAAATGGCAAAGCCCCGACAATGGCCCAGCAATTATTTTTCCCCCTGGGGAAAAAAATCGCTGTTGTGGCCATTTGCGGTTTAGCTGCTTCGATCATTTTGGGTAGACCTAAGTGGGTTCGCTGTTTTGACATTTCGTCTTTCTAATATAGACCCTGCTTGGAGCCTAGTAGCCTACTAGAGGAGCATGGCTTTATAATATTTACTAAGGCTGGGCAGCAATGTGGTTTATATATACTTTTGTGAACTACCGCCAGTAGGGAGTAAAACAAGCAAAGAGATGGTGTGGTCCAGTAACACTATCGCAGAGCAGTGTTGAGATTGGTTCTGTGGTTGTCGGCAAATGTTGGTATTTGATTATAGCATTGTATTTGATTATAACATTGTTTTATTCCAGTGTAAAGTAAAACGGGGGGGGGGTGAAAATTGGGGCTGCGTATAGGTAGTAAGTGAGTTTTGTTTTGGCACTTTTCAGTTAAGTAGTCCTACTTCTGCAGAGAAGGCCATGTTTTTGATGGGTTCTTTTTGTAGCTTGCCCTAAGTGGAGTTGCATTTCCTAGTAACTTTGTGCACTAGTTTAATCCTTGCATTATTGGCTGAGACAACAGTAAAAAGCAGATTTTTTTTTGTCATTGTTCTTAATATGAAGAGTATTATTTTAACAGTAGAAGCGAGCCTTTTAGCCATGATTCAGTGGAGGAGAAAGAGTTCTGGTATATTCTTTTTTTTTTTTTTAAAACAAGTTTATTGTTTTAACATATAAGAGAAATATCATAACAATTTTATACAAATAATTAAAAATAGGTATTATTATAATATTCAACAAAACAACTAAAGTATTTACAAAGACATCCACTACAATCAGATCAATTAATTAAACTAAAATACTGTGCTATTGAAATTAGAATTTTTTTAACAAATTTTGTAAATTATCCCATACAATAAAATGTGATGTTTTTCTAGTTGTTCTCATTCTAATTGTGCTTATTTCCATATGACACATTATATTCATAACATTTTTAAATTCATTGAACGAAGGAGGTGTATCTGAAATCCAATTTCTAGTTATTATTTTCCTAGCCACTGCTAGGATAGACCATAACAAGGGAAACACATTGAGGTACCGGTGTGTTGAATAATATAAGAGACTTAGAAATAATGAAATTATCTGTAAAAAGAGCCTGCAAAAATTCATTAATTGACTTCCAGTATTCTTTCAACTTCATACAGTCATAAAACATATGAGCCCAGTCAGCATTAATTTCTACATTACATCTCTTAGATTATCTTTATTATTAATTTTATTCATCATCAAAGGTGTATAAAAAGATCTATATAAAAATTTCCATGTATAAAGTCTCCAGACAATGGAAGATGTAGTTCTATAAGCAGATTCCAATATATATTGTTTATCTTGTTGAGTTGGTGGGTCCCCATTAATAGAGGTGAAATAATTCCAGTATGAATCTACATTGTAAAAAGTTTCTTGTCTGATAATTTTATGTATATATGAAAGTTTACCTTTATCAGAAACTTTATGCTGTAAATTTTATTATCAAGTAATCAATCAGTTTTGGAATAGATTCTTTAACTGTTCTAGACATTAGTACTATTCTATCAATGAGATGTTGTCTAAAGATCTGAACCTCTAACCAGCAAGTTTCTCTTAGATCAAATTCTTGTTTTAAGAAATCTAGATTTTTAACTTTATTATCAGATATCAGCTGATCTCGGTACTTTAGATTATTATCTATAGCTAAATGAGCTCCTTCAGAAGTAGATGACATAAGCATACCCTGAGTATAAATTATAGGGAATACAATAAAATTCCATTCCCTATACTTAGGGTGCATGAATATAAAGTTACGATAAATAATAATAATATTTAATGGGTAACAGACCATATGTTTAGGTGTAATAGGTGAAGTACAAAATTCCTTTAGCAACCACAACATGGAGTTATTTATAATCATATTTTTATGTGTTAAGGAGATTTTCATGAAGTGCATACTAATTGGCTCCCAATAATCTTTCCATTTTGCGACATATGACCGATCTATTAATAAAGTAATAACTTTTATAATAGAAGAGATAATATATAAATTAAAGTCTGGAAAAGAAATACCCCCTTGAGACCAGCTATTAGTATGTTTCTTTAATGCAATCCTAGGTCTATTAGGTGCCCATAAGAAATTTAACATTAGTGTATTCAGTTTCTTGATAGTTATTTTTGTAGGTGAAAGTATTATTGATTGTATTAAGTATAAAATTGTTAAATAAATTTGTTAGAATCGGACTGTAAAAATCATTGAGTTATTCAAAAACAATGTCAATCAATAACAAACAATAATGCAGGAGAACTCAAGTATCTTAAAGCTCTAATGTACATTAGGAGGCAAAAAACCATACACAAAGTTGTATAGAATTTTGACTGGTTTATTCATACAGTGTTTGCCATTTTATATCATTTACAATCAGCTTTTGCCCACCTCACTCACGTGGTCAGTGACAGGGTCTTTACATCATAGTAACTTAGTAAAAAGTGCTGACATTGTGTTTTCAAAGTCTTTTCCCATGAGAATGTTACAGCCTTGCAAACACCTGGTCAGTCACGATGACCTCCTGAGGATGTAGCCAATTCAAGGCTCTTCAGATTAGTTGAATACAATAGATGTATGTCTTTTTAATGCCTCTCTTTGTCTTTCTGGTTCCCCAGCTGCACTATCAGAGATAGTGCGACAAGGCTACTCTCCTGGTGGAGGCAGGAAAGAGGATACACATGCTTGAACAGATTTATTATTTTCTAACTTTGCAAAATAATCTTTACTTGAAAGACATGAGCCAGGCTGTGTTTGCAAGCTGCCAAGGTCAAATTTCTGATTACACTGCAGCTTGTGCTTCAAGCAATAATATGCAGGTTTATTTCTACTATTATTCTAGTAAGACAGAATTAAATGCATTACATAAACTTTGTTCTCTATTATGGATTTAAGTACATTTATTCCTAACTAAAGCACACATTTCTCTATATATTTGATCACACAACTTATATATGTTTGAATGTTTAAATACACATCTTCCTAAGCAGCACACATTGTAAATATATTTTTCTAGGCAGCATGTATGTAAATATATTTTCTAAGCAGCATGTATAGATTTTTCTAACATTCTCCCTCCTGTTAATGCATTTAATGCTATTTGAAACATAAACAGTGTTATTTCATTTCTTAGCCTTTTCCTTTCAAGGACTCTCAGCTAAGTAAGTCATTGGTTTTATATTTCAGATAGACTTTCACTTGGTATCAACAAATTCAATTCCATATCTTGGTACATAGTTTCAGTCACTGATACATCAACTAAGTCTTTAACTAATTTTTTCACAGGGTATCCCAGCAGACACATGCTCCAATTATGAGCAGTACCACACAAATTGCAATCAGAATGTTCAATAGGATGGAACCCCACCCCCCCAAACAGATTCTGGAAAAAGTCCGTCAGTGGCTTTGGGCCTGGTTTAGTCATTGCTGATACTTGCTGAATTACCTCTAGGTGGTCATTGATTTCATGTTGGTTGTCTGGAATGTACGCACAGCATTTTTCTTCGTGTACCACCTCTTGCCGCTAGGGTGAAGTAAAGAGCCATTCGATTTTGTAGCACAACAGTTTTTATTGCATTCAGTTCATTAGTCACCAATTCTAGGGTGGAAAAAGTTGCATTGCTCATGACTTTTTGACAGCTTTCTCAGCTCCCAGATCGATTTGACTGCTCCATAGGCTGGTGGTATTCCTGCCCTGGATATAACACTGTTGCCCAAGTTCATATGAGTCAATTTACTTTTGTCTTTCACTGAATTATGGCCTTTTCAACCAGCTTCGATTTTACCAACTGGATTCACAGGTTTTTTTTTTTTTTTTTTTTCACTGGACCTTCAGATTCTCGAGCTGTTTTCCTTACGTTTCGTATTTTACCCAAAGGTAATTCTGCAGTATGTCTTATTGCTGAAACCAGATAACCCAAAACAACTGCGGACCAATTCTCAGGTAACCATTTATATGCCTTTTTCCCACAAATAAAATCATTACTTTGGTACTGATACGTGTTATCCCTGCATGAAACATTTTTCTATTCTTAATAGACAATTGCTTAGTTAAGACTGGATTGTCACATACTGCATTTAATGTAGTTTTCATGGAACTCAGATATGAATCATGGTTAGTATTACAAACAGTACCCCCACTTTTGACTTTAATGTAACATTTATAAGACATTGTTATATTACCATTACTCCAGCCCACCTGGAGGGTATTACTTTGTAGAGACATACAACTCCTTTTTGTGTGAACAGGTATAAATAAAGCAATTTTGTCCTGTGATCTCACAGTTTCTGTATAAAAAACTTTCCAAAGTCTTATTTTATCCCCAGAGGGACAGAGGACGTTAAAGTCTATTATATTTTGTTGGTATAGCTGTACAAACTCAGCAATTTGAAATGTGCATAGTTTCTGTATACACTTGCTTCATGGCCAGGTACGTGTTAAAATTTGGATGCCAGTCTATAAACAGTTCATCACGTCTTCTCACTTTCACTTGTGTGGTTGAGTGCAGGAAAAACCACAATAAGAGAAAAATTGTCACACTTATAGTTAACAAATACATAGTTAAAATAATTATGCAATAGTTCTTGGGTTGCTCTGCTTTTTGTCTTCTTTACTCTTGGCCATTTTGCCCTTGTGTATCAGTCACAAAGTTTTATTCAGCTGAAAGTTCTTTTGTCTGAAAAAGAGTTAAACTGCAAAACAGATTTATTCATAACAGTTTCTTTATTTAATTAGCTAGTGAACTGTCAGCCTCCAGCCCTGCAGGCATGAGAGCTTTTACTGAGGCACATAATATGCCCTTCCAAATACTACTTTAAAGGGGATCAAACCCTTTACATTTGTTACTATTTTTATGCTCAGCAATGCTAGAGGTAAACAGCAAATCCAATTCTTCTGAGTCTTACTCATCAACTTTCTTAACTTGTTTTTTTTTTTTTAAAATTCCATTGTACCTCTCCACCAGTCCTGCTGACTGTGGGTGGTAAGCACAGTGATTCCTTAAGGAAAAGCTTCTACCCATTTTGAAAACATATCTATGATCACTAAACAGTATTTCTTTCCTTCACATTTATTCAACTCTATGAAGTCCATACAAATAGTATGGAATGGATATGGTGGTGTAGGGAAACTCCTTGCTTGTTTTAAATGCTCCTTGTGCATGGTGCTTGTTACAAGTATGACAAGCTGCACAAAATTTTATTGTATAATTTATGTATCCATATGTTTGGAATATTTTATTTACTAACTGTACCATCCCCTGTTGAGACATGGCTCTGCCCATGGCTCAACAAAGCTGCATCTCTAAATAAATTAGGGTAATATTGTTTTTTCCTTTGGAAATGTACAGTCCATTCTTAAAATTGCACCTTGTTTTACCCAGTTTTGTTTTTCTGCTCTTGTAGTAAGCATTTCCATTGTTTTTAACATGTCTAAATCTAAAATCTCAAAGGGCTGTAATTTTTCATTAAAAAAAATAAAGTTCCTGAGTCTGAGGCTGCTTGCTTTGCAGCTGCATCAGCTCGTGCATTACCTTTGAAATCTTATCCTGTTGTTTTGTATGAGCTACACATTTACAAATAGCTACTTTGGTAGGCAACTGAATAGATTCTAATAGCTCCAAAATAAATTGCGCATGATTAATAGGTTTTTTACTGGATGTAATCATCCCTCTATTTTCTTTATTATTGTGCAAACACATGCACTGTAGAAAAAGCATACTGATTATCAGTATATATGTTTACTTTTGCCTTTTACTAAAATACATGCTTCTGTCAAAATTACCAGTTCTGCTGCTTGAGCATACAAGTTGTGTGGCAAAGTTTGTGCTTCTAAATTTTTAGTGTCTGTAACTACTGCATACCCACCAGATTTTTCCCTGTAGGACCCCTTCTGCATGAGCCATTCACGTAATATGTCACCTCAGCATTATTCAAGGGCATATCTGTAAGATCTTGTCTAGGTAAAGCTAACTGTTTATATGAGGTTGACTCAGCAGTATGGTCATACATGAAAGATGTCTAGCAGGAGAAAGGTATGCAACTTTTTCTTGTGGCAGAATTATTGCAACTGCATGAGGCATTCTCAATGTGAGAGGGTGGAATAACACCATTGAGGCTGAAGCCTGTACTGCCATTGCTGCTGCAACTACTAATATATAATCAGGTGATTTAGAATGTTTTGGTAACTTGGAGGGGTATATCAAAGTCCGTGACGCTCCTGAGTCACACAGGAATTTGACCTTTCTTCCCTCCACCAGAAGTGTTACTTCTGGTTTTGTATTTGCTAGGTAGAGCTCCAGGCTCAACAATGCTAAATCTAAAATTTTATTTTCATTTTTATTCTCTACATCTGTTTGTACTTCCTCTATTCCCTCTACTATATTCACATTTTCTTTTTGTTTATTAACCTTTCCTGATGATTTTTGGTTATTATCACTATCATATAGTCAGTCCACATCTCCTTTATCTTTTGTCATTGCTTTCTTATTTTGTTTATAGTCCCTAGCTAGATGCCCTTTTTACCTGACTGTAATACAAATACTTCAGCTCCGTCTTCAGCAGTGAAGACTTGTGCCCTTTTTTTTTCTTTTTACTATTAAAGTGTCTTTCAGTACGTCTAGCATACTCAAGTAAGGCTTGCAGCCTGCTTGTTCAGTGATTTATCATATGCCTTGTAATAAAACTACTAACAGAGGCAATGCAACCTTTTAAAATGTATATATATATATTTTTTTTTTAATTGTTATTTTAAGCATTTTAATAATCTAGCATAATATCCATCTACTGTCTCATTTCCCTGTTGTATGCATTAATTAATGCAAGTCCAGTCTGCTCTAAGTTTTCATTTTTCAGAGATTCTGTCTGTTAGACCTTTCACTCTGTTGTCTAAAATGTTTCAGAATTTTTAAGCTTCTGTTTTTCTTTTGCCTGGCCCTGCATCAGATTAAAGCTTGTTTAAGGAGTTTAACTAGTGAAAGTTTATCTAGTTTACTATCAAATTTATAGTTGTTAACACATTTTGCAAAATATCTCACATTATTTGCTTACTGTAATTGCATATGCTTCACATTATCCGTTAGGCGGATCTCGTGATCTCTTAGTGCACTGATTTCCCATGTCTTAAAAGACTGTTACGTAACCCTTCTCTTGTACCACGTGGTATCTTATTTCCCCATATCCACAGTAGTGTCTAGAATGACTGTTTACTTTGCTTTGTTATTCCCTGATCTATGACTCAAGATACAATACTGACTCTCTCTCCCTGCTATCACAAACCTTAGCAATAGCACAGTGTAACCTGGTCCCTGATCTAAAACAAAGACAAAGAGGGAAATTCTTCTTACCTGAGCCTCCTGCTCTTATTGTTTCTCCTTGGGGCCCAGTCTTCCGCTTTTCAGCCACAGATCAGAAAGTGGACAGCCTCTTTACACACAACAATTCAGTCGGAGGTCTTTTCACTTTAAGAAGAACCATTCTTTTCGGCAGCTTCTCCTGCGCAGATTTATTAGCACTTATGCACTCTGTGACCTGCAGCTTACCAAGGGAATTCCGCACGATTAGGACCAAAATGTTAAATAAATTTGTTAGAATCGGACTGTAAAAATCATTGAGTTATTCAAAAACAATGTCAATCAATAACAAACAATAATGCAGGAGAACTCAAGTATCTTAAAGCTCTAATGTACATTAGGAGGCAAAAAACCATACACAAAGTTGTATAGAATTTTGACTGGTTTATTCATACAGTGTTTGCCATTTTATATCATTTACAATCAGCTTTTGCCCACCTCACTGACGTGGTCAGTGACAGGGTCTTTACATCATAGTAACTTAGTAAAAGTGCTGACATTGTGTTTTTCAAAGAAGTCTTTTCCCATGAGAATGTTACAGCCTTGCAAACACCTGGTCAGTCACGATGACCTCCTGAGGATGTAGCCAATTCAAGGCTCTTCAGATTAGTTCGAATACAATAGATGTATGTCTTTTTTAATGCCTCTCTTTGTCTTTTTGGTTCCCCAGCTCGCACTATCAGAGATAGTGCACAAGGCTACCTCCTGGTGGAGGCAGGAAAGAGGATACACATGCGAACAGATTTATTATTTTCTAACTTTGCAAAATAATCTTTACTTGAAAGACATGAGCCAGGCTGTGTTTGCAAGCTGCCAAGGTCAAATTTCTGATTACACTGCAGCTTGTGCTTCAAGCAATAATATGCAGGTTTATTTCTACTATTATTCTAGTAAGACAGAATTAAATGCATTACATAAACTTTGTTCTCTATTATGGATTTAAGTACATTTATTCCTAACTAAAGCACACATTTCTCTATATATTTGATCACACAACTTATATATGTTTGAATGTTTAAATACACATCTTCCTAAGCAGCACACATTGTAAATATATTTTTCTAGGCAGCATGTATGTAAATATATTTTCTAAGCAGCATGTATAGATTTTTCTAACAAAAATCTTGGGGAATATTATCATTTTAATAATTGTAAGTCTCTCCTCCATAGTAAAAAACATATTATTCCAGGTATTAAAAAGATTTTGTATATTAAGAAAACAGGTATTATAGTTATTATATATAATAGATTTAATATCTTTAGATAGTATTATACCTAAATAAGTTATCTGACCTGAGTTGGGTACATATTTAGTAAAATCACTAATGAGAGTTTTTTTCGTGTATATATAGGTAGTATTTTAGTTTTTTCTTCATTGAATATTAAACCAGAAATACTTTTAAAATTCATCATTTTATCAAATAAAGACTGCATAGAAGAATTAGATCCTGCTGATGTAATTAGAACATCATCTGCAAAAAGTTGAATTTTTTGATGTTGTATTTTCTTCTATTTCAAAACCCTCTATGTCAGTACTGTTTCTAATCAAATTAGCCCAAGGCTCCATTACTAAAGTGAATAATAGTGGAGAAAGTGGACATCCTTGCTTTGTACCTTTAAGAATGGGTATTTTTGTGAAACCTATGTTCCTACCTTAATATAAGCCAGTTCCTTTGTATAAATGCTCAATTAAATTTACAAATGCATCAGAGAATTTGTGCACTTCAGTAAGGTAAACAGATAGTCCCAACTTACTGAATCAAATGCTGAACCTATATCAAGACTAATAAGTGTTAAATCTTTCTTTTTCCTATTTGCAAAATCAATTAATGTTAAAGTTCTTCTTATATTATCAGAAGTATTTCTATTTACAATGAAGCCCGTCTGATCTATGTGTATAATGCGGGATAATTGTCTTCAATCTATCAGCAAAAATACTCATAAACATTTTATAATCAACATTAAGTAATGAGATGGGTCGATATGAAGAACATCTAGTTGGATCTTTATTAGGTTTTAAAATTGGTGAAATAAATGTATATTGCCAAGATGGGGGTTATTAACTCAGTTTGGGCCAGAATAAAACCTTATGTATTAATGAATATGTAGTTTTAGAAAGGATTTTATATATCTCTGGTATAATACCATCATTACCCGGTGCTTTGTTTGATTTAAGCTTATTTATTTGTGTAATAACTTCTGTATATGAAATACTCTTGTCCAATAGTTTAATCTGTTGTTTATTAAGCTTTTTATTCATGTTTGTGGTTATAAACTCCTTTATTTTATCTTTAGGTTCCATGTTAATGTTGTTATGGTTAATCTTGTGAAAGTGATTTCTAAATTCATCCAGTATTAGAGAAAAGATTTCTTTGATATGGTTTTGTTTATTCAATCTTTTTGTTTTATTTTTAAGTCTATGTAAGTATTTGGGGCTTATTGAATAAGACAAAAACTTGTATTTCTCAAAAGTTATTTTAACTTTATGAGTTAAAATTTCTTTGTATTTCTCATTTAGTTTGTTTATTTCTTCAATAACTTTCTTGTCCATAATATTTTCTTTATTATTATGTTTATAAGAGTCTAGTTTACTTTGAATATCTAACAATTCCTTATCACAAGATTTCCTTTTGTTATTATACCATCTGATACTTTGTCCATATAGATATGTTTTTAAGGCATCCCAAACATAGACAATGGAGACTTCAGGAGTATTATTTATGTCTAGAAAATGTTGTACTTCTGAAAGTATATATTCTTTATAGTCTTTTAGCTGAGTTAAGTATGCTGGTATCCTTTTGATCTGAACATTATGAGTATTTTTATCATGAATTCAAAACAATTGAGTTATGATCAGATATAGGACATGAAATGATTTTGGAATTAATTAAATCTGTTACCATCTGGTTAGAAATAAAGACCCTATCTATTTTTGAATAAGTTTTGTATCTGTTAGAAAAAAAGGTGTATGGTAATGATTTTGACTCTCTCTGATTATTAATATCATTCAAATGATAAGAATTAGCAAAATCATTTAAATGTTTTGCATTAGATGTAATTCTTCTTTTCTTTATAGTGGTAGTATCACTTTCATGTAGTATACAATTAAAATCACCAGCTAAAATAATATCCCCTATAGACAATGATATGATCTTATCAATATGATGTTGGTATCCAGTATACATTAATTAAAGTGTAAGTCTTCCCATTAATTTGTATTGTAACCATACAAAACATTCCTTTGTCATCCTGATAAGACTTAATGGTTTTAGGAATGGGCATACTTTTATTCCATAAAATAGCCACTCCTCTTTTTTTCTGAGTGTGCTCTGAACTAACCAATACTGCATACTTATTAGTGGCTAGTTTATCAATATCTTTTTTCAAGAGATGGGTTTCTTGCAGGAAGACTAGATTGGCCTTGTGTAGATTAATGTATCTTATTAGGCTTGCCCTTTTACACGGATTATTCAATCCATTAATGTTTAAAGAAATTCCTTTTAAAGATGTCATTTGGCATTTTTAAAACTCAAGAATCTTATGATCGAAATAACAAATAACAAGATAAATAATGTTACATCTCCTCTTTAGGTGTACCTTTAAATATAGCTGTATTTATTAAATCTCTTATGGGATTTTGTATAGGATTCAATTTTGTTTGTAGTGACAATGAGTGTACAAAATATATTGTGGATGTCAAAACTATATACATATAACAATGAACAAGTGAAAATAATGTAAGGATTAAACCTTGCATCCCGCCTGGAGTTGAAAACTCCAACTTAGAGCAGTATTTACTACTCAAGTTAACCCCTACCCTAAGCAGCAGTACCTCAGCTACCACCTTATCAATTTAATACTAGTTATATTTAACTGAGGTTAACAGTTTTCAATTCAATTATCTATCAAGACAAAACTACACATTTGGTAAAACAGCATCATATAAACTAAAATAAACTTTTTTTTTTTTTTAAAACTGTTCATACTATTATATAGATCTATGTAATATATAACACTTGAATTCTAATAGCATTCAAATAATCTTAATGTTAGAAATCAAGAGGAGAGAAAATTATGTTCTAACATTCATTTAAATCAAAAACTTTGGCTAATATGATTCAGACATTACATGCATTAAGATGCATCTATTTTCTGTCATGTGAATTCTATCAACAGCTTCCAAAAAAATCTTGAATTGTTTGTATATGAGCATTTACTTAAACTCATTATTGTCAATAAAGTAAAATATTGTATTCATAAAATTATTATAAATCATATTGCATAGTTATGCAGATTCTCAGAAACACCTGCGTTATTACCTAAAAAAAAAAAAAAAAAAAAAAAAGCCATCACACACACATACATATACACACACATACATATACACACACATACATATACACACACACACACACACACACACACACACACACACACATACATATACACATACATATATATACATAGATACACACACACACACACACACACATATATATATATATATATATATATATATATATATATATATATATATATATCTGATCTCACTGAGTTGTGTGTTAGTAGAGCACTATCCTACTTGCTGTCCCTAGAATAAATCTGTCTGCTTTGTACAAAATAATGCACAGCAAACACATATTAGTAACCAGTTTTCTACAATCATGCTAACCTACTGCTTTAAAATATATCACATGACATTTCTTCCAGAATAGAGTTATAAGATTATTTATGTTTGTCAATCAGATGAATTAAATGAGTTATAGTAAAGTATATGTTTGGAACACAAATTTTTAACACAGATTATTATGCTGCTGTTAAGTAGATTTTCAAAAACATTTAAATAAATGTTTCATTTTCTATGCCTTCTAAAATAAGACATTTACTTGCTACAAGAAACTACATCATCCAAACTCATCATAACTGACATATTTTATGAATAGAGTATTTTTCCTGAATCTGTGGTGTGTCAGTGTGATAACCTTGTCAATGTTTATACTAACTGCTTTCAGTTTCTCTGTGAAAATTCTGTGAGTGAAGCTTCTGAGGAAACTCATGGACACTATGCATGAGACAGCCCACATCCCAGATTGTCTCCCTTAACATTTTGGCGGGAAACTTATTAAAAACTAGTGACAAACATTCATTTAGCAGTGTAAATGCATCTAAACATGACAGAACCTCCACAATGTATTCCACAGATCATCACAGCCTCTATGCAAGTGAAATTAAACTCAAAATTACCAACAAGCAATAAAACTCAGCATTCTTCTCCCAACTCAATTTTCATACAAATCCTATTATTCACTGTGCCCACACAGTCTAAAGCATTTCTATATATTAATAAAGAAAAGAAAAGAGAGTAGAAAATAAAAGGGAGTGAGGCAGAAATAAAAAATGTAAGAGAAAGCTGTAAGAAGTATATACAATGGAATGTTACTTACTGTTTATATTAATAGAGTTAAAAATAAAACATATTATTTACTCTTATTTAGTTCTGATTATTATTAGTTAAAGCACGACAGATTATTTACAAACAAGCATAAGCAGTATAATCAAGAAAGTATAATTAGAAATAGCATTTGAAGAACTTATAAACTTTTACAAGAAATAAATATGTTATTATTCTATTAATGATATTTTCATTACTGTTCTCTCCCTGCCCTCACCCACCCTTTAGCCACTACATAATCTAAATAGAATGTCATTGTTTAAACAAAGAAAATAATAAAAGAAGAAGGAAAAAAAAGGTAAAGATAAAAAATGTATCAAATTACTAACCTTACTTTTTCAGAAAGAAAAACAAATCGAGTCACAGCCTGCCATTAAATCCTCAGGCATTTTGACTGGTTATGAAACAAAACATTTCTTTGCACATAGAGAATAACTTTGATTAAATCTTTTCCAAAATATTTGTGGCTTTCTGGAAATGCAGGAGCTATATTCAAAAGATTAATAATGAACTAAAATGATGAGAGAAAAAAAACATATAACAAATCATTTGTTTTTAGTCTCTTCTTCTTCTCTGAAGTCTTCCAGGAAGCTTCAGTTGCCAATCTCTTTAATGAAGAACTAGCCCATTCCATTTCTTCTGTTTTATCCAAAATCCTTTTTCTTTGACAAACAGTAAAGCAGAGTCTAAATCATCAAGACCTTAGGACCATCAGGAAGGAAGATTTTAAGCTTGGCAGGAAACAGAAGGTATGTTTTAAACTGTGCTTTTTAAGCTCCCTTATTAGTGGCAGAAAAACTTTTCTTTAGCAATTACCATGGAAGAATAGTCATTGTCAAAAGCACAGTTGTCTCATTAAACTTAACAGGAGCTTTAGCCCAAGCAGATTTAAGAACCATCTCTTTATCAAAGATGATAGAAATCTAACTGTAACTGATCTAGGATAGTTTTTGTTAGAGTTAGTATTAGCTATAGATCTATGTGCTCTTCGATACCAAAAGAGAATGCTTCTGGTAAATCTAAAGTTTTAGGGAGCCATGTTGTTAAAAAGAAGTAATATTGTTACCTTCAATATTTTCTGGCAGTCCAAAAATCCTAATGTTATTGCGCCTAGATCTATTTTCCAGGTCATCCAGCTTTGTTTGTAAATGTGTATTTTGTTTCAGCAGAAACTCAATGTTGATTTCCTGTTCTTGTATTTTATTTTCCATGTCATTCACAGCTTCTTCTATGCCTGTCATCTGGATCTTCTGTTGTTGCAGGTCCATATGTAACAAGTCTATTTGTTTTGTAGTTTTTTCTATGAAAGTGTCTATTTTAGTATCCATTTTATCCATCTTAGCAGTAAGTTGCTGGACTATAATTATCAGAGACTGAAGTTCTTTCTTGATGCTGGAGTCTTGAGAATTTGTCTTACTGGAATTCATTTCAGACTGATAAACTGACAGGAAAATTTCCAAAGTAATTTCTGACAGGAATATTATTAAGATTTCCTTTCTTTTTTAGATATAGTTCAAGAACTATATAAAACAAACATATTTAGAAAGAAAATTACTTCAAGAATTAATTTTTTAAGTAATTAATTCCTGTCAATGTAATGAAATTGGTGGAGCTGAAGAAATCTGCTGCTATCCTGTGTTCATCCTTGGCCACGCCCCCCGTTCTGGTATATTCTTGAAGTTCAAATAAACTATAAGCATATCAGATGAGTGTGGAATCTTCTGTGTATTGAATAACAGTAACCCGCTTAGTGTAAATTATTTATAAATATTTTGAACAGTACAGGGCCTAGAATAGAGCCTTGCAGAAATTGCGTCAGTAAATTGCCTGGAATGTACTAGGCAGACTGCTATGAAACCAACATTCATTAACTTAGGAAATGCATAAGTTTAAATCTTCTGTTCTTGCTGCTCCTTCATCTTTTGCTTTAGTCTCATCAGTACATTCGGATACCACACCTGCCCAAGAACAAGATAACAAATAGCTAAAGATGCACATGGCAAGTATGGAACCCAGGTTTACTGAAGTGTTTGGGTGGGTTCAGTGTTCAACTCCGTTAACCTACTTTCAGGAAGTCCACTTAGTTACTATACCAGCTACAGTCAACAGACAACTTTGAAAAGGAGATAACCCACCTCTACAATTAGACGTTCTTATGTTGGACACCAAGTTTGTGTTCTGGAAATTTTGTTGGTACCTCATGTGAACCTTAGTACATTCTTAAGTGATGTCTGCAGGTTTTGATAAGAGTTGCAAATCGTGCAGGGATTCCCAGTTTGTGGTAGGTGGTGGTGTCTATAGGCTTTT
The DNA here is from genome assembly GCF_019279795.1 of Protopterus annectens. Classification (NCBI taxonomy): domain Eukaryota; kingdom Metazoa; phylum Chordata; order Ceratodontiformes; family Protopteridae; genus Protopterus; species Protopterus annectens. Next base: position 122,134,995 of record NC_056746.1, on the reverse strand, counting down.
GTAGGATTGCTGTAAGGAAAGTAGCTGGGCTAGATAATTGGACAAGGAAGAAAACTGTTTTGGGAGCAAATTAAAGATCCCAGTGGCTGAGAGTGTAATATAACAAAAACAAAATTCAACCATAGAGATGACTTGTAGATAGAGAGTATATGTATATCTCTGTATATGCACGTGTGTGTGTGTGTGTGTGTGTGTGTGTGTGTGTGTAGTATGTTCCAATGCTGAGATCACTCTACCTCTGAGAAAAGAGAATGTTCTGAGAAATGACCATCTCAGGCTTGGTATATTCAAGTTTTTTGCCATTCAGTCTTCATATTTCGAGACTTGCTAATTGAGGTCCTGACATTTCAAATAGTTACCTAGACGAACACTAGATCCCATACTGTATTCATACTTTGTTGTTTTTTTTTCCAATTACTTTATTAAATGTTTGAATTGATGTTACATTTTTTGAATTGGCAACAACTTGGTGCTTTTCTTAGTATGACTGTGTTGCAGTTGTTTTATTGAGAGTGTCCGTATGTATTTGAGTGTCTGTATTTAATGTGTTTATTTTTGATTGGCACTGTTGTAGCTGTTCTCTGCATGGATTTATTTTGTTTTGTGTTTAATACTAATGCAAATGTATTTTTGCTTTTGGTCATTAAAGCTTTGCATACCAATAAAAACAATGAAATGTTAAATACTAATCGCAAGGAAGGTTGTGCAAAAAAAAAAAAAAAAACTCTGAAAAAAGGTCATCCAAGAGGTGCCAGTTGACACACAAGACGTAAGAAGATGATTATTTTTGGTGTGCAGGGAAATGAAGATCCTTGGAGCAATTTTGGATCTCGGTGGCAAACACTTTCATCACCAAAAGTAGTAGCTTTTTGAGTGATCATGGTGCAGTCCATCTGGTTGGGTCCCTGTTTGCCAATATAGTAATGTTGGAATGGGACTGCCGGTACATCACTGGTTGTTCCTATCAGGCCTACTGTAGGCTGTATCAGCGTTGTTTGGATGATATCTTTAGTGTTTGGAAGGGGAAGGAGTCGCAGATTGGTGGTTTCATTGAGTACATCAACAACCTCCTTTTTATCCTGTACTAGCAGTTCCAATGACACCACCCTCCCTTATTTGAATGTTCTCCAACAAAGACAACAGTAATTATCGCTGTCCAAGATATATACAGAAACAACCTACTTGAATACTTTACTTCATTTTTCTGTCAACCATTTTTTCAGAAAAAAAAAAAACGCTGTTGTGAAGGGGCAGTTGGTACACGCAGCAAGTGTGACAACCCTGCATCACCAATTTGAGGGGGAATGTGACACTAGGAAAAGTGTGTCTCTTAATAGGTGGCGTCCAGAATCCCTAATTGATGAAATGGTGCAGGAGGTCATGACTAGGGCATTTTTTACCACTCCTTAATGACACGACAGTGGCACATGACTTTTTGGAGCAGGAACCTGAAGTTGCCCCCCCTTATCCACCTCCCTCATTATCACATACAGTTTGGATAGTCCTAACATTAAAGCCAACCTTAACAAAAACTGGATACTGATGATGGATGATATGGTAATGAGGGGAAAAGCACCTACCATAGTTTTTAGAAAAGGGTGTACCCTGAAAAATATATTTGAAGCTGGATAATTTACCAAGAGAACTACTATGGGTATGTTCCAAAGTTGTAGATGTTCTTTCTATAAATATATAACTACGGGACACAGATTCTTGATTTAATGGCAAATGCTTCAGGATGTCTGACAGTGGATTGTGAGAGTAAAGCAACAGTGTATGCAGCACTTTGCAGCAATGTGGAGGCTATTATATTGGCAAAACTGAAAGGAAATTTCAGAAGTGGATATATGAGCATTTATATGAGATGTAGACAGGCAAAGTCACCAATGCACTTTAAACATGTTTTAGACTATCCTGGCCATACAAACTTGGAACCGGTTAGGATGGACCCTAGAAGGGGGTCCATGGAAAGTTAGGTTGGAGATGAGAGAAATTTACTGGCAGATCTATTGGAATGCTTGTTGCTGGCCAGTAGACAGGACGTTATGGACAAGCCAGCACAGTATCCCCGTTGAAACTCAAAGCATTAAAAAGTTGATTTGTTTAATAATATATATCGGCTCTTTTTAGGAGATATTTGTTTATTTGTATTTACGTTGCTTATTTGTCTCACTATGTGGAACAATTTAATAGTAAGAGATGTCTTAAAAGTTTTTAAATTGAACACTTTTTCTGGGCGGGGTGTCGCTTCAGGAATGAAATGATGATTGGCCATTGTGTACCGCATGACTTTCTTTTAGTGTTTTAAAAAGAATCCTAATTTTATTTGGGATATCTTATGAAGTTTTAACAATGTCAAACCGAAAGTGCTTAGATTTTTGTTTTTAATTGGGATTCATTTAATAATGAGTTGGATTAACGTTCGGTGCCTGGATTTCCTTTTCTATTTCCGTTCACATTTCCTCTGGTGCCAACAGTTTTGGAATTTGCCTTTCAGGTTTTTTTTTTTTTTTGACACTGGTGTGTTCAGCTTCTGCATTTCACGTATGAGCAGTTCTAATGCATGCATCTAAATTGGGCATCCCTTGCTCCAAGTGCATCCTGTCCCATTTCAGGGTCTGTATCAGGATGTCCTTGGTAAACCACAGTCCTCCTGACTTACAAGTTTTCCAGCTGGTACTTTCAGCAAAAAGCCGACATACACTCCCTTGCTTTCTCCGTTATGGTGTCGCCTCCTAACTTCCTTTACTAAGTAGTGTACTGAATCTTCTGAAATGGAGCCCCCAAGAGGGTCAAGATGTGCTTTTTTTCAATTCAAGCATATTTAACCTGATTTGAATCTTTCGATAGAAGCCCTCAGTGATAAAGGGTCCATATCTCCTTCCCCAACAAACTCCACTTTGTCAAATTTTTCCAAAGTGTACAAAAGAGTAGAGGGCTGGTTTACTAAAACTATATTTCCTTAATCCAGAGGTGGCTACAGAAGACCTTTATTGCCCTCCAGACCCTGCTGATGGTCCATTCTTTGCTGGATATTAACAAAGATGCCAGCAGTACTGTATGGCAGAATGCCATACACTAGAAGGCAGTCCTAATTTTTTTTGGGGGAGGGGGGGTTCTCATTATGGCAGAGATACCTAAACATGACTTCACCATTTCAGTAGCTTTCTGGTATGGGCCTTCCAGTGTGCAGAGCATAGCCCTGCTGCCATCCTCCTAAAAGGAATCATAGGCCTTGGACAGTTTTGGGAAGCATATCACTGCAGCCACCACCTTGTTTTCTGCAGCTTTTAATTATTATATTCTCATGCACTTGCAGAAGGATATTGTAATGAATTGTAGTGACTGTAGAAGAGTTGTCCGAGGGTTCCTTGAAAGAGACGACTAGGAGGCTTCATTTTAGAGAGAGAGATGGACAAAGTCGAGGACAGTGCATTCTACTATAAACAAATAATAAGTAAGCCATCTAAAAATTGGGTCTATGTTAAATCATCGAACGCTTAAAAAAAAGTGAACGATGATTTATCGATCCCATTTAAGCGAAAGCTTACAATCTGGAATGCTTAGAACAGCAATTTTTTTTTCCCAAGGGGAAAAAAATCGCTGTTCCACAAAAAAAAAAAAAAAAAAATTAAAACATTACATAAAGTGGGGGGCTTTGCCCCCCCCCCCACTTAAATATACCAACTCTGAGATCGCACTACAGTCACAAAAATGGTAAAGTAACAGAAGCGGCCAAGCAATTTCTTTCCCAAGGAAAGAATTTGCTTATATGCTGTTTCGCTATTTTGCCTTTTCGTGCTTTCAAGTTCAATCAAGACGTATTCGAAAGAATGCATCCTCGATCATTTAATAGGAGCCCCTAAAATTTTGCAGAATTGTAAGAATCAGAGGATCTTAGTCTGAAAGAGGAAACTAGATAAACAAATTACAAAGAAACAATGGGAATAAATTTCTAGGGCTCCTAAATGTGTGACAGAGCCAAGACAGTTTGGAATATTTGCTTGGAAATGTTTGCTTGGGTACTTTTGCACCTAGAATATATGTCAGAAGGTCTTCCCAGAAATGGAGAGTATGTATGAGAGATGTAAAGCAGAAGTGAGAAGTAACGCTGGAGCATACCTTTGGGACTGTACAAGGGTGATTGATTTTACAGATTCCTCATGGAATGCTTTGACACAAAGGTTGAGGGGAAAATTGCAATAATTAAAGAGTTGATATTTTTGAGCTGGAGTTAAGATTAGAGATGTCAAAACATAGAAAGGCCTTATGAAGTCTGTTCTTTTTTTTTTTTTTTTTTCAGCCAAAAAGCATGGCAGGAAAATGAATACAAAAGGTTATAGCAGCTAAGGAAGATGCATTGAATGTTGTAGTAAAAGAAACAACAGTCTGTCAGATCTGCAGAAGAAAAAGTAAGTAAATTGCATACAAATAAAAGATAGGTTTGGGATCAATATATATAAAATTATTTAGGAGGTTTAGTAATGTATAGGAATTGAACAATACTAAGATATGATGGCAGGAATTGATTAGTGTGATGATATGATGGGAGTAAAACTGATGAAGGAAAATGTGTAATATATGAAAATGGTAAATAGAAATTCTCTAAAACTTTAGTATTAATGTGTGTGAACTCCTGCTGCAACCCAAAAATATGGTAAACAACTTTGTTTGGAAAAAAATGAAGGAAACTGATCAGAGCCTAATGGCTGTAGGTGTTTTACAGTCTTCCCAGCATTATTTTCCAGAACACAGAGGTCCCGGTTTCAGTTGTAGATCCAGAGTGGTCCACAGCTGCAGTGGCAGGAGGGTGCTGTAAGCAGGCAGCTACACCAAACTGCCCCCAGAAAGGTCATAGGCCTGAATTCCTGGTAGCCACCAGGAGGCTGCTTCAGTCTTGGGGCAGTTGTTCTTAGGGCAGATCACAACTGTCTTAACTTGTTTCTTTGACTGTCTTCCATGGGAGGCAGTCAGTCAGACTGTCCCTTTTTGTCCCAGCATGATTGTAAATCTTCAGAGACATGAGACGGGGATATTTTTATCAGGGATTACTTATGTTTCTTCTTCAGCCCTAACCAGAGACCATTGTTACTCTAGCCAGGAGTTCCAGCTTATCAAAAGTCCATGGCAACAAAAGAGCCATATGAAAGGTCTCGCCAGTCTATAAAAGCCTCGAGTATTATGTGTGAAAGGTCTCACCTGTCCATAAAGTCCTTGAGTATTGTGTGAAAGGTCTCGCCTGTCCATAAAAAACAAGACGTTTAGGCCCATTTTAGATCTCAGTGGCCTAAATGCATTCATACCCACTGAAGCGTTTCGAATGGTTACAGTGTAATCCACCTTTACATGTTTGTCTAAAAGAGAACAGATGTTCTCTTTGGTGCTCCGAGAGGCATGCAAAGATTAACAAAGACTCAAGGAAGTTTCTGTATTGCCCGGGATCGCCCAGTAATTACCAATTTCAGATGTTTCCATTTGGAGTTGTCACTGCATCCAGGCAGTTTACCAGATATATGTCTGTACTAGTAGCCCATTCCAGCTGCTAGGATTTTTTCTGTATTTGTACATCTGCTACGTTCTTCTCCAACAGGATGCTCCTCTTCACAGCGTCAGGTTTTGAATGAATACACTCTGGGAATAAAGAAAATATTGACTGTCAGAGAGGCATATTCCTTATGAAGGAGTGAAGTTCCAGAATCTTTCATGCATAAATGATAACTACAGAAAACCATTCTGTCCCTGTAGAAACTTCAGCTTGGCTGAATTGACCTACTGTAATAGAAACCAAGTACGTTTTTCAAAGGCAAAACACACACAAGACTGCCACCAGAACATTAGAACTCACTTGTCCTGCACAAAACCGACCCAGAATAAGAAGCAAAACACCAGCACTTTGAGATGGCTGTAGAATCCAGTATAAAAATCTTTATTCGACACAAGTGCTTTTGTGGGTCATCCCACTTCTTCAGATGTCAAAGGCAAAGCTGAGACCACATGGGGAAATGGTGGGGTAAAGTAAAAATCTTCTCATAAGGTTTTAAACATTTTAAGGGAGTCCCGGAATGCCTGTTGTCCTCCATTAAGGAAGTTGGAGACTGCTGCCCAATGAATTTGTTCATTTCCCCTCCCTGTTTGTTAGCCATCAGCCCTACTCCAAAGACTGTCAAACTCATTCATTCTCACTGTATGTGAACATCCCAATGTTTGGTGGTAGGAGTGTGAGCTGACAGGAATGGGGGCCATCATCCATTGAACACTGAAGGTTTCACAGTCCCCATACACTATACTTCCATGATAAGGGTTCTGCTTTTAAAGGGAGTTGAGGAGTCCTTATCTTGGGGTTCTGCCTACATCCCCCCTCAAATGAGGGCACCTGGTTCTGAGTGTGGACCTAATTCCTTGATAAATGTTAATCCTGCATGGTGTATGAGGGATTTTTGCTAGTCTAATCCCAGTCAGTGGCAACATGATATCCTTGATCATGACCATGCATGACATCCTGTGGCTGTTGTGCAAATATACAACTTCTTGGTTCTGGATGATTTGGCCCTTCTGGCTGCTGTGACGCATGCCTTTGTTGGGTACTAGTCATATAGCAGAGTGGCTGGCTGCTACCCGTCCATGCAGGATGATTAAACTGGTGTCAGCCATTCACTTCCACCCTCCTCTGCTGAGACATCGACTTGATCCCATTTCACCTGGGTCAGTCTGGTCTTTAAACATGTGTACATGGAGCCCACACACAGTGAATGTTGATGGCAGAATAACTTAATCCACAAGCATAAAGGGAAAAGACACTTTAGGATCAAATCTGAAATAATATAGAACCATAGTAGGCTTATGTAAGTGAAGCAGTTGCAACTTTAGAGAGGAAAAAGCAAACCTGTTTAGTTATGTAGCCCTTCCTGATAGATGAAGTCTGAGTAGCCTTCAAAATATTTATTGCATTAGTGGGTAGGTTAGGTGCTGTGGTAATTGGTAAAACAAGGCTGTTATGCTGAGGGTGTAGAGAGACTGTTAGTGGGCCTCTAAATGTGTGACAGAAGGCTAAGTCAGTAAAGGCTTAAGGCTGGACAGATAGAACAGTTCAGAAGGGTTCGCATCAGTTACCAATATTGCTAGTATGGGGTATAGACAATACTGCAGACAGACTCCTGTCAGACTGTAACAGTGAAACACAGGATGAGAATAATTAGAGAAAAACATGAGAGAACATTTGACTAGAGCTGTGGAAGAGCATTTATAGGCAGATTATGGAGATAAGGCAAGATGTTGCTGTGATGGGTGTTTGTCTATCTGAGATAAAAAGAGAATTATCATCAATCCATCTTATTTTCTTTCTGGCATTAAGACTAATAACTTCTTTGAAAATAAATCTTCTGAGAAGGATAGAGAATTATCATTGAGACAGTTGTCCAGAGGATTGTTGTCTGTCTGGTAAGCTGACTGTGCCACAACCGTGAAAACTTCCCAGTGGAATGTGGCTTCTCTGCACAGTGAACAGAAACTAGAACTTATCTGCCATTTTGTCTATCTGGATCAACAGATGGCCTTAAGGGAGAAAGAGGCAGAACTTTGCAAACTAACCCATACTGCTCTTGTATCCATTATGCTTGGTGAAATGATACTGGCCGTCTTGTAGGTTCCATGGGCACTGACCTAAATGATTTGTAGTCTATACACACACACACACACACACACACACACCTCATTACATGCATTTGTAGAGACCATTGCTTCTTGGTTGGGAAGATAGAGTTGGGAACCCCTAAAAGTTAGTGGGGCTATCTCTGCTAAGAAAGATCAACAAGATGAGGCTAGTATATGGCTCTAGTTTTCCAGGCATTCTTTTGGCCACTGGATTTCACTGTTGCAGAATGTACACTGTTGCAGAATGTACATTTTCAAACAGACAAAGGGTGCCATCATTAGAAGCTGCCAGTCACTTCAGAAATGTCCTCAATGGTCCATTCTGAAACCCGAGGACTAGAAATGCACTGCCTTTCAAGACATTGAAGGAGAGAAAATGTCCTCATCTGTGTGGCTTTCAGGCAGCAGTCTCTTGGGTATACTGGGGTGAGCTGTAATTGGTAACTGGTTGTAAATCTCGGGTACTCTTCCAAGTACCTTCCATATCATGAAGGTCCAAAAAGACATCTAGTCACGTCTGGAAATGAGGATGGATTGAAGATTGACCTTACAAAACTTCTGCTTTGTAAAAGATGGGTTGAGACAACTGACATCTGTGGTTTATTTCACGTTCGCAGTTTTCTTTAGAGCCAAAGAGAATTGAGGAGTACTTGTCTCATTGGTCTAGCAAGTTGCTGAATTCTTTTGTGTAGCAAGCACTGTCTGTGCTACCCAGCTACACTGACTCAAGGAGCTGGGAGTCTGGAATATATGACTGGTATGAGAAGGGGAAACAGCTGCACAGTGCAACCTTGTTTATCCTAACTGCAAGTGAGAGTGAAGAATGCCAGCTGGTGCAGCCCAGTCCTGTGGTGACCGTATGACTTGGGAGATGTTTTGGAAGGGAGTCATTACGACTGCTGCCATCTGCAAAAAAAGAAAGTGGAGTGAGCCTGAGTTTGCCAAATTGTACAGTTCTGCTTTTGGTCACCAATGGTCTTTTGGCCCTGCAGCTGTTTGCTTTTATGGACATTACTGGGCTTTGTATCCGTTTGCTACTAGAATTTGTTTTCGACATTTACATTTGTTACTGTCTGCAGCCAGAATAGAGAGTCTTGTAAGAAAGAGAGAGAGAGATGGTTATCCTAAGCTCTCCTGTTAGTGTATCTTGCTTCCAGAATGTTGTCTTAAGGACAAGGTTATGGTTAGTACCCCCACATAACATAAATTGTCAAATGCATTTATTAAACACACACATTTACTTTTTTGACTTTGTATGTATTACTCTGGTATTTGTTAGTGAGAGCTTAATGCATTTTGGGAATGTGCAGTAATAAATAACATTGCTTCTGTTTCTTTATTAATATGTTTGGTATGGGAAATGCATTAAATGCAAGCTGAAATAAGTAGGCATAGTTTCTTCAAAGGTAGTGTTTCACTTTAAAACACAATGTTCGTAGAGGCAGTGTTTGTGTTTTATATTTTCTAACTAGATAGAGGCTTACTTTTAATTCTAGTGATTTTATTTGCAATGGTGAAGGACTGACATTGAAACTGAATGTTTTATAAATATTTAAGTTCATCTTTTGTGTCCATGAATGAGCTTATTGGGTATTTCCAAAATCGTTGTTGCCAAGTATATTACAAGTTTTATACGGTTTATTTTGAAATAACTCAGACTTTTAACTTGCACTGGTAGTGTTTAACTATGGGAGCTTGATGACCTATGTTCAGTTAACTGCTTGGGGATTTGATGACAAAGGCAGGTAAGAAGGGGGCATGACTGTTCCAGAGAAGAAGGGCAGCATTTGCAGAGAGGATGGGCATGCCTATTTTAGGGAGGGAGGGAATGTGCTTCCCAGATCTGGCTGAACTCTGGTAGAGACTGAAGCTCCTAGAGAGACGGACCTTAGACTGGACATGTGGGAGGGCTGTGAAATGGATTGGTTTGAGGACCAAAGGTGAGCATGCCCACAGACCATTCCTCATTACCTACCCAGCTATGCACCAGAGTGATGTCAACACAGTGGGGTAAGCAATTGGGCTAGGGACTGTTGACCGGCCACCACATTCATGATGAGTGCTTTGTTCCATTTCTGTCAAGATAATCCCTTGTTTCACTGATGTTAAAAATGCAAAATTTAAAGCAGACTCCTTGACAAGTGGGAAGCCCCACTTAGTGTTGGGGTCATGTCAAGGATAACCTGATAAGGTTTGTACGGACACAGTAACCAGCAAAGCAGCCAGAAGGCTAAGCAGAGCAAAAGAGTTAAGAACTTTAAAGTTTGCTATTTTTAGCTAAATATTTTAATGTGCACTCTTGTGAATATTAACATACCTGTTATTAATTTGATATGTTGTTTCATAAACAGGTTGGCTGAGTGGAAGTGAATGTCCCTTTCAAAGGAAGTCCTTTGTAGAGGAGAGAAGTCGTCATCAGCAAGCATACGAGATGTAAAAGTATTTCAAAGCAGAATACCTGCAGCCACTTTGCACATGCTTATCAAATAAGCTGTTTAGTCTTCTGTTTTAAGTACTTAAGTTATTTACTCAGTTGTAGTGTAATATTCTGTACTGTCTGCTACCATACACTGTGTTCAAGTATACTTCAGTACTTTCATTTGTAAGGTCTTAAGACTGAGTAATTTTATCTTTGCATAAACAAGGTGATCAGGGTTCAGCTGTTTACCAGTTTATTTTCTAAACATGTTGTAGGCTAATGTTAGTGAGTCACTTAATACTGCCAAAACTATAGCTTTGGCATATTACTGTTAGCTGAATAAGGTAGTCCCCTCCCCCACTAAGCCACTTTCATTTAACTTCGGCAGCTGTCTGGCAGTGGGTTGTTGGTAGGTCTGTCTTGTGTTAAGTGGGATAGTGCACTGTGATTTCTTCAGTCAGGTGAGCATAAAACTGTCTAAGCTTAACAGAGGAGCCATAATTATTTACAGCTTTGGAAATGCATCTGCTGTCCCCCACTGCCATGGGTTTGTGGGATAGATTCATGGGTTCATAGATAGTTACTAGGCTTGCAGTCCTGGAGACTATTAAGGAGCCTAGCCCAAATTCTCAATTGCCCCAAAGTGCTATCTGGTTAAATGACTTGCTCAGGGTCACACTGTAGGCAAATGAGTGCTGAGGGAATACGTCCCTGGCCCACGGGAAGTAGCCAGAGAACAGTTCACAGCATTAATCCCCTGCCCTGTCTGCCTGAGCGCAATCCAGATAGCCTGTGTTTGAGTACCTGTTATGGTGGGAATGGGCCTAGAAGGATGGGAGTTAGCAGATGCTGCTGGCTGCCCCATTTTGGGGGAGAAGAGAGATTATTCTGATACCTCACTTAGGTGATACATTGTGGGAGCATTGAGTGTTGTACCTATGGAGCATGAGCCTGCAGTGCACATGCTATCAAGTTGTGCAGACCACTTAGCATCGTGTGTGTGTGTGTGTGTGTGTGTGTGTGTGTGTGTGTGTGTGTGGTGTGTATGTGTGTACATAAACACTCGAGCTCCATAACATTGCCTAATCTAAGGTGAGAGAGTCCAGGATGGGGAAAGAGTCCTAGCAGTAGTCTGCTGCACAGGACCTAGTGACTGGTCTGCTCTCTGCCATCCAACGCTTGCTACTGAAAAACAAATGAGCCAATTGGGGTTCTTTGGCAGGAGTGAATGGGACCTTAGTGCTGTCGCCAAGCTCACAGATACCCAGGTTTCACTCTCTGCATATCAAATGGATCTACTGGGTACTGGTAATGGAGCCATGTGACATCGCCCTGTGGAGAAGACAAAGGGGAAGGAAATGCATTATCTGTGGAAACCCATAGTTTTTCCATTGTCATTGCCTGGCAGTTGCTGAAAAAAGTTTAGATGAGTTAATAGTCTAGTTGTAGGCTGCCTTAATTCTGTACTTGCTCATTTCACATTATCAGTGTTATTGCATGCATGCAGAAAGCACGATTTCTGGGAAAGTTTAAAACCGTATTTGAGAACAATAACTGTATTGAGTTGTCATGCTGTAAAATGTTTGCACACGTTTACCACAATGAAATTTTTTATTTATGTTTGGGAAGATTCTTCACATCATTTAAGTGTTTTAAAGGAACTACATTTTCTGATTTGTAATGTATAGTCCAAGTAATATGCCAAAAATTGCCAATAGTTACTTAAGGCTGGAAGGATTTAATATATATAATGCTTCTTGGATTATCACTAATTTAAATGTAGTGCCGTCAAAACAGTATTATCTCTGGGATTATTAAATGGTTAACAAAATGAATTTCAAATTCAAGAATATCAAAGCAATAAATACGTAATGTTTCACTTTTAATAAAAAGTTGGCATAGGCATCAGCCCCCTTTTCCCCATTTTGTACATGGGGTCAGATGTCGCATCACTAAAATATGATTTGCTTTTCACAAAGTAACCTAGCACTTTTCTGTAGAACTGGAGAATTTAGAACAGCATGTGCAGGATAAAAGAGTTCCAGAAAAATAAATCAATCAACCATGTTTTTCAAACATTAGGTATAACTTGGAGAGAAGGGGAACAATAGCACAACATTGTGTTTTCATTCCTCAAAATGTTAAGACTGTATGCCTCCTTAGAAGGCAGAGCCTGCTTTGTGCCTTTTATTATTTTATTTTCATTTGAAGTTTCTCTTTGTCTACTTTCATGTAACAAAATGGTTATTCCACATACCGTAATGGTACTAAAATGGTTTGAGGTGTGTTGGGGTATTTGATAATATACTGTATATAATGGAATTATTAAAATATCTAATTTGTAAATCTGCTGTTCCCTGTACTTGTGTTATAACTCAGGATTGCAGTGCTTTTGTGTTGTTTTGGCTAGGAAGAGGACCTCTTAAGAAGAGTGAAGTATTAGCCACGTTTTTAGCCTAAGTCTGAGCTGCGTATTGGTAATTATAAACATTTAAAAGAATTGTAGTTGTTGTGAAATGTATACAGTACTTGCTGTGGGGCCATCTCATTGCCACAGAGGTAGAAATTCCATCCTCCTTGCCAGTGATCCAGGGGTTATCAGCCCACCTGTTAGTGAGTAAGTTTGAGCATCTGATGCTCCATCCGTTTTATCCCAGAAAACCCTGTCTTGCCAGCATACTTTACCAATTCTATAACTGTCTGCCAAGCAATGTAAGGGCCACTTGTCTATGGGTTGTAGCTGCATGAGGAAGCCCAAGGATAGAAGCTTGAGGAAGGGCCTTGAAGCATGTCAAGAGTACTTGGTGGCTGGAAGGAGACAGAGATGCTGTAAAGAACATGTAAACAGATTTATCTTCAAACTGTTTAACTTTTCTCAAGAAGTTGTCAGGAAATGTTACTGGCATCATTTCATGTAAATGGTTTGATTAGGCTTCTGAAAGATAAAGAAGCAGTTGTATTTTAAATTTTAATGAAACAATCTTTATATCACGACATGCAAGATGATAACATATGTGTTGTACAGAAACACGTGAATTTTAGGTTTCAAAGAGCAGCAGCATTGTTTATTCATGGTTTTGATAGTTTTTATTTTTGCTACCATGCAATAAGTGAAAGCTACACTTTTTGTTTCAGCGGACTGGTTTGAAAGTTTTCATTTTGTCAATCTCAAAAGGACATTGTGGTCTGTCCCTAGCTTCAAATGAAAAACAGTTTACTGCATCAAAGTATTTGTATGAACTTCTGTTCTCTTGGAGAAGAGAAATGGAGCCTTGATTATGACCCACTTCCAAGTTTAATTGGTGTCTGTGGCTTTGGAAGAGAGAGGTAATTGGGCTGTCAGCTCACCTGTTCAGGAGTGGTAGGTATACATATATATACATATACACATACATATACATAGATACATACACTTTGCTGAATCAAAGGTGGAGGCGTGGAATATGCTCATGTCTAGATAGATGTGGTTCTTAAAGCAGCATGGGAAAAAGCCCCCTTGAAAATTTGGACAGCACTACATATGATTTTGCAATGATTTAATAAAAACTATTGAATTAAGGGAAATGCTGACGAGTAGTGAAATTACTCAAACAAAATGGAATTAAATGTCAGATAATTTTTCCTGTAAAAGTAAGAATTCACTTGCCTGGAATCAGATTATTCAAAGCATAGAAAAAGCAGTCTCCTTTGTAGAAAAAAAAATGTAATAACCACTACAGAAGAGACAGACTGGTCTTCACCCACCCTGAACAGATCCTTACAAACAACTTCATGGACTGATACAAAAAAAAAAACAAAACAAAACTGAACTAACCACAAATTCTACTTCAAAATCCCTGAAGACCTCACAACTAAAGTGAACTTAGTAACCTCAACTGGTATGCATTAGTAATATCTGTAACTGCATTCTACAAAGAAAATAAAATGATGAAAACTGTATAAACATCTACCTAACAGGAAAGTATCAAACAAACTATTAAGATTCAGATAACTGCACTCAGTCTAATAACTCCTACATTTATTTTACTGCCACAATGTTTGTCTCCAACATGTGCATTATACACGTAAAGCTATAGCAGAAATGTGTATTAATTGTTCTAATGTTTAAATTTAACAGTTTTATAGGGTAAAAGAAAAGTCATTGGGCAAGATTCACGAAGGCTTGCACGGAGTCTAAGAGTAGTGTAAGACTCCATGCAGCCTTTGCGATCCAGGAACAGCCCTAAATTCCGTGTAAGAGACCAGCTAAAACGTCTCTTACACGGAGTGGGCGTGGATATGCTTATCACCTCACTTGCAGCCCAAAGGCATGCAAATAAGGTAGATTAGCGATCCACGAAGCCCAAAGCAGTCCGTGTAAGAGCCATTTTAGCTGCAGAAATGTACTCAGTTGACAACTGAGTACGTTTCTGCAAAACCAATGGAGCCATGTCAGCTCCAAATAAAGGGTGCATATGTGTCAGGCAGCATGCCAATGGCCAAATATGTGGCCATTGGCAAGGTACCCCGATGCAAATATGAAAAATATTTTTTTTTTCAGCGATCAGCGCAGCCCCGAGCAAACGGGCTGCGCTGTATAAAACATAAAAATGAAGGTTATAAACCCACAAATGTGGGTTTTATACAATACATGGATTTACAATGCAGGGACCAGCAGACCAAAAACAACATGGCCACCATTTAGTGGTTGCTAAGGGGGGAAGCTGAGTCTAAGACATGTAACTAAGCATTAGTAGGCAATCTGATGTAAATGAGTGTTAGGATACTGAATTCCACTATCACATAGCAAATGAGCACATTCTGAGTAGTGCAAGAGATACATAAGGGGGAGGAATAGAGTAGGAGATAGGTGACATCACAGGGGAGAATGGCAGAAAGAAATGCAGTTCATTGGAGGTCAGTGTTACATGACAGATGTCAGACACATATCATGGAAAGCGGAGTGCCACAACATAAGCATGGGAAAGTCAAGCAATGGAAGGTGTACACTGTTGCTTACACCAAAGTTTCTTACTGGGCGTGCATGCGCACGTGTGCGCGCCATGAAGCGTGAGTAGGGCAGTGTGCACGTTTGTAAGGCAGACTGAGCATGTGGGAGCCTGTTGGCAGACTTGTAACACTGTTTGCGCTGGTGTGCGTGCATTTTAACCCGAATAAGCAGATTCTGAACCATGTAAGCATGTGTGTGCGCGCATGTAAGCCACTGTGAGCATGTTTCTGCTGGTATGCACATTGCTCCTCCCTGAGGAAACTGAGAGGAAAAAGGAAGCAACAGAATTAGTAGGAAGCTAGCAGGGAATACTGCTGGAGCTAGCAGGTGAAAATTATAAGCAGGCAATTACACAGGCAGAATAGTAGCTCAGCCAAGCACTTAAAACTCTGCAAACAGTAGTGCAGGATGTTTCTCTGAAGAGACACTGAAAGACAGGAGTAAGCTATTAGAAGTGAAAACTGAAAAAGCTGAACTCAGAGCAGAAATGCTAGGGGCTGCCATAGCTGTCATAAGGAGACATAGGCTACTTGCTGAGGGTGGTGGCAATGCAGATGGTGCCAGACAACCCACAGTGAGGAGACGGAGAAGAGTGTACAGGCCCAGGGTCACCTACCATGGGTTACATGAGCTGGAGATAGAGTGCTATAGAGTGGACAGAGACCTCCTGCAGCAAATTGTCGAGCTGTGCAGGCCACGCCTCACACACACAACCAACAGAGGGGAACCCATCCCAGTGGAAACCAAGGTATGTGTTGGCATAAGAATACTAGCAACAGGTACCTTCCAGAGACCAACTGGTGATATAATGGGGATATCACAGGCATCAGCCTCCAGGGTACTGCACCAGTTCCTGGATGCCATGTCAGCACATGTTGGTGATCATGTATATTTCCCCAATGCCCGTGAGGTATTGGCCAGCAATATGCGTCTCTTCCAGCAAATGGCGGAATACCCTGAGGTAGTGGGTGCAATAGACTGCACGCACATACGCATCAAAGCACCAGCCGGTGACCGGGGTAGGGCCTACATTAACCGCAAGGGCTTCCTTCCCCTCCATCAACTGCCAGGTCGTGTGTGATGTCCAGGGCATAATAATGAATGTGTGTGCTGGCTGCCCTGGGAGCTACCATGATTCCCATATCTGGCATTTGATGCAGCTGTACCAGACATTTGCCAGTGAGGACATCCCACATGGACACCTAGTGGGGGATGCAGGTTATGCACTGGAGCCGTGGCTGATGACACCCATCAGAAACGCACACACACCTGAACAGGAATGCCATAATGAGGCACACGCACAAACACGTAATGTAATAGAGCATGTGTTTGGGCTGCTCAAGTCACGGTTCCGGTGTCTGGACACATCTGGTGGAGCCTTGCAGTACTCACCAACTACATGTACCTAAATTGTCATGGTATGTGCTATGCTACATAATATGATCTTGCGAAAACAGCTGCAGCAGGACCAGCATATGGCCGGGCCAAACAGCCCCCCACCATTGCCAAGGCCATCACAGGCACAGCGTGACTCGGAGGAGGAACAACCTGAGCCTGCCCCAGTAGGCAGAAGGAGGTGTGCCCAGTATGCCCTGGCCTTGGCAAAGAGGCAACTCATAGCACATACACTGGCTCAGTAGGAGCCCTGGGAATGATACCCCTCTCTGACTCCCTCATATAATAACAGGGATGCCTAAAATGACATAACCTGCTCTCAAACATGTGCAGGGGGTGTAGTATGTGCATCCAACAGAGGCAGCCCTGCAGCACCACCTGAGGCATGAATGCCATGTGTTAAGCAATGTAACACCATGTAGTATATGCACACTTGATGACCCTGACTAACATCCTACCCTCACCAAGCATGATGCCACAATATGATGATGAGATTATCAGTTGCAATAATTGGCTGAAGTATTGCAGTTAGTCAAAGGGGATCCAATGTGTGCCAGCCTGGGATGACATGCTGAGCATGACATGATGCTCCACCTGCTAGGGGGGGCGTGCACCTATCAGTCCAGGCCTTATGGATACTGGCAAAGGCTGTTGTTACCCACAGCGTGCCCTGAATAGGTAAGGCTCAAAACACAAACCCACCTCCATAGGTATCA
Source organism: Protopterus annectens (assembly GCF_019279795.1). Lineage (NCBI taxonomy): Eukaryota > Metazoa > Chordata > Ceratodontiformes > Protopteridae > Protopterus > Protopterus annectens. The sequence goes on along the minus strand of NC_056746.1, from coordinate 122,117,825 downwards.
CAAGGGATAAGAACCTAGATGTAATGCTACCCAATGCCAGAAGTCTAAACAGCAAGATGCATGCAGTCTAAACTCCCCCAGTATGGAGAATGTTGATATCTGTCCTGTAACAGAAAATTGGGTCAAGGCTCACAACAGCACCCTAACACTACCAGGTTACACCTCATACTGTGCTGTACAGCCTCAAAACATGGAACAAGCTACAAAAGGAGGGTGACTAGCAATAATTGTCAAGGATAACCACACCCCCATGTTGGTACCACAACAAGAAGCAGCATGGACTAGCCATGGTCAAGTAACAGTGGCTAAAACTGCCTCCCAGTTTATAGCCTGCTACAGACTACCGTCCTAACACCAGGAACTGCACCTGGCCTATGTTGGAATACATGAATATATCAAGCCCTCCAAACCACATTATATTGGGTGACTGAAAATACCCAGACATAGACTGGGAGCATTATACTAGCTCCAACACTGTAGGACAAAAGTTCCTAGAATCCATAAACCAAAATGCCCAGGAACAACATACCACTCCCACAAGAGGGGTAAGCATACTGGATGTGATAATCAGCAACATGGGTACTGAATGGCAAGATGAGAAGTGTATCCCTCACTGGTAAGACCAGACCATAGAGTAATCACACTGGATATACACATCCTAACTACAGTCCCTGGCCAGAAAACCACAGTGAAAAACATGTGTAAAGGAAAAGTTGCACTCCTCCAAACTGATGTGGAATCCATTAAAGGCCCTGTGCAGGTGCAAAATACGGGCCACACCTCAGAACCTGTTATACAGGCATACCATGAACACTGCCAGGAATGCTTGGATTATGCAATCCCAAATAAAAACAAGACACAATGCCATACACGCAGGCATCTGGCATGGTGGACCCAGCCATTACCAAACCATGCAAGAGAATGAGGAAGCTACTACATGATAGAGCAAACATAAAAAGGGAAGTAATCACTGATCAGTAGTATGGCAATAAAATATGTCCACACATACAATCCACTAAGGCCAGCTACAACAAGTTGAATCTGTGAATCTTGAGGCAATGTTACACCGGCCCCAAGTACACAGACAACCCTCAACTCCCCCCAAGAAATACAAATATATGTGAGAGATGCAACCATTTATCCAAACCAGAGGCTGAGCTCCCTCAACTCAGTACTGTCAAAACTAGTCAGGAGGAGAAGGTAACCACACACACCACAAACCCAGTCCCACATAGACCTATCACAACTGCAAACCAAAGACATAAACACAGAAAAACATTCCCGGAGGCCCTAATTACAAACACACCACACCAACAGAGGCCTCCAAAGCAGACACCCAAGCAACCACAGCCTCCAAACATAGCACATGCAACACATAGTACACAAAGCTGGTGTGCCAAACAGTCACAGGCCAGAAGGAGAAACAACATGCCTGATACAGTTGTAATAGGCGACTCCATAGTCAGACACACTGCTGTCCCACTCACCAGACTGAACAAGGGAAAGGGTACAGTAAGCTGCCTGTAGGCTGCTACAATGTGCCATATAACACAAGTACGCAGGTCACCCCAAAGCAAGTAGAAATATGATGCATTGTCCATGCTGGCGTGAATGACCTGAGATGTACCTCCCCAGACTACATGAAAAGAGACATAGATGGGCTCTGATTATGTAGTCCAGGCCGGTATGACACTGACCGTTTGCAGCATCCTACCCTCACCAAGAATGATGCCACAGTACAAACACAGAATGATCAGCTTTAACAAGTGGCACAATTACTGGTGTCATTCCAAGGGGATCCAATGTCTGTCTGCTTGGGATGTCATGCTTGAGAAGCCACGCTGCTGTTCCAGGGATGACTTGCACCTGTTACCCCTGGGCGTCTGGATATTGGATAAGGCTTTTGCCACCTCCATAGAGCCTTTCATAGTCAAGGCTGAAAAGACTAACCCACCACCCTAGAAAACATAAGTGGAAAGAAACATAAGGGTAATGCTGACCAATGCCAGACGTGTAAACCTCAATATGCATGCTCCTGAGGCCCTCCCCAGTATGGAGAACATTGATGTCCGTGCAGTGACAGAAACCTGCTGCAAGCCTCCTGACAGCACACCAGCACTACCAGGTTATACCTCATATCATGCATTATGGCCCCAAAACCTAAAAGGAGGGGGAGTATCCATATTCAGCACAGACACCCATACATCCAGGTAACTGACAATGCACGAAGCATCGGAGACCACCCATGTACAACTAACCGTAGGAAAACTGCTGTACAGACTGTAGCATGCTACAGACCACACTCTCACACACAGGAACCCCACCCAGCCGTCCTGAAGACACTGGACAGTATGAATGTCCCACCAAATACCAAACAAGGTACTCACAAATTACCACACAGGTGGTAAACCATTATGTATGGAAGGAGTAATCAGGGACCTAGGGACACAAGTGGACAGTAACCTGTTATGTGACACTCATTGCCAACGTGGCTAGGAAGACTGTCTATATTGGACACCGTATCATGAAAGGATTCACATCTACGTCAACAGAGGTCATTGTGCTCTTATCAGACCCATAATCTAGTACAATGCCTCATTTGGGATGTACCTTACCTGACACCTGCAGCAGTTAGAAAGACCTCAAAGGTACCTCACCAAGAGGATAAAGGGTCTCAAATATATGTCATATGCTGCCTGGCTGCAGACACCCCAGCTGAATGCAGTCACATACTGCCTACACAGAGGCATTGTATGCCTGTTGTACAAGGCCATGTCCAACACAGGAGTAATGGACATGCTCCACCCCAGAAAACCCAAAGCCATCAGAGCTGTGAGAGTGAGAGATGTCAACCTCAACACATAATGAAATAGGATGTGCTGGAGGGACAGATACATAACCCAGAGGCTCCCTACACCCTAGAACAGAATCCCACTCCATGTTAGGCAGAGCCCCTCACTGACACTCTTCAACAGGAATCTTGCCAAGTGGATGGATGATTGTAGATGTACACTGGGGGTCTTCACTGTGTCATGTCCAGACAGAGGCACAGTAAAGTAAATCATAAATGGCCATAATATTCACATAGCAAGGGGTGGCGAAAGCCACACACACTCTGGCTAGGCTTATAAATGCCCTAGGATGGATAGCCTAGTATGAACCTATGAAGATACAAATTGTACAGGACACTAAGGATAATCAGAAGGCTTTCTTAACTGATGATAGGAACCTTGTTGGAAATTCACAGATATGCTCTGAATCACTGAAATATTACAAACAACATACCAAACACACACACATATTGCTAACATCCAACCTGACAGGTGCAGTGCAACCCCGCCCCCCCCAGAATGCAAAATATATATCCCAGCAGACTGCTGGCCCCCTGACATTGCAGATGCTGAGGTAACAGCCAGCATCTACAAAGCAAAACACACAGCAGCAATGGTATGAGATGGTGTCCTTGGCTGAGTCCAACATTGACTCCAAGAAGAATAGAATGCCAAATCACACTACTGCTCAATGTCAGCCTTACCACAGGATATGTACCCAAAGAGCAGTGTGCAACAACAGTGGTCCTTCTCGACAAAGGTTTTGCCTGAATGGATACTGCAAACTACCACCCCAGAATCCTGACAAGCTTGGTCTGCACAGCTATGGAAAGGATCAGCATGTACCACAGACAAAAAGACATTGGGGACCTACTGACACCGGACCCTACCCAGTGTAGCTTTCTTAAGTGCAGATCCTACCCCTTAAACATGTTTGACTCATTTGAAACAGTCATTAAGATCATTGATGAGGGCAATGTGGTCCACACAGCATAGCTGGACCTTGCAAAGGCTTCCGCACAATACCCCACGTGTTCATTATAGATAAGCTCACCAGTTTAAATATAAACCCCTATGTCAGTAGAGGGGTTGCAAGCCAGACCAAGGACAGAACTGACATGGTCAGACATGCTGCAGCCATGTCAGACTACAAACCAGATATAACTGGCATCCCACAAGGCTTGGTCCTGGGACCTCCCTCGTTTGGTATATATGTCCTATAGGTACAGGCCAACATGGAAGGACTGTGTCTGAACATGTTTGCAGAGGACTACAAACTGGCCACCATATCTGACCCTCCAGCTGACACAAGCATCCCACAAAAGGGCCACATAGAAACAGACAACTGGTGCCATAGCCATGTTAGCAAGCTAATTGCAGAAAAGTGTATAGTCAACCCCTGTGGATATACAGTAAGTGCCCACCAATTACCACATAGGTATTAACCCATTAAGTAATTAACATGGAATGAGAGACCTGGGGACACAAGTTGATAGATATTCTGCATTGGACAAGCATGTGGCTGTAGTGGTTACAGAAACATACCATATACCCACCTAATCATGAAGGTTGTCAGATCTAGATAACGGGAGGTCATTGTGGCTATGCAGTCATCCTTCATCAGCGTTACAATTGACTACAATAGCCCCTGTGGGATGTACCTCAGCAGACACCTCCATCAACTGTAAAGTCCCCAAAAGTACCTCACCAGGGGTATCAAAGAGCTTGAACAGATGCCATGTGTTGCCTGATTAAACAAACTGCAGCTCCACACACTGCCATACTGCCCACCCAGAGGCAAGCTGTGCCTGATGTATAAAGCCATGTCCAAGCTGGAATCAATGAACATGCTGCACCTTGTACAATCTGAATGGCAGTGAGCTATGCACATGAGAGACCTGAATCCCAGCACTGACATACATAGGACAAGCTGTACTGAATGATCCATAACACAGAAGCCACCCCCACTCTTGAGTAAACTCCCAGTACAGGTTAGCCAGAGAGTCACCGACTCTCCTCAAGAAAAATCTTGATGAGTGGATGGGAGATAGTAGGTTTACCCTGGGTATCACTGTTATGTCACGGGTAGACGGAGGCACTGTATACTAACCATGACATATGTCATGGCAAACTCCACTTACAATGTGTGTCGAAGGACAAACACACTCTCCGACTAGCATTAGAAATGGCCTAGGGCACATCGCTAGTGTTTGCCAATGTACACCTATGTTGTGGAATACACTACCAATGTTGGACAAGCCTGGTTTAAGTAGTTCATATCTGAACATAATGCAACATGGTCAGATGTGCACAACTGGCCCCTAACCAGGCTGTTGTGCTCACTATGAAAATGTAAAGCAGTGATAGGACTAAAGCCCAGGATACTGTCCACCACAGTGAAAGTACTGAACCAGTACACTATACGGTACTACAGTGTTAGGTCAGTATGAAAGGATGTTGACAACTGTATGCAAAGTATCCCATGCAAACCCTGCAGGCACAGTATAATCCCTGTTGTGTTCAGACACAAAGTAGTTGGACAGTAACTACACAACATGACACACAACACACAGCCATAAACGTGAGATATTGTTGAAGTTCACACTCATCCACAAATGTGGTGGGCTGCAGAGTTCAACATATGGAAAGCTCACACTGGGCATGCTCACACACTTTCATAAATGAGACATATGTCAGACAACATGCCATGGAAAGCCTGAACTGGGCATGCTCACACACTTAGGCCAAATCTCAGTTTAGCAGTTGGCCACACATATCTGGTATTTGTACGTGTTATTCCAGGAACCAACCACATTACAGCAATCTGCCCAGTGCACACAGTTAAATGACTACAGAGACATACGTGATATAGTGGATCCCTCACATATTCAAACATCTTCCACAGATACACAAGTTGTTCATAGAAACAGGGAATGCTATGGCAATAAAGACCTGCAAACAGTCTATCAGCAACAAATATTGTGCATCTGACAAACATATGGGTGTAGAGGTCAACACTAGGCTGTTTGCCCTAGGGAATGACAGCTTAAACAGAGTGTGCTTAGCGTCTGCCTCCCCAGTACAGTAGGCTACAGTGCCACTGTAAGGTAGGTCACATAAGGCACCGTGTGAGGCTAGTGTGCTGTGCCTCTGTCAAGCAGGGACACAGTGGAGATCCCAGGGGTTGAATTTGCTAAGCCACATCCATGTTGTTGGTGTGTGCTGGAAGAGGGTTGCTGAGGACCTCTAACAGTAAGTGGGCGTCAATAACAGACTGAGGGGAGCCTTATCTGCATTGTCTGGACAATTTCACTGTCAACACTTTGTTGTGATGATTATGAGGGATTGAAGTGTCGTGCCAGTACTGTTCAGAGATGTCCTCCCTCTGTGGGCTACTGCTCTGCAATGTATTAGCTCACTCTGTCTGTTGGACAGCTCATATATGGCTGGTGTACACCTGACAGGTGTCCTGTTGTGGAGCAGTCATGGGTATATTTGGGATAGCATGATCAATGCAAACCTTCCACATGCTCATAGAATGCAACTGGCAAGGATTATGCAGAGTGGCTTGTATACTCCCCCAGCATGAGTCCTTTGAAGTCTCCCACCCCAGTCTTCACAAGTGTAAAGTCTGCTTTTGATAAATACACATTGTTTGCAGTGACCTTGCCTGGGGGTGGGGATGGGATATGGATGTCCAGGGAAAGGTGGGTATGGTCAGATATCAACAATGGTGGTCTACCTCTGGTGTGGAACAGTGAGTACCCATGTTGCAGATGGTCAGGTGCAATATGTATTCCCCCTTGTGGCTGTGGTGAGTGGTTCTGACATAGCACATGGACTCACAAATTGTAGTGGCTGTAGGGTAATGTAGAGGCCTGAGTAGTTCCCACACACAATATACCTGTACCTGACGTTAACAACTGGAATGGTGTATGTGAACACCTGCATATCTTGGCACTGTTCCCAGGGAAGCAAAGTGTTGTGTCCTGGATGTGGGAGGGGTGGTCCGAACTGGTTGTGTTGTGTGTTACAGGTCCTGTGGTCACGAAGCATGGTATAGAACATAACCTGCCAGTGCGATGTGCATATCTGACCCTGAAGTAGGTGGCTGCAAATGCATATATATGCTATCCCCCACCTGACAGGTAGTACTAGATGTACATACCTCTGTAGAAATAATGATGTCAGCACCCTTTAAATACTGCAGGTGCAGAACAGATGCCCAGTAATTCGGATAGTGCGCTCTGCTAATGTGTCTCCCTCAAGTGTCATAATATAGTTAGGTAGGGGTTTGAATCCTGCAAATGCTCAATTTGTGTGGAGGGGGATTAGTGTGTGTGCAATTCTGTATGAAAGAAATGTCCCTTTTGGCAACTAGGAGAACACACTACAGGATGCACATTCCTCTTTCTAAACACTGATGATGTCAGCACCCTACAAGTACAGCAGGAGAAGGGAAACCTCCCAGTAATGTGAATACTGCGTTCTGCTAATGTGTCCATCTTGTGTTCCATAACATAGTTAGGAAGGGGTTTGAATCCTGCAAATGGCAAGTGTGTGTGTTTGGGTAAGGGGGTTAGTGTGTTTGCAATTCTGTATGAAAGAAATGTCCCTTTTGGCAACTAGAAGAACACACTACAGGATGCACATTCCCTTTTCTAAACACTGATGATGTCAGCACCCTATAAGTACAGCAGGAGAAGAGAAACCTCCCAGTAATGTGAATAGCGCGCTCTGCTAATGTGTCCATCTTGTGTTCCATAACATAGTTAGGAAGGGGTTTGAATCCTGCAAATGGCAAGTGTGTGTGTTTGGGTAAGGGGGGTTAGTGTGTGTGCAATTCTGTGTGAGGGAAATGTCCCTTTTGGCAACTAGGAGAACACACGACAGGATGCACATTCCCCTTTCTAAACACTGATGATGTCAGCACCCTATAAGTACAGCAGGAGAATGAAAACCTCCCAGTAATGCGAATAGCGTGCTCTGCTAATGCATCCATCTTGAGTGTAATAACTTAGTTAGGTAGGGGTTTGAATCCTGCAAATGGCAAGTTTGGGTGAGGGGGGTTAGTGTGTATGCAATTCTGTGTGAGGGAAATGTCCCTTTTGGCAACTAGGAGAACACACTACAGGATGCACATTCCCCTTTCTAACCACTGATGATGTCAGCACCCTATAAGTACAGCAGGAGAAGGGAAACCTCCTAGTAATGCGAATAGTGCGCTCTGTTAACGCATCCGTCTTGTGTTTCATAACATAGGTAGGGGTTTGAATCCTGCAAATGGCAAGTGTGTGTGTGGGGTGGGGGGGGGGTGTGGAAGTAGGGTGTGTGCAATTACATGTGTGAGAAAACTGACCCTTTTGCCAACCAGTACAACACACTACAGCTGATGCATTCCCTTTCTCCACACAGATGATGTCAGCACCCTACAAGTACAGAGGAAGGCGGAAATCTCCCAGTAATGCAAATAGCGCTCTGCTACTGTCTCACTACTGTTTCATAACAGAAGCGGTTTGAATATCCAGTAATGCAAATAGCATGCTCTGTGGAAGTAGGGTGTGTACAATTACATGTGTGAAAACTGACCCTTTTGCCAACCAGTACAACACACTTGCTGCATTTTCCAATCTCCAGAGAGAGATGATGTCAGCACCCTACAAGTACAGAGAAGGCGGGCAAATCTCCCAGTAATGCAAATAGCACGCTCTGCTACTGCGTCTCTCACTACTGTACAGCAGAAGCGGGCAAATATCCCAGTAATGCAAATAGCATGCTCTGTGGAAGTAGGGTGTGTGCAATTACATGTGTGAGAAAACTGACCCTTTTGCCAACCAGTACAACACACCAGCTGCTGCATATTCCAATCTCCACACAGAGATGATGTCAGCACCCTACAAGTACAGAGGAAGACGGCAAATCTCCCAGTAATGCAAATAGCACGCTCTGCTACTGCGTCTCTCACTACTGTACAGCAGAAGCGGGCAAATATCCCAGTAATGCAAATAGCATGCTCTGCTACTGCGTCTCTCACTACTGTCATAGCACAGTTAGTTATGGCTTTGATTTCCACACATGCCACGTGTGTTTTTGTCACACAGAATGCCCATGTGTGTGGGTTGTTCACAATAATGCATGACATCGATTAAACCAGTAATGGCAATGGACACAGATGCTGTATGTGTGTGCCAAATACACATATGTACCTGTGACCTTCAATAGTTCCCATGTCTGATGCCTGCCACATGTGAATACATGGTATTTGCTCTGGATAACATTATGACTGTGGTCTTCTGTGCGGGTGCTGCATGTGGTATGTGTATATACAGTGTGAGATGTATATGGTATCATCCTAGCAGCGAGGGATACACATCTGGTCTGGGGCATATAGTCTACATGTTGTTGATGAACAGGTGCTGCATGTTTTCACCTGTTGTGGGAGTGGTAACAAGTTGTTCCATAGCAATGCAGTGACTACATGCTAGGAACCTTTCAGCTAGGGTGTTGTAGCTACAGTAATTCATCAGCATTCAGTAATACATCAGCATTCCTAGTGAGGGTATGATGCCAACCAAGGTCAGGGTCATACCAGCCTGTGCCACATGCTCAGAGACCCTTCCATGTTCCCTATCATGTAGTCCAGGGAGGTACATCACAGGTCAGCCATAGTGGCATGGACAGTGACTGAGTCATATGTGTCCATGCCTCTGACTGACCTGTATGCTTGTGTTATGTGGTGGACCATATTGCCCCACGGGCATATCACTGTGACCTTCACCTTGTCCAGCCTGGTGAGCGGGACCTCACTGTACCAGACAATAAAGGTACCTAACACAACTGTTGCAGGTGTGTTGTCTAGCCATACAGGCTGTGACTGTTTGGCACACAGGATTTGTGTGCTATGTGTTGCATGTGCTGTGTTCTGGCTTAACGTATGCCTGTGTGCCAGCTGCAGAGGTGTCTGCTGCTCAGGCAAGATGCTATTCTGAGGCTCCACAAATGGCCCAGTGTGTTCATGTGTTTGGATTGCTGTCAGTGTAGGTCTACATCAGACTGGTATTGTAGTCACTGTAGTATTTCATGCCACCTCACAGGTTATGCCAGTACTGGGTTCAGAGTGCTTAGTCCCGAGTTTGGCTATGTGGTTGCATCTCATACATGTGTTGTATGTCCATGTGTAGGGGAGAGGGTTGACTGTGTACATGTGGCAGCTGTGACATTGCCACATGACCCACATATTCCACAACTGTACCATAGAGGTGACTGACAAGTGACCTTTGCACATGCTACCATAGTATTGTGATTGCCATGGTGATTAACAGCACATAGGGCCAATGGGGAACAAGGTTCATTGGTTCATACTAGGCTATCTGCCCTAGGGCATTTATAAGCCTAGCCAGAATGTGTTTGGCTTTCGCCACCCATTTTAAATTTATTTTGCTATGCCCTTTTTCGAGGTTAGTATACTGTGCCTCTGTCTAACAGTGACACAGAAGTGATACCTGGGGTAAACCTACAATCTCCCATCCACTCATCAAGATTCCTCTTGAAGAGAGTCAATGAGGGACTCTGCCTAACCTGGACTGGGATTTTATTCCAGAGTGAAGGGAGCCTCTGGGTTATGAATCTGTCCCTCCAGCATGTCCTATTTATTTCAGTGCTGAGGTTCAAGTCTCTCGTACGTGTAGCTCGATGGGATTTGGATTTTCTGAGGTGCAGCATGTCCATTAATTCTGGGTTGGACATGGCTTTATATGTCAGGCACAGATCGCCTCTGAACAGGTGGTATGCCACTGAGTAGAGCTGGAGTTTCTTTAACCGGGCAGCATATGGCATCTGTTTGAGCCCTTTGATCCTCTTGGTGAGGTACTTTTGGGGTCTTTCCAGTTGCTGCAGGTGTCTGGTAAGGTACATCCCAAAAGGGGCATTGTACTCAATTATGGGCCTGATGAGGGATGAGTAAAGAGGCGATGACCTCCCTGATCTAGGTGTGAATCCCTTCATGATTAGGTGGGCTATATAAAATGTTTTTCTAACCACTTTGGCATGTGGTTGTCAAATGAGAGATTGCTATCAACTTGGGTCCCCAGGTCCCTAATTACTTCTTCTGTACTTAATGGATTACCACCTATGTGGTAATTTGTGGGCACTTGTTTTTGCCAAAGGGATGACTATACACTTTTGGCATTTAGCTTGAGACCATGGCTCTGGCACCAGTTGTCTGTTTCTATGAGGCCCTTTTGGAGGATGCTTGTGTCGGCTGGAGAGTTGATTATGGTGCCCAGTTTGCAGTCATCTGCGAACTTGGTCAGCCACAGTCCTTCCGTGTTGGCCTGTACCTCCGAGAAATATATACCAAACAAGAGAGGTCCCAGGACTGAGCCTTGTGGGACACCACTTGTAACTGGTTTGGAGTCTGACATGGCTCCAGCAATTCTAACCATGTGGGTTCTGTCCTTGAGCCAGTTTGCAATCCATCTAGTGACATGGGGTTTATATTTAAGCTGGTGAGCTTATCTGTAATGCCCGAGTGAGGTATTGTATCAAAGGCTTTTGCAAGGTCCAGGTAGGCTGTGTGGACCACCTTCCCCTCGTCAATGGCCTTGGCGACTGTTTCAAAGAAATCAACCAGGTTTAAGAGGCAGGATCTGCCCTTAACAAAGCTGAACTGGGTAGGATCCAGTGTCTGTAGGTCCCCAATATCTTTATTTATGAGGTCCATGATGATCCTTTCCATAGCTTTGCAGACCAAGCTAGTCAGGCTTCTGGGGCGATAGTTTCCAGGATCCGTTGAGGCACCACCTTTATGGAGCGGGACCACTGTTACTGTACGCCACACTTTGGGCACATATCCTGTAGTAAGGCTGAGATTGAACAGTAGTTTTATGTTTGGGTTTAGCTCTTCTTGGAGTTCATGTAGGACACAGCCCGGGACACTGTCTGGTCCCATTGATGCTGTGTTTTTTGCTTTGGAGAGGGCGGCTCTTACCTGAACATCTGAGATGTCAGGGGGGCAGCACTCTGCTGGGATAGATATTTGCCCTTTTGGTGTGGGGGGGGAGTTTGCGCTGAACCTGTCAGCTAGGATGTTGGCAATGTCTGTGGGTTTGGTGTATTTTTTGTCATTTTGGACTAATTCTGAACATATCTGGGAATTACCACCCAGGTTCCTAACATAACTAAAGAAAGCCTTGTGATTATCCTTAGTGTCCTGTGCAATTTTCTCTCGAAGCTGGCCTTAGACAATTTTATGAGTGCCCATAGTTTTTTGCTAATACTGATCGGTGATGCCTTCCCTTTTTGGGATTTTGCTCTATCATTTAGTAGCTTCCTCCTTCTATTGTATAGTTTGTTTATGGCTGGGGTCCACCAGACAGGACGTCTGCCTTTGGAGGATTGGGTCTTGGTTTTATTTGGGATCGCATGATCCATGCATTCCTGAAGGTGTCCATAGAATGCATTTATAAAGGATTCTGCGGTCTGGGCCATATTTTCCACAGGCCCGGGGGCTTTGAAGGATTCCACGCCGGTTTTGAGGAGTGTGAAATTTGCTTTAGAGAAGTTTTTCACTGTGGTTTTCTGGGCAGGGGTGGGGTCGGATGTGAATATCCAGTGAGATTAGTTTATGGTCTGATCTTACCAGTGAGGGATACACTTCTGGTCTGGAGCATAGAGTCCCCATGTTGGTGATGATCAGGTCCAGTATGTTTTCCCCTCTTGTGGGAGTGGTAACAAGTTGTTCCATAGCATTTGAGTTTATAAATTCTAGGAACCTTTGGGCTAGGGTGTTGGAGCTAGAGTAATGCTCCCAGTCTATGTTTGGGTAGTTGAAGTTGCCCAATATAATGGTGTTTGGAGAGACCTTCATATTTTCCAGTGTTCTCAGGAAGGCCGAGTGGGGTTCCTGGGTTTGGGAGGGTGGTCTGTAGCAGGCTATAAACTGGAAGGCAGTTTTACCCACTGTTAGTTGCACATGGATAATCTCTGATGCTTGGTGCTTTCACACCAACGTGGAGGTGTGGGTATCTTTGATGAATATCGATACTCCCCCTCCTTTTGTGGTTCGGTCCAAGTTTTGGGGCCGAAAAGCATGGTATGAGGTAAAACCTGGTAGTGCTGGGATGCTCTCGGTAGCCCTGAACCAGGTTTCTGTTACTGCACAGATATCGATGTTCTCCATGCTAAGGAGAGTTTTGAGTGCGTGCATCTTGAGGTTTAGACTTCTGGTGTTGAGTAGCATTACTCTTAGTTTCTTATCCCTTGTGATACTTATGGAGGTGGGTTTGTCCTTTGAGCCTTGCCTAAAAAAGGCACTATGGGGGTAGCAAGAGCCTTTGCCAATATCCGAAAGCCCAGGGGTGACAGGTGCAAGCTGTCCCTAGCGAAGCAGGTGGTTCAACAGAAGGTGAGTATGTGAGGGTGTAGTGCCTGTGATTAGTTAGCACTGGCATATAGCAAGAGCCTTTGCCAATATCCAAAAGCCCAGGGGTGACAGGTGCAAGCCGTCCCTAGCGAAGCAGGTGGTTCAACAGAAGGTGAGTATGTGAGGGTGTAGTGCCTGTGATTAGTTAGCACTGGCATATATGACTGCTCACGTGGACAAATGCCAGGTAAGTCATATGCAATGTGTCACAGGCAACATACATGTGAACAGGACAAACAGTGATGTTCTGTCAAGTGAGACATGGACATACATATAGTAAGCTATGCAGATGTCACTAGGAGTCCACAGAAGCTCTGTAACTCTGCATTGCAGGTGGGATCAGTGTTCCAGGGTAACTGCAAGCAAACATGCATGCAAACAAAGCTACAGTAAGCAGGGCTGCATGTAGTCCATTGTACAACAAACAAGCTGTACCACTTCCAGTTGGTAACAGTGCAAATATGCAGGCACTATACACATGTACATGGAAATACACAGGTTAGATGGCTAGGGTCCAGTCTCAGCGCACACAAGTGTACAGACCATGTACCATCAAGATGTACAATAACTGGATGGAAACCCAGGTGCTCATATCTGCAGTAATACACATGTCAAATAACAGACACTGAGCCTTCACTCAGTGGTTCCATACTTAGTAGGATGTATGCTACCTGGCCTGCCACCACAGTATCCCTGACATGTATGGGGACTCTCCGTCTTGTGACAGTTAGTTTTGTGTGTTGGGGCTGTCTAGCATGGTATGAGATGTGAGCTTGCAGTGCTAGGGTGCTCCTGTGTGTCCTGTACCAGTCGTGTAGTACTGCACACATATCAACATCCTCAAACATCCACATTGCAGAGTCCAGTGTGGGCAACATGCCACTTTCAGTTTACATGTCCATCATTGCGTATCAATACTTTCATTACCTTATCCCCTGTGCTACCTATGTAGGTGGCCTTGTGTTTACATGTTCATAGGTTCATAGGTTCATACTAGGCTATCTGCCCAAGGGCATTTATAAGCCAAGCCCATAGTTATGTGGCTTTCGCCACCCCTTTAGTTTGAATAAAAACTCTGCCTATCATTTTGCTGTGCCTCTGTCAAGCAGTGACGCTGAAGTAATCCCTGGGGTATATCTGCAATCTCCCATCCATTGGTCAAGATTCCTCTTGAACAAGACCAGAGAGGTGCTCTGCCTCACATGTACCGGGATTTTGTTCCACAGCATAGGGAGTCTCTGGGTGATGAATCTGTCCCTCCAGCACGTTCTATTTATAACCGTGTCAAGGTTTAAGTCTCCCGCCCTTGTGGTTCTGAGGGATCTAGATTTTTGAGGTGAAGCATATTCATCAAATCTGGGTTTGACATGGCCTTATATGTCAGGCACAGGTCACCTCTGAGCAAGCAGTATGAGACTGAATAGAGCTGGAGTTCTTTCAGTCGGGCAGCATAAGACATATTTTTGAGACCCTTTATCCTTTTGGTGAGGAACTTTTGGGGCCTTTCAAGCTGCAGCAGGTGTCTGGTCAGATACATTCGAGCAACGGGCATTGTACTCAATCATAGGTCTAATAAGTGATGAGTACAGGGGACGATGACCTCCCTTGATCTAGATGTGAATCCCTTCATGATCAGGTGGGTGATATAGAAGGTTTTCCTAACTACTTTAGCAACATGAGTGTCAAACGAAAGGCTACTGTCAACCTGGGTCCCCAGATCTCTGATGACTTTTTCTGTGCTCAGTGGATTGCCACCTATATGGTAGCTAGGGGTAGCCTTGTTTTTCCCAAAGGGTATGACTATGCATTTTTGGCGTTTAACTTCAGGCCATGGCTCTGGCACCAGTTATCCATTTCTGTGAGGCCCTTCTGGAGGATATCTGTGTCAGATGTGTTTTCGACTATGGCTTCAGTTTGCAGTCATCTGCAAACTTTGTCAGCCATAACCCTCCTGTGTTTGCTTGTACTTCAGAAAAGTAGATGCCGAACAAGAGTGGACCCAGGACTGAGCCCTGTGGGACACCACTTGTGACAGGCTTTGAGACTGACATGGCTCCAGCAACTCTGACCCTGTGGGTTCTGTCACTTAGCCAGTTTGCAACCCATCTTGTGATGTATGGGTTTACATTCAAGCTGATGAGTTTTTCGATGATACCTGAGTGGGGTATTGTGTCGAAGGCCTTTGCCAGGTCGAGGTAGGCTGTATGGACTGCCTTTCCTCATCAATGGCCTTGGTGACTGTCTCAAAAAGTCAACCAAGTTTAAGAGGCAGGATCTGCCTTTGACAAAGCCAAACTGAGTTGGATCCAAAGTCTGCAAGTTCCCTATGTCTTTATTTATGAGTTCCATTATGATCCTCTCCATGGCTTTGCAGATAAGGCTTGTCAAGCTAATGGGGCGGTAATTTCCAGGGTCTGTGGACGCACCGCCTTATGAAGTGGGACCACAGTCGCCGCGCCACTCCTTGGGTGTATCCTGAGGTGAGGCTAAGATTAAACAGCTGTCCTAACTGTGGGTTTAATTCCTCATTGAGTTCATGAAGCACACAGCGGGGACACCATCCGTCCCATGGATGCTGTGTTTTTGCCTTAGTGAGGGCAGTTCTCACCTGGGCGTTGGAGATGTTTGGGGATACAATCCTCTGGAATAGATATCTCCTCCTGGGGAGGGGGAGAAGTTTGCACTGAACCTGTCAGCCAGTATGTTGGCAATGTGTGTAGGTTCAGTAATTTTCACATCATTTTGAACTAATTCTGAGCATATCTGGGAGTTTCCTCCTAGGTTTCTAACATAGCTAAAGAAGGCCTTATGATTCTCTTTAGAGTCCTTGGCAATTTTTCTCTCAAAATTTGCCTTGGATGATTTTATGAGAGCTCTTAGTTTTTTACTTATAATGATCAAAGGTGTCTTACCTTTCAAGGATTTTGCTCTATCTTGTAGTAGCTTCCTCCTTTTGTTGTAGAGCTTGTTTATGGCTGGGGTCCACCAGACTGGACTCTTGCCTTTGGTACAGAGAGTCTTAGTTTTGTTTGGGATTGCCTGATCCATGCAGTCCTGTAGGTGCTGGTAGAAGGCATTTGTAAGTGATTCAGCGGTTTGAGTAATGTTTACCACTGGCTCAGGGGCCTTAAAGGAGACCACACTAGTTTTTAGAAGTGTGAAATCGGCTTTGAGAAGTTTTTCACTGTGGTCTTTTTGTTTCAGGTGGGGCGCGGATGAGGACCTCCAGCGAGATTAGTTTATGATCTGATCTCACCAGTGAGGGGTATACTTCCGGTGTTGAACATTTTGATCCCATGTTCGTGATGATGAGATCAAGTATGTTTTCTCCTCTTGTGGGGATGGTGACTAGTTGTTCCATGGCATTTGAGTTTATGAACTCCAGGAATCTTTGGGTTAGAGTGTTCGGGCTTGAGTAGTGTTCCCAGTCTATATTAGGGTAGTCCATCATTGCATATCAATACTTTCATTACCTTATCCCCTGTGCTACCTATGTATGTGGCCTTGTGTTTACATGTCCATCATTGCATATCAATACTTTCATTACCTTATCCCCTGTGCTACCTATGTAGGTGGTCTTGTGTTTACATGTCCATCATTGCGTATCAATACTTTCATTACCTTATCCCCTGTGCTACCTATGTATGTGGCCTTCTGTTGACATCCTTACCACCAGTATGCAAACATGTGCAGATGATACACTATGGTACTTACCATGGATGTAGAAAACAGTACAAGACAATCATACCCTTACTGCATCAGGCATGCTGGGATATACCCACAATTATATCAGCACACAGTACTGTTAACAACATGATACTATTACTACATGTCTATGTAGTCGCCCTGTGCATCAGCAACATGTTAACCTGTACCTGCATTGATGTTACAGATTGCACGAGGTGGCACAGTTTCATCATATGCACAGGGTGTGAACGTGGTATGCCTGAGCCAGCCACCGATACCACCAATTGACATGTATGTGTATGTGTGTTGGTGAGGGACAGCAGTACAAGGTGGGGCAATGTTGATGCAGTGTGTGCGTGTATGTGGTAGCCCTAGGTGTTGTCAATTCGCATGTGTGTATGGATGCACACAGTTCCACCTCATGGCTGCCATATACTGGTGTTTGTGGACAGCCACAGACTGTACCTGCCAGGTCATACAGATCAGTGTCTGTGGCCATGGACACGGTACCTGTGTCTTGCAGGGGTGCTACGGACCATATCCGGTACCAATCCAGACTGGGTACTGTCATCAGAAGCAGGTGTTCATTGACTAGACACAGATCCCTGTTGGGCCTGTCCAGAGCCACGTGCACGTGGTCTCCTGGGGCGGTCTGATGACAGCACAGACCCAGCATTGCTGGGGCTGCTGCTAGCACTATGGGGGCGGCCGCGGCCCTGTTGTCGTCTGCGATGACTGCCAGCTGCTGCTGTTGCTGGCATACGCCCATGTCGATGCCTCAACCATCCACCATCACCCTGGCTCATGGACATGTAGTTGTGGAACCGGTCTAATATGTCCCCACAACATCTGTCTATGACATCAGTGAAATTACGGATGGCAGCCGCAATGTCACGCATACTGTCAGTCATGGCTGTGCGACATGCTGTCAGCTCCCTCAGACCCTGTCTGGTGTACCGTTCCATATGTGACTGTGCCTGCATGACAGCCCGAAACATAGCTGAGGTTGTAAGACCTCTGTGGGCATGTCTGACAGGGGCAGTATGCCCACGGATGCTCCCACGAGAACCCCTGGACATCTGTCTGTGTGGTACCATCTCAGGGCCATGCCCATGGCTGCTGTGTGGGGAAGCATGTGCCACAGATACCACATTACCCTGGTCAATGCCCACTGTATCCTGTCCATCACCTAGGGACATTGGCGACAAAGGGTGTATTGGCAGGATAACTGTGCGCATTGATGGGGTTGACAGCTGTGTACTGTCAATTGGCTGACCAGTGACGGACCCTGGCATACTTTCCTGTGCCATTACACAGATGTCATCATTATCAGTACCCATGGCACCTGATTCAGGTTCCCTGCTGCATGACACCAGAGCAGCACCAGAACCTGTGGGAGGGAAACAGGAAACACAGTTTACAATGTCTACACAATATTACCAGTGATCCACACATGCACACATGCACAGGTCCACACATCCACACATGCACACGTGCACACATGCACACATGCACAGGTGCACACATGCACACATGCACACTGTTGCACACTTGCACACTACTCAGTATGCGAGATATCAACACACAGACACAGACACACCTGTATGCATACACAGAGCACTACTCAGTGAGCCTAATATTAGTATTACTATCAAGACTATTAAAGGTATTGTTAATACACACTCACCAGCATGGATAGGCTGCATTGCTGTTACACTGGAGGGACCTGCAGAAGTGAGGAAATTAATGTCAGTGGGCACAACTGTGCCATTGTTACTGAGTATGATACAGGTCAGTAGTACAACAGTCACCTTTCACAGGTCAGCTGCTGATATTGAGAATATCACACTTGCACATTAAATACTATGATGACAGCTACAAACCAAGAACACACCTCACACATGCATTAACTACCAGTGTACACAACAGTCAACTATACATATGGCATATTACCTGCACACTCGTAGTCTTGCTGCTGCGTGACTCCAGCCTCCATCATAATGCATGTCTGCTGCTGTTGTTGTTGTTGGCGGGCTGGAGCCGCAACACTTATGTGTAGTCCCTCCAGTCTGGTGAGTGGGGGATGTGTAGCCACCCCACCACCTGTGGCAACCTGTTGCCTGTGGATATCCGACGCACGCTGATGGACATTTCTGATTAAATCACTGCAGTGATGTCATACCTGCTCATATGTCCTATTATGCGTGCCTATGTCATTTACCCGACGGACCAGGTCTTGCCACAGTGCAGCCCTCTCCTGCTGATTCTGGCTGGTGCGGGAAAATAGTATTGCATAATCCCGCACCAGGCTCTGGTGTATCTCCTCATTCTCAGCTGCAGAGTAAGCTGGATTGCACTGGTGAGCCATGGTCCTGAAAAAGGAAATAACATGATATCAGCAAAATATGTCAGCAGAATTTGGCACACATACTACACATGCTACTCGACTGTTGTGATACAACATATCACACATATATAGCATCTGTCTATTGGTGGATACATATGTAAATGGCCAGGTATCAGTGCTCAGCCAACAACTGTGCAACAGTACCTGGCACACTCCATACGACATACTACCAAACCCCAGCAGTCAGAACACTGATTCAGGTCCAAAGCATCTCCTCACTCTGGGGGTTTGTATCGAGGTACTGTATGGGGTACATCATCAACTACTGTGAGCTGACCACAAACTAATTGCCCTGGATATACATATCCCACCTCCACCACCAGCACAAACGACTACAGTGAATAACATTTCAAATGCAAACTTTACACTTTGTAACAGTGACATGGTATCCTTTCAGCCCACTGGGCCAGTGGAAGACACAACCCACAATGCTGACCCCTTCACAAATTATTTCTACGGCCATCTCCGAGAATGCATGGATCATGCAGTCCCATATAAGACCTAGACACTCTCCACAAAGGGACAGCATCCTGTCTGGTGGACCCCAGCCATAGACAGATTGTATAACAAAAGATGGAAGCTACTGCAAGACAGAGCATAATTCCATAAAGGGAAGGCATGTCTGATCAGCACTAGTAAGGAGCTATTTTCTCTCATATAAACATCCATGGGCAACTTTGAGAGGGAAATCAACAGGGACACTACAGATAACCACAAGGCCTTCTTCAGTTATGTTAGCAACCTGGTCAGAAACCCTCCAATATGCTCATAGTTAGTACACAACAACAAATAATTCACTGAACCCACAGATGTTGGCAACATTGTGGAAGACAGGTTCAGTGCAGGTTCCCCCCTCCCTCTCCCCCAAAATAAGACATATTTATCCCAGCTGACTGTAACCTCCCTGTCATCACAGATGTCCAGGTGAGAGCCGCTCTCAGAAAAGCAGAATACACAACATGAATGGGACCTGATGGTACCCCGGTTGCATGCTACATGAACTCCAAGAGGAGCTAAACACACATATAGAAGTGCCATGTAACACTAGCCTGACTACAGGATATGTACCTGTACACTGGCGCACAGCAGTAGTGGTTCCACTCCATGAAGGTGGCACGTCTACATACCAATACAATACAACACGATACAATACATTACAATACAATACAATACAGTATGCTATTGCCCCTGGGACTACAGCAGCATACTGTTCTGTTACCCTGACCATTGTGACACATGTGATGTGATGGTACCTGCTGCTGTCAAACAGTTACACAGGGTGACTCATATGGCATATTACCTATCTGACTAACATTCAGCAGGGGTATGTGTGACATGTACTCATGGGGAGTCTTGCTTCTTAACGCTGTGTGGTTTATTGCAGGGTATGTCTTATCTGTGGGTAGGAACCTGTACCTCCGCCATGTGCTCTCTATTGCAGTGTCACGGACGACACACAGCAGTCATTTGGTGTGAGGTGTTACTATGGTTGTTGGACATCTGTCATGGGTGTAACTTAAGCATGTAAATCCAGGAGTGGTAACCTGTATGTGGGTAGTATGTGTGTACTCTTTGGTGTTGTCAGTCACTGTGCATTGGTAATGTGTTTGAGTGCATTGTCACAGTGTTGTACATGTCACTGTGTCCTTCTCCATATCTGTAGCTGTCATGTGAGGTACATACCATGGCAGCCATTGTGTGGTGTGGAGGGGTACACTGACCTACATGTCCATAGCTGACACACCATGTCTGCTGACACATACCATGTGCATGAATTCCAGGAATAGTGTGCCACTGTGAATATCATTGGGGGGACTATTGTACACATTTATAGGTTCATAGGTTCATACTAGGCTATCTGCCCGAGGGCATTTATAAGCCTAGCCCATCGTTTTGTGGCTTACGCCACCCCTTTAGTATGGGGAACTATACCCATTATTTTGCTGTGCCTCTGTCGAGCAGTGACACTGAGGTAATTCCTGGGGTATATCTGCGATCTCCCATCCATTGGTCAAGATTTCTCTTGAACAAGGCCAGCGAGGTGCTCTGCCTCACATGTACTGGGATTTTGTTCCACAGCATAGGGAGTCTTTGGGTGATGAATCTATCCCTCCAGCACGTCCTATTAATAGCCGTGTCGAGGTTTAAGTCTCCCGCCCTTGTGGCTCTGATGGATCTAGATTTTTGAGGTGAAGCATATTCATCAAATCTGGGTTTGACATGGCCTTGTATGTTAGGCAAAGGTCACCTCTGAGCAAAGCGGTGTTTACTGAATAGAGCTGGAGTTCTTTCAGTCGGGCAGCATAGGACAGATTTTGAGACCCTTTATCCTTTTGGTGAGGAACTTTGTGGCCTCTCCAGCTGCTGCAAGTGTCGGGTCAGATACATTCGAATGGGGCATTGTACTCAATCATTGGTCTGATGAGTGATGAGTAAAGGGAGACTATGACCTCCCTTGATCTAGATGAGAATCCCTTCATGATAAGGTGGGCAATGTAGAAGGACTTCCTAACTACTTTAGCTACATGGGTGTCGAATGACAGACTACTATCAACCTGGGTCCCCAGGTCCCTGATAACTTCTTCTGTGCTCAGTGGATTGCCACCTATTTGGTAGCTAGGGGTAACCTTGTTTTTCCCGAAGGGTATGACTATGCATTTTGGCATTTAACTTTAGGCCGTGGCTCTGGCACCAGTTATCCGTTTCTGTGAGACCCTTCTGAAGGATATCTGTGTCAGATGTGTTTTCTACTATGGCCCAGTTTTCAGTCATCTGCAAACTTTGTCAGCCATAACCCTCCTGTGTTTGCTTGTACTGGAAAAGTAGATGCCAAACAAGAGTGGGCCCAGGACTGAGCCCTGTGGGACACCACTTGTGACAGGCTTTGAGTCTGACATGGCGCCAGCAACTCTGACCCTGTGGGTTCTGTCACTCAGCCAGTTTGCAACCCATCTTGTGATGTATGGGTTAACATTTAAGCTGATGAGTTTTTCAATGATACCCGAGTGGGGTATTGTATCGAAGGCCTTAGCCAGATCGAGGTAGGCTGTATGGACTGCCTTTCCTCATCAATGGCTTTGGTGACTGTTTCAAAAGTCAACCAAGTTTAAAAGGCATGATCTGCCTTTGACAAAGCCAAACTGGGTTGGATCCAAAGTCTGCAAATTCCCTATGTCTTTATTTATGAGGTCCATTATGATCCTCTCCATGGCTTTGCAGATAAGGCTTGTCAAGCTAATGGGCCGGTAATTTCCAGGGTCTGTGGAGGCACCGCCTTTGTGAAGTGGGACCATAGTTGCAGTGCCACTCCTGGGTAATGTATCCAGAGGTAAGACTTTGATTAAACAGCTGTCCTAGCTGTGGGTTTAATTCCTCATTGAGTTCGTGGAGCACACAGCCGGGGACACCATCGGGTCCCATGGATGCTGTGTTTTTGCTTTGGAGAGAGCAGTTCTCACTTGGGCTGGAGATGTTTGGGGGCTGCACTCATTTGGTATAGATATCTCTCCTTTGGGGAGGGGAGAAGTTTGCACTGAACCTGTCAGCCAGTATGTTGGCAATGTCTGTAGGATCAGTAATCTTCACATCATTTTGAACTAGTTCTGAGCATATCTGGGAGTTTCCTCCTAGGTTTCTAACATAGCTAAAGAAGGCCTTATGATTGTCTTTTGAGTCTTTAGCTATTTTCTCTCGAAATTTGCTTTGGATGATTTTATGAGAGCTCTTAGTTTTTACTTATAGTGATCAAGGG
Source organism: Protopterus annectens (assembly GCF_019279795.1). Classification (NCBI taxonomy): domain Eukaryota; kingdom Metazoa; phylum Chordata; order Ceratodontiformes; family Protopteridae; genus Protopterus; species Protopterus annectens. Next base: position 122,094,726 of record NC_056746.1, on the reverse strand, counting down.
TGTCTTACCTTTTAAGGATTTTGCTCTATCTTGTAGTAGCTTCCTCCTTTTGTTGTAGAGTTTGTTTATGGCTGGGGTCCACCAGACTGGACGCTTGCCTTTGGTACAAAGAGTCTTTGTTTTGCTTGGGATTGCCTTATCCATGCAGTCCTGCAGGTGCTGGTAGAAGGCGTTTGTAAGTGATTCAGCGGCTTGAGTATTGTTTTCCACGGCTCGGGGCCTGAAAGGAGACCACACTAGTCTTTAGAAGTGTGAAGTCGGCTTTTGAGAAGTTCTTTACTGTGGTCTTTTTATTTCAGGTGGGGTGGGATGAGGACCTCCAGCGAGATTAGTTTGTGATCTGATCTCACCAGTGAGGGGTATACTTCCGGTGTTGAACATTGTGCTCCCATGTTCGTGATGATGAGATCAAGTATGTTATCTCCTCTTGTGGGGATGGTGACTAGTTTTTCCATGGCATTTGAGTTTATGAATTCCAGGAACTTTTGGGCTAGGGTGTTTGGGCTTGAGTAGTGTTCCCAGTCTATATTAGGGTAATTGAAGTCACCTAGTATGATGGTGTTTGGTGATACATTTATCCCCTCTAGTGTTTTCAGGAAGGCCATGTGAGTTTCCTGAGTTTGTGAGGGTGGCCTGTAACATGCTACAATTTGCAGAGCAGTCTTGCCTATGGTTAATTGCACCTGGATGGTCTCCGATGCATCGCGGCGTTGCCACCAGTCTTGAGGTGTGGGTGTCCTTGATGAATATGGATACCTCCTTTCTTGGTATTGTCCGGATTTTGGGGCGGAACGCATGATATGAGGTAAAACCTGATAGCGCTGGAGTGCTCTCAGGAGCCTTGAACCAGGTTTCTGTCACAGCACAGACATCGATGTTCTCCATACTGAGAAGGGCCTTGAGTGCTGCATTTTGAGATTTAGACTTCTGGCATTGAGCAGCATTACCCTTAGTTTTTTCCTTTTTGTGTTCTAGGGTGGTAGGTTTAGAATTTGAGCCTTGCCTAAAAAGGCACTATGGGGGTGGCAAGAGCCTTTGCCAATATCCGAATCCCAGGGTGACAGGTGCAAGCCGTCCCTTGCAAAGCAGCGTGGCTTGTCCAGCATGTCATCCCAGGCAGACAGATACTGGATCCCCTTTGAATGACACCAGTGTTTGAGCCAATTGTTAAAGCTGATCATCTTATCTCTGTATTGTGGCATCATTCTTGGTGAAGGTAGGATACTGCTCAAGGTCAGGGTCATACCTGCCTGGGCTACATAATCAGAGAGCTCCTCAATGTCTCTTTTCATGTAGTCCAAGGATATGCGTCTCAGGTCGCTTACACCAGCGTGGACAATGACTGAGTCATATTTGTACCTGCTGTTGAGAGACCTGAGTGCTATGCTATGTGGCGGATTCTAGCCCGACAGGCAGCTTACTGTGACCTTCTCCTTACTCAGTCTGGTGAGCGGGACATCAGTGTGTCTGACTATGGAGTCACCAATGACTAGTGTGTCTGGCATTGTGTTTGGCCTTAAGGGCTGTGACTGTTTGACACTCTGACTGTGAGGTCTATGTGTTGGGTGTTGTGTTCTGAGGTGATGGTTGTTTGGGTGTCTGCTTTGGTGGCCTCTGCTGTTTTGGTAGATTTTGATCAGAGCCTCCAAGTATGTCTTTGTGTGTTTATGTGTATGATTTGAGGTTGTAATGGTACTATGTGAGACTGGGTCTATAGTGTGTGTGGTAACCTTTCTCCACCTGACTGGTCTTGCCAGTCCTATGTTGAGAGAGCTCAGCCTCCAGTTTGGTCCGTATAGTTGCATCTCTCGCATGTATTTGTGTTTTGTGGGAGGAGGAGAGGGTTGTTGTTCAGGTACATGAGGCAATTGAAACATTGCCTCAATATTCCCAGGTTCACCAGCTGAGCAGGAGAGGACACTAGCAACTGATCCCTCGACATGCTAGAAGGGTAGACGAAAAACTTTAAAAAGATTCGGGGAGGGCGTGGGTGACCGAGAAATGGGGTTGCCTTTTGGGGTACTATCTATGACAAGAGTGCCGTATCAAGGTAATAAGTACTGTAGGAGCAAGTGCTAGGTTTAATAGATAGAGAATAGTCTACTTGGAGTCAAGTAGAGATGATCTCTTTAGTTATAGGATACGCTGATTTGATCAGTAGTATAGTTCGAGGAAGGTAGTTTTAAGGGAAAATTTGAAGAGTGGACTTTAGGTAGCCCGAATAGTTTAAACCTGCTTAACCGCGCTGCCCTAGTGTGCAACAGTGGCAGCTCCACGTTAAATCGCGCTAAAACGCTTAACGCGTTTAAGCTTAGCTTTTATACCAGGGGCTGGAAAAGCTAGAAACTGGCCCAAAACGACCAATAAACTACTAGTTACTGGCTGAAACCTCACAAAACTGGACAAAAGGCAGCTCAATGCTTCCCACTCCCACTGGTAAGCAAGGTAGCCTTCCTTCCCCAAATAAGGCAAGGAAACAGTACACAGGAACTACAACCAAAGCCCAGGAATCAGCAACTCTGAAACTGGACTAAACTAGTAAAGCAGGAAAAACAAGAGATATTTTTTTCTTTTTTTTTTCTTTTTTTCACAAAACAGGCAGAAACAGGTACAGCAAACACTTATAAATGCTATGAATCAGCTACTACAGCTTACACAGAAGAATTTGCTACAAATACAGTCAAATAGTAACAAACAAGGATTCCAAGTGCAATATTAAGTTAAATGCAGTAAAAACAGCTTCAATGTAACAGAAAGGCAGGCGAAATACAGTTGCTAGGTATTCAGATGTGGAAAGCAACAAAAAATATACTTAGTATCAAGAAAAGTCGCTTATTCAGCTCTCTGCAGCCTGGATTACTCTGCTGGCCCACATGGAGTCTGTGCTGAGTAGGTACTGACACATGCAGTGGTGGGCACCCAATCACATATCTGGTGGTTACTGGTGTAGGTGATTTGAAATGGGGTATGGTACTCCAGTTTTGACACTGGTGTTCACTCCATGCCTTTGTCACCAGGCACCTGTTGCAATACATCTGTACACATGTGCCTCACTCAGAATATATATACATCTCTCTCTCTCTCTCTATATATATATATATATACATATATATGTATATATATATATATATATATATATATATATATATATATATATATATGTCTGTATACAAATACACATATATATATATATTGATGTACATATATTGCTATAGATATGGAGAGAGGGGTGTGTGTGACAGAGAGGGGGTGAGAGTGACAGAGGGGGTGGGACAGGGGGAGTGTGAGATCGTCATATACAGTCATACCCGTAGATAGTCAGATCTGTCTGTCTGTGTATATGTATGTACATATATCTATATCTGTATGTGTGTGTTACATATATATGTTTGTACATATTCTGTCTATCTACATCTGTGTATGTATTCCTACATCTCTCTCTATGTATGTATACATATATGC